>NC_058376.1:16452500-17052500 GCF_018350175.1 Felis catus | reverse complement strand
ACAAATGCCATTGTCCCATGAGAGTTGAGATGATATTTTTAAGAGTCTCAAAGGATGTGAAGATATTTTCTAACTGACAATAGTAAACCTAAAGCTCATTCAAAGACCTAAGTGACTAAATGATGAAGAGCTGACCACCCTCATCCCATAATATGTTCTCTAGTTTTCTATGCCTCTCATTATTTTGTCATATTCTGTAAGTTCTCAGATGCTTTGCCACAAATACTGACTACTCCATTGCCACCTGTATTCACAATAAATGTATAATCTCTGATAATTAAATCTTAGTAGAGCTGAATGGGTATGTTGTGGCATTTAATACGATAAGAAAACCTGATAATAAAATGAAAATAAAAAGTATCAGAAGGGAACTTTTGGAAGACCTTTAAGTACTTAAACTGAAATTTGAACAGAGCTCAGATAAAATGAGCAGGTGCACTGGCCATGAAGTTTGACCTCTGGGTGCTAAGACCAAAAAATTCTCCTCAACTTGGAGGACCTATATCATCTATTCACATAAAGACAATATTAGAATGCTAACATCTCATTTTCTTCTTTTTCTAAATTGCAAAACTTTATTCTATAAAATTATATTACTAAGATATGCCATATATTTTTCAAAATCTATTGAGGGATAAAAATGAAAATAATAACAACAATGCTCTGAAGAATGATGAGAAGTCAGTAAAAGAATAATTAAGTAAGATATCCTAGTCATGAATCAAAAACACAGTAGAACATATTTATGAAGTACTTACTGTATGTTGTTTAGAATGTCATTTACTTGGGCCACAGAAATTAAACAAGAGTCTGTGAGATCAATGTTTACTCGAGAGGTTTCATCACTTCACCTCTTAACATTATCTAACATGGAATATCTGTAAGTTTTGGCAGAACTTGCAATCTCCGTGAATTTGTCTTACACATCCAATCTCATTCAAAGACTGTATTTTTACATGAAAGAATGTTCAAAAATATTACTTTCATTTGAAAGCACTTGTTAGATTAATAAATGAGGTAATATCTTTCCGTATTCAAATTAAATCTGTAATTTCATAGAATACACATGACATAAACATATTCTTATCATTTGCATTTACTCTGTTAGGGCTAATGTATATTACTTTATGGAGAAAAACATTGTTACATACTCATCCACAATTGACTAACTTGGTTATCTATTGGCAAATTTTAAAATAGTGAATGGAAAGCCTATTTCAAAGCATTATTTTTAAAAGAATGAGAATAGTTCAAGATTATATTCCTCATTAATTCTATTTCAACATAATATTTGATCTGTAGTTTTGGAGGTTAATCAAAAGAGAACTTCCTCTAATGAGGTAACTTTGAAGAAATTATTACTTTAAGATTATATATTATATATTCCTTTTTTTCTAAGTTACTCTAATTTTTGGTTGAAATTTTGTTGTTTTGGTGTGAATGAAAAGATGGTTTTCACATAAGAACATGGGATGTCTTTTGCCTATGAAATTACTTTAAAGTAAATTTGCTAATCCAAAGTTGAAAAGTGTACATTAATAATAGTGAAATATGGATTACTGAGAATAACATTATGTTCTGGTATTTGAATTCAGGCTGTGCTGATGTACTTTAATACTGAAGTCAGTAATCTCAAATATTTTTTACAGAAAAAAAGCATAGGTGTCTGATTCCGTGTAATATTTCAGACAATAGGTAACTAGTCTTAATGTTAATTCATAGCTGAATTCACTGAATTTAATACATCTAGTAAGAGCTAATCTTATAAACACAAAATAAAAGACAATTAATTCTCTTATTTATAAACATTCTATGAGTGGCTATTATGTACTAAGACTTTTGTTAACCAATATAGCAATATAGGTAATATTAAGCTTGAAAAATAAATAAAAATGTTTAAATAAAACATTATTTCTACTCTGAGGGCATTTACAAGACATGGGAGAAGAAATTATGAGGTCAAAGTCATGGTGGTAAAAATATATTGTGATGGTAATTGTTATAGCGAGTATCCATGAAAGCCACAAGAAAATTAGTGGTTTGGTAATGGTGAGCTTCCACTTACCAAGCAGAGGGTTATTAATGGTTCTACTTCTGTAGGGAAAAAAATGTTTTGGGATAGTATAAAGCTACATAATCGTCTTAACTTGGCTTCTTTAAAATCTGCAGAAGGAACAGGGCACAGGTATTTCACTTAAGTATTCTTAGAAGCAGAAATAAAGGAATGGAGAAAGTAAACAGGGAAGGGAGAAAAGCCGACAAAGGGTGAACTGTTAAATTGGTCACCACTGTTGGCAAATGGAATCGATCCTGCTACTGACCCTTTGAGGAACTCTGTAGAACATACCTCAGAACTGGTCTCCTAAAGAATGAGGAGGATGGGTTTTATTTCTTGATTTTTGGTCTCACACTAGTTGAGTTTTGTTCCCAGAGGTTCTAACTTTCTAGCATTTCCTGGCTGTGCTTATTTGCAAACTGAGCAGCCTTTTTCACCTTCCAAACATGTGGCATTACACTCGCTGGAAGGAGATGGTTAAAAAATTTAATGCAAATAAACAAAATGGCTTCAACGAAACTGGTGGACCAAGGGAGTGTGGCCCCAGGTACCAGGTGAGGTCTGTTACTATAATCCAGGTTAATGATTGCATTTATGTGGTTGTTAAGAGTCATTTCAGGTGTTTCTCTATGAAATAAATAAAATTCTTAAAAGTTTGAATGATAAACTAAGTTTTTAACATTCTATATATATATATATATATATATATGTATATATATATATATATTTGTATAATTTGACCCTATGTGATCTACATTATAAAGTCAAAACTCAATTAATAAAGGAGTAATATTCCAATAACAAATACATTTTTGAAACACAACAGTCAAAAGCATCTCTAGTCTAGGGTTGTAGAGTGCATTATAGAGTATGAAATAAAGGGGAAAGAGGGAAACATAATGGTAAAGAATATATCATTAAATATACATTAAAGTTTTTGGACACACTAAAATGTGGCCCCTCCCTCCAAAATCAACAGAGTGGTTTTAAAATATAAGGAGGCAGGGGGCTTGCATTATCAGTTGGGAATGTGGGGAGGGTGGCCAGAGAAAGATTGGATCTCCCTGTGTTGAGGTCAGGGTTAGGGGGATTTCAACTATTAAAGAAACTGAAAGCAGAAATTTGAATTCAGGCCCTATCCCTTTGCACCAATCTTTCCAGGAAAGCACTGACTTGCCTAGGGAGGAAATACCCCTGAAATGGAAGAACCATACCATCATATATGTAATCCCTATAACAAAATTAAGCAGATTAAATTTACTTTGAACTTAGTCATATTAGCAGTTCTTAATTTCAGTTGACTCTCTGTCTTCAAAATATCACTTATTTGGTTTGAAATTTCTTCACAAATGAAAATATAATTCTATAATTAAATTTATGTGCTTACATTCTATGATTAAATTTATGTGCTCACCACACACAAATGTGAATGAGCCACAAATAAAGCATAATTGGTTACCTAGATCCAGCTTCTCCAGATGTGAAATGGTGAAGAGTCCAAGGAATCCTAAGATTTCATCAAAAAGGAAGATTCAGAAAGAAGAGGTTACAAAGCAAAGACTACCATTAAATCTTTTAAATGTTTGACTAAAGTTGACTCTAGAGTCATTAATGGATGATCTGAACCAAGAAATTCATCTGGTAGTTGATAAACGGAGAAACTCCAAGAAAAAAGATTTCAAGCTCATTCATGTGAGTATAGCTCAGACCAACACTGGAGCCCCAAACCCATGTTTCTCAACAGTATTTTGCCTTCAGTTTAACCAGGAGTACTAGACATCTTTCTGGGTGCATAAATTATCCACCCTGCCATCACTCACTCCAGCAGTTTCTGCTAACTGTTCTCTATTAGTTAAATAAAATGACAGGATTTTTCCAAATTTTTATTATTTAAGTATAGTTGACATAAAATGTTTAAAATGGTAAGTTTAGGGGCACCTGGGTGGCTCAGTTGGTTAAGCATCTGACTTCAGCTCAGGTCATGATCTCATGGTTTGTGAGTTCAAGCCCTGTGTCAGGCTCTGTGCTGACAGCTGGAAGCCTGGAGTCTGTTTCGGATTCTGTCTCTCTCTCTCTCTCTCTGCCCCTCCCCTGTGCATGCTGTGTCTGTCTCTCCCTCAAAAATAACAAGCATTAAAAAAGTTTCATACAATAAAATGGTAAGTTTATTTCTAATAATACTTTGATTTGTATATTACCTTTTTAATGTTGTTGTTTTTTTTTTTTAAATTCCAGTTAGTTAACATACAGCATAATATTAGCTTTGGGTATACAATATAGTGATTCCATACTTCCATACATCACCTGGACTCATCACAAGGACACTCCTTAATCCCCCTCACATATTTAACCCATCTCCCCACCCACCTCGCCTCTGGTCACCATCAGTTTGTTCTCTATAGTTAAGAGTCAGTTTCTTGGTTTGCCTCTCTCTCTCTTTTTTCACCCTTTGTTAACTTGTTTTGTTTCTTAAATTTCACATAAGAGTGAAATCATATGGTATTTGTCTTTCCCTGACTATTTCACTTAGCATAATACTCTCCTGTTCCCTCCATGTCCTTGCAAATGGGCAAGATTTCATTCTTTTTCATGGCTGAGTAATATTCCATTATATATATATATATATATATATATATATATATATATATATATATTCTTTATCCATTCATCAGTCAATGGACACTTGTGTTAGTTCCATAATTTGGCTATTGTGTATGGTGCTGCTATAAACATGAGGGTGCATTTACCTTCATTTCTTATGTGATTTCAAATAGAACTGATATCTCTGCAAATTATTGTAAAGGATTCTTGTCCTGATTTTTTGAATGGTGTATAATAAGTGAACAGCAGATAGAGACTAGAACCAACACTGTATAACTACTAAGGCAGGTCTTTTATATTTTTTTAATTGCACAGTAATTTAAGGTTTTATGGTGTCTTTTACTTTCCCCTGTCCCATTGACCCCTAAACACATTATTTAAAAGAACTATTTTTTCATGTCTTTCCTAATAAGAGGTTATTTATAATGTCAACACCTGCTTATTTATGCTAGAGGCTAAATCAGAACTTAGGGTTAATTTGGAGCACTTCCTGTCATCTTGGTAGTGGGGTGCCTTTCTCGAAGACAGAATAAGGCAACTTTTGATTCCAACTCTGCATACTGGGTAGTAGCTAATGATTTATTTTTGTGTCCCAAGTCCCAAAGGGAGGCTGGAGAACAGTCGAGCTGTTGTTCCTGACATCAGTGGTTTTGGCAATTATAGCATAAGGGAGAGAAATGGTCACAAGTCGAAAATACAAGACAGTTTACTCTTTTAAATACAGTTGCAATAAAATAATTCACCTATTAATAATAAAGTGGGCCTAAAGTTAAAATTGTTTTTATAGCCTGATCTTGATATTGGTATTTTCTAAAGGAATGCTTTCCACATCATTCACCAAAGCATTTTCTTCTCAAGCATACTAAAATTTCCTTAATAATTAATTTATGTATTTCCTCAGTGATGTTGAGGCACTCCTGCTCCAAAGTGAGGTCTGGTGACTGCTTTGTATTGGCGAATATGAAGTTTTAGTGTATAAAACATAATTTCAAAGACTATATGGGGAAAGGACGGATACTTACATTAAAAGAATAGTTAAATAAAATTCTTTCAAATTTGTTTTCTGTTTGCTGGTTGGTTTTAAAATAATATTTAAAAAGTTAATGCAAAACTGTGTTTTTTACTTTACTATATAATCTTACTCTTGGCCCAGAAACTGGTAAATGCTGACGAAATATAAAAACCGTGTCTTGTTCTGTTGAGTTAGCCTTGGCTTCACAGCAGTGGTTTGCATAAGTAGTTGGAAGTCTACACTCTTCTTTTCCCCTAAATCTGAGGTCACTATTCAGCCCAACTAACTAAATTTAATGTACAAACCTGTATTTAACCGTTAACACCTAAATATACAGCAGAGTTTTCAGTCATCTAACAGTAAATATTAACTTCCCAAACAATTGGCCTTAACATCACGGTTTGAAACCCGAAAGAATAAAAATGGGTTTTTATTTAAGATCTTTTAATCAATATCCAATGCTACCTTGTTTGAGAAAACTTGGATTTTGACAGTTCCTTGATTCTATGTTCTATACTTAACTGAAAAACTTCGTATTAATGGACAGAATTGTATGAAGTCCAAATGGACCTAATAAAGAAATTGTAATTTAATGCCTTAACTGACTATGTAAAATAATTTTACTTAACTGAAATACTAGGTTTAGAAAAGTCTGCTCTAGAAACGAAAGCAGTTCTGGTTTTTGATTTATTCTAGTCCTGCAATAAGTTGAATCGGTAATCCCCTATTCAATACAGGACCTACGGAGGGACAACAGACCTCCTCTAAGTAAAATTGACGTATTGCAAATAAACTAATCTTACATAGATACAATCTGTAGACACATAATTTGTGAACTTTGTACTGATATCAGATACTAGAACAATAGGACATTATGAGCTGTCTGTCCGGTGTCAATGCCTCCACTGAAAAATTTGTCTGGAGAAATGACTGAAATCAGGACTATCTCTGAATCATTTGAGATCCTAGGAAACTTCTGGATGATTGCTTGCCTTCGTGTTTTTTGGGATGGGTCGTTGTGTCTCATGATGGATAATGAGACTCATTGTTTGATATGCAGGTTATAGAACCCATCAGAATACAAAAATGTGTGGTAAGAAGAACCATTATTTTAAATGAGATATGTGCCATTTGGTGAGCCAAATTAAATATTGATGAATCAACTATTAAAGAAAAAAAAAGTGTAGGAATGATCAATACCTTGAATCTTGGGATTCCACCCTCTGATATATCCCTAGGATTTATCTGCCCAAACACCGTATCTGTTGCTGCTGATGTGTCTCCTTGTCTTCTCCTGTCAATCATTATCTTCATATTTAGTGAATGCTTGATACTCAGAAAATCTATCTTATTCATCTTATTTGTGAATAGGTAGATGAATCTACCTATTCATCATTATTTCCATCCTCATGGTAAAAACTGTGGTTTTTCATTGATAGTCATTGAATAAACACTCCTTAAAAACTTACCAGATTTCAAGCCCATTTGAAAGGAGATTCACAATGGGAAAAATAGACCAGTGAGGAAGCCACAGGGCCCTATGGTAACACAGAGACTCCCAGGTTCTACTGTGTTCAAGGTCAAACAACCCCTCTTGAGAAACAATAGGCTTTCAATAGGGGTCCGGATTTTCTTTTTGTACCCCATCCTTCTTCTTTTCTGCCTATACCTTAACATTGAAATAATGACCAAAAATAGCAGACATCAAAACTTGGCTTTATAAAAACTAGCATTTAAAAAGAAGCTTTTATAGAGGATTTATTAACACTAAGTGGGTGAGCACAACCTAAATAGTTCTACTTAGCAATTAATAGACAGATATGCTTCTGTATCTTGGTAATAGATGTCTACAGTTAAGTTGACGTGACATGAATTGTACTTTGAGTTACTTCAATGATGGAGTCTCCATCTTTTAAAGATTATTCTACGCTGGCACCTTCACGCTAACTTGGCGTTGCTCCTCTAAATGTCCTTGGCTCGGTGATGTTTTACAATAAACTTCTAAGCCAATGCAGGCAGAATCTTGGCTTTTACGCAACCTGCCTCTGCCCACTTCAGGATATGTGTTATAATAAGCAGACGTACTGTTTTTTCTTTATTAATAATAATTTAACATATTTTTTATGTTAACTAAGCCTCAAATTTTTAATTTGGCTCATTTTGTTGAGTAAGCTCCAGTCTACTTACACATTTTTTAAACCTTGGAAGTTGGCTTGTCTTTAAAAGCTTAAGAAAAAAAGTAGAAAGAGAAAAGAAAGAACTAGGTAAAAATGACTAAAATGAAAACATTGAAATTAAGCGCCCAGCTTTCTGATAATTTTCTTCTTATAATTTTTTGGCGGGATGAACGTCCCCCTTCTGGTAGCATGTATTATTAAATAATAGCTTTCTGTAGTGTATTCCTTGAGATTTTTCCTTAGTCATGTCAGCAGTGAAGAAAATTAAATGCTAAATGACTACACGTTTAGCACTTCATTTTCACTGTTTTATTTCTCTATACCCACCTAATCTCATCTTACCTTTATATCCACAAGAAAAGTCCCTTACTTAATGGAATTCCCAAGTATTAAAGTCATCTTTATGTCAACTTACTTGACACACAGGCCAGGAAAACGTAAATTTGTAAATATAGACCACAATTAGTTATCATTTAAATCATGCTTGAACTCTCGGTGTATCCTTCTGTCTTACTGAGTATGATCACATGATACTGGACTTCACAGTGAGGGTGTCCAGGCATCACAAATGTGCCAGGACCTGAGGGCTCAAAAGTCGGTGCTGTTGGAGAAAGCTGAAGCTGCCCCAAACCAATTATTTTCTCTTCTTGGCAAAGAATATAAAAGAGCATGATGAACACAGCAGTGGTTTACAGTTCTGGCTGTGAACTAAAACTACCTAGGAAGCTTTTAACGTTTCCTAATGGTGAGCCTCGTGTCCAAAGATTCCGAAAATTTCTCTTAAATTTATTAAGAACTATAACACTTGGAATATGATACTTGGAATACACTTAGATGTATATTAAATATATTCACGCTTGAGAAGAATTCTAAGGAAATAATAAATCTTTTATTGTTATGCAATTAAATTAAGAGGCAACTTGTATTTAGTGTTGTTTTAGGCAATTTTATTGATTTATTTTTAAATTTTGTTTATTTATTTTGAGAGAGACAGTGCAAGTGGAGGAAGGACAGAGAGAGAGGGAGAGAGAGAGAGAATTTCAAGCAGGCTTTGCACCATGAGGGCACAGCCCGACTCGGGGGTGGAACCCGCGAACGTGAGATCATGACCTTAGCAGAACCTAAGAGTCGCTTAACCGACTGAGCCACTCAGGTGCCCCAAGCAATTTTATTTTTTAACATGGGTGATGGGGGCCATCTGACTACATTTATAAACATGGGATCTATGTTTAATTATTCTGCAGTGAGTTAATCAGGCTTATCTCAAAACTAGAGAATGCTTATATTTCTGTGACTTTATAAGCATTAAGCATTTTAAATTCACTTCTATAGGATGAGAAAGGATAAATTAATAAAGATGAAGTATAAGTCCCTGAGTCCACTTAGAGTATCTATTACACTGTTATTAAGACGTGTAACTTAAAATGTACTGAACATTTTAGTACATATAATAAAAAAAATCATTTAACACTGGAAAATTAGTCAAAGGTTGGTTAGCATGGCTTTTCAATGTCATCCTGGAGCATGGTTTAACAGTACTATCTAATTTTCTAGAGAATTGTATCTGAATTTGGCTTTGCAACTGACTATTTGATCAGAGACCAGACACAGAAGCTACATATGAGCTTGGAGCCTTTTGTCCAGAAGAGTGTATATTCCTAAAATCTATGTATTAATGGTCATTAGGACATTAACCAGTTTGTAAGTCTCATAGTAGTTCTATTCTAAGATTCTTTTCCCAAAATACCTGTGAATACCCACTTCCTCAAAATACTCTTTAATCCATATTTATCCACATACTAGTTCCTTTCTTAATCAGTTCAATACATTTGACGCATGTCCATTCTACATTTCAATGAAAAGCATATTTTTAGTTGCTTAAAATAATACTTTCGCAAGGTTGATAGATGTTATTTATAAATTTAAAATGAAAAGGACAGTTCTTAGAAATCAACATATAGTATAAATTCGAGAGAAGAGTACATTTCTAAATGCATGTTTAGGTATCTTATTTTTCATGCATTTCGAGCTCATTTTAAGCATGGATTTATCATTTTTAGATACTACAGTAGACTTTGAAGTCATAAGAATGAGGGAGAGCTCTTGCTGTCCTACTTGATAACTGATTTCATTTATGCATACCTAAAAGAAACATTGTCAGAATTGGACAATAAACAATCATTCAATTCACACGTCCATTGTTCTGCTTCAGTAGAAAGCGAACAGATCAAGCTGGGAGTCAGAAGCAGGTGGTTCATGATGTGCCTCATCTGGGAGTAGAGGGGAGAGCATTTTTCTAGAGAGAACTCTACTATATTGAAAGCAATATATTGAAGTAAGCCTTTAAAAATTTATCCAGTGTGGGGCACCTGGGTGGCTCCCTCGGTTAAGCGTTCGACTCTTGGTTTCGGCTCAGGTCAGGTTCCCGTGGTTTGTGGGTTCCAGCCCCACATTGGGCTCTGCGCTGATAGCACAGAGCCTGCTTGACATTCTCTCTCTCTCCCTCTCTCTGCACCTCCCCCCCCCAACTCTCTCTGTCTCTCTCTGTCTCTGTCTCAAAACTAAATAAACTGAAAAACATTTTTTAAATATTGTCCAGTGTCCTACCTGTTAAATCCACTGGCCTTTTTAAAAGTTTATTCATTTATTCATTCATTCATTTATTTACCTATTTACTTATTTAGAGAGAATGTGAGCAGAGGAGGAGCAGAGAGGGAGAGAGAAAATCCCAAGCAGACTCATGTAGTCAGTGCAGAGTCCGACGCGGGGTTCTATCTCATGAACTGCGAATCATAACCTGAGCTGAAATTAAGAGTCAGACACTTGACTGACTGAGCCACCCAGGCACCCCAAACCCATTGGTCCTTTTAAAGTTTTTTTATGAAATACAAGTACTCATACTTTTAAAAAACTATTCCTTGACCTCTCTTACATTTTTCTTGGCTCTCCACCTATGTCTTTGCACACCTAGCAGCGATTTCTGTCCGTGGCCCCATATTCCCCTTCAATTCTCTGTATTGGTCGGGATCATCATGACCATCATGATCCTATTGTCATAGCTACCACTAAGGAGCCAGTCATTGTACTAGACCCTTTAAATACGTTAAATCGATGTTTGACAGGTCACTGCAAGATACATATATATGTTACACATATACATACACATGTGAATCTGAGAGCGCCCCAAATCCATCTTCTTCGATAGCATGCCCAGAGACCTTAAATCACTTGCTCCAGAACACATCGCTAAGTGGCCACTGCAGTATGACTCACAGTGCCCTCACAAAGAAGCCTGCTAGGGTCGTGCTTCTTAGATTTTAACAGACTCACTAATAACCTTCAGATCGTGTTAAAATGCAGATTCCACTTCGCTAAAGTCAGGAGGTTACCTGAGATTCTGTATGCCTAGCAAGTTCCTCCATGTAGTGACAGCTGCTGATCCACGGACCACACTGGAAAGTAGCAAGGTGCAGGGGGGAGGAGAGATGAGGCTATTGCCCTTTGATTCACGCGGGAAGTACTCAGCAGCACACTGTTGTTAATAGTTACTTGCTCTTGGTTGTCAAAGATTTGAAAAGATTGAGAGTGGAAGGTAGGCAATAAAGGGTTAATTCAGCAATCCTAGAGAGCCCCAAAACCTGCACATTCTACAGGTCTTCAGGACTGGCCCTCAACCAGCTCCTGGGGAATAACATGGGAGTCCTAGGAATGTTCTGCCTGATAACAACCTTTGTATACTTGAGACTGCAGACCATACCGGATAGTTTATGCTAACGGTGTGATTTATTGGGAACATCTGTTTTGTGTGCTGGGGCTTTGCACTAGGCTGTATCAATTCAACTTTTGCTGGGAGGTGGGGAGGCTGAAAACTGAGTAGCTATGAGCACTTTATGCACACGTGATAAAACCCCAAGAAAGCCCTAGACAGTGAGGTGCAGGTGATCTTTCTAGTGGTCAACAGTTCACACGTATTGTCACATCTCACTGCAAAGAGAATTAAGTGCTGGCATAAGATTCCACTGAGAGGACACCTGGGAGCTCACATCTGGTTTCTTCTAGACGCTGTTCAATGTGCGGTTTTGCTTCTGCTTATTTTAATCTATATTCTTTCATTATAATAAACTATAACTGAAAAAAAGCCAGCTTTTCTGAGCTGTGTGAGTTCTTCTAGTAAATCCTCAAACCTGCGGGCTGATTTGCAGAACCCCCACACAGAGCGTATGTAATTGAGAAAGAAAAAAAAAACTGGGTATAAAAGATACAGTTGATACCTTGCAATCTATCTCCTGGACCCACTGGATATACCTGAAATTCACCTGTGTCCAGCTAACTGACAGGTTTCCATCTTATGCCTGTGTCTTCCTGATTCTGGGTTTGTGAGCTCCTTCCAGTTAATCAGTGCCGATCAGTCTCAGGCAGGAGCAAAAGAGGGAGTTGGGGAAAGGGAAGTAATGCCTCTTAGGTAATCCAACCAGTGGAAGAGGACTTTGGATAGGGAAATGTTTCAGTCTCCCTCTCTATAAAACAATTGGGAAGTATGTTCTAGATGTCCCTAGCACGACTAAGCACATGGCAATGATCACCCATTCACATTGGACCCAAAACTAATTCAATAGTAATGACAGCTCTGCACCTGGGGTGGGGGAAATCTCATTCCCATAAGAAGGGTTCCTACCTTAATGAGGCCAAGGAAGTTCACTTTTCCAATGGGAGAAGATTTCTTAATCTTCTGTTTAATACCTCTGTGTGTTTGCAAAACTTTATGCCCTTTACTTACATTAAAGAAATGTGTGCCCTTACCTTTTTTGACTGTTTGGTTTCTATCACTACTGCTTACATTTGCAATATGTAGGTTTACAACAAAATTGAGAGGAAGGTATAGAGATTTCTGATATACTTCCTTCCCCCCCACATAAATAGGCTCCTCCATTGTCAACATCATGAACCAGAATGGAACTTTTTTTTTATATATAACCAAGGATGTATTTACATAGGCATATAATCACCCAAAGACCATAGTTTAATTTACCTTAGAGTCACTTTGGTATTGTACATTCTATGGGTTGGGACAAATGTATGATGAAATGTATCCATCATTATAATACCATACAGAGTATTTTCACTGCGCTAATAATCCTCTGTGTTCTACCTATTTATCTAACTTCCCACTCCCCCTATTCCAGCAGCCACCTACCCTTTTATTGTCTTCATAGTTTTGGTCCTTCCAGAATGTCATGTTGGAAATATGCAGTATGGAGCCTTTTTCAAATTCGCTTCTTTCAACTCTTTGACTTCCTTTATTTGTCAATTAATCCACTGAAGGGCATCTCAGTTGCTTCCAAGTTTTGGCAATTCTGAATAAAGCTGTTATAAACACCTGTGTGCAGGATTTTGCATAGCCATCAGTCTTCAAATCCTTTGGGTAAATTCCCAGGAGTGAGAATGCTGGATTGTGTATAGGAAGCATACGTTCCTGCTGTAATAAACTGCCAAACCATCTTCCCAAACGGCTGTGCCAATTTGCGTTCCCACCAGCAAGGAATGGGAGTCCCTGTTGCTCGATGCCTTTGCCAGCATTTGGTGTCATCAGTGTTCCGGATTTTGGCCATTCTAATAGGTCTGTATTGGCATGTTGTTTTAATTTGCATTTCCTTGATGATCTGTTATGTGGAGCATCTTTTCATCTGCCTACTTGCCATCTATGTATCTTCTTTCGTGAGGAATCTGCTAAGGTCTTTGACCCAGTTTTTAATCAGGTTGGTTTTCTTAGTGTGAGTTTTAAGAGTTTTTCTTATATTTCAGACAACAGTCTTTTACTGAGTGTTTTGCGAATATTCTTTTTCTCAGTCTGTGACTTCTCTTCTCATTCCCTTGACATTGTCTTTCACAGAGTAGAAGTTTTCAATTTTAATGGAGTGCGGTTCATCAACTATTTCTTTCATAGATTGTGTCTTTGGTGTTGCACCTGTATTTTTGTTGTTGTTGTTGTTCAGAACAACCTTCAAATAATTTTTATGTTAGCTTAAGAGCATTACAACCCTTCTATTCCTCTTTCTACAACTGATAATTCTTTGTCCTATGGTCATATAGTTTTTCTTCTCTATATTATAAACATCACAATACATTATTAGTTTTGTTTTAAGTGTCAATTGCTTTTTAACATTATTTAAAAATAGGAACAATGTCTTTTATATTTATTATTTCCAGTATTCCTCATTCCTTTGCATAGATCGACCCTTTCACCTCCTGTCATTTTCCTTTCGTACATCATTTCTTCTAGTGCATGGGAACTTGTGATTAAATCTGTCACTTGTGTTGAAAATGGCCTATTTGCCTTTGCTTAAAACTTTTTCATTTGATTTTTTATTTTTCCTTTGAATAGATTTCTAGATTGACTTGTTGGTTTGATTGTTTTGTTTTGAGTACAAAAACGTTGCTCTATCATTTAATGACATGGACGTTTATGATGAGAAGTATTTATTAAATTAGTTCCTTTGTCAGTAACATGTTCCTTTTCCTTTTTCTCATTTTTAAATGTTTTCTGTTTATAACTAGGTTTCTCCAATTTGGTCATTATATTGATTGTGTTTGGAGGCCACTACACTTCTGTTGACTTACAGTCTCATCGATGTGACAAAATCTCAGCCTCTGCGACTACAAATACTGTTTGACTTCCCTCATTTTCTGGGGTCCCAATTACAGGTATTGTTAGACTATCTGATAGCGTTCGAAGGGCATTGATACTTTTGTTCATCATATAAGAGCAGACAGATCTATCTTCTGTTTCTTTTTTGTTAATTCAATCATCTCTGTCATTTCTTGGTTTGTTTCTATCAATTGTTTTTTTCTTCCTGTCATGGAACATTTTTCCTGCTTCTTTGTGTTTCCAGTTTTCAATTTATACGGGTCATTTTGAATTCTATGCTGTTGAATGAAGGATTTCATTCTATTTCGTTAAAGACAGATGGATTTTATTCTTATATGCAGTTAAGGTACTAGGGATCAGCTGACTGATTTTTGTGTCTTGCTTGCAAGGTTGGTTATGGTGAATTCAGAGCAGACTTGTCTCTAGAGCTAATTTGTTCTACCACTAAGGTGCGATTCTTCTGAGAACTCCACTTGATAATCAGTGTTATCTATCACATGTCTTCCCTTCTGGCTGCAGCAAAGACGAATTCTTCCCAGACTTATTTGACTTCCAGGAATTCCTTTGGCTTGTGGCTTATGGTGGTTATTTTCCTCTCTTGTGCTGTTTTAATTCATGCGGGTGTAGATCAGTATTTCCCCCAAAGACTTCAGGGGATCTCTCTGTAGATCTCTACAGTTCTCTTTCTGAAGGCTTTTCCCTGTGTTAGTCTGTGGCTACATCTAGTGCCTTGGCCTCCCTAGACTTTGATCCCTGACTCTTATTTTCAGCAAATCATGCTATTCCCTTTTGGATTTCACATTGCTGTGCAGCAGGCTGGAAACTGCTTTCAGAAAGTAAGCTGGCACAATCGAGGGCATACCTTCTTGTCTGCCACCTGTCAGACATCACAGTCTTGTGCTGCCTGTTGTTTAATTCATGGAAACAGTTGGTTCATATGCTTTTTCTGAATTTCTATACGTTTACAAAGGGAGGCTAATTCTGGTGATAGTAATTCTTCACGGGCAACAGTGGAAGTCTCTGAATTGCCTGAATGTCAATTGTGTTCTTTCTTTATTCCTCAAATCTAATAATTAAATCAAAGTCAGTATTGGTGCTGATCGTTATCTAAATTTTTTATTTTAAAATCAATGTGCTATTTTTATCTCCACACTCAAGTCTCCTTTCATTTCATAAAAGTTTTCACAAGATAATATTTTCATTATAAGTGCTTATTCCTATTGTTCAGAGCACCAATAGGCAGACATTGGGTCTCCATTTTCATGTTTATCTACCAACATTTTACCAAGGATTTCTATGCCTTTTTCATTTTATGTCTTTCCCTTTTTGTTGAAGATTAATTTTCATGGGCCATTATGTTGTACATTGTAGATTGTGCACATTCTTTTCCTGCTCAAATCGGTTGATATTGAGAAAGTGTGTTCCCAAGCTGAGAATCCATCATGTCTAATGAATGTGTACGTAGAGATTCGGTCTCATCTCTCTTCTGTTGGTCTTTTTAATTTGGTTGTTTGAGTGCTACGACCTTGTGGATAGATGGGATGCCATGAAAAATGTAAAATCTGTGTAAACCATGTAACAGCAGGACAACCTATCATCACTGAACATTTTTCTCCCTCTACCTTTATGGAGACTTAATTGACAAATAAAATTTGTAGTTAAAGTGTATAACAGGATGTTTTGATATATGCTGTGAAATGATTACCACAATCAAGCTACTTAACATACCCATCATCTCACATAGTTACGTGTGTGTGTGTGTGTATGTGTGTGTGTGGTGAAAGTACATAAGAACTACTCTCTTAGCAAATGTCAAAGACATCCACTTCTGGGTGGGTATCCAAAGAAAAGAAATCAGCATATTACAGAGATACTTGCATCCCCATGCTAATTTCAGTGCGTTCACACTAGCCAAGATGTGGAAATAACCTATGTGTCCAACAAAGGATGTGGTATTTGCACATCACAAAAGGAAATGTGGTATTTACATTCGGTAGAATATTACTCAGCTTTACAACAGGAGAAAAGTTTGCCATTTACAACAACATGATTCAACCTAGGGGACATTTTGCTGAGTGAAATAAGCCAAACACAAGAAGACAACTACTGTATGATCTCACCTATATGTGGAATCTAAAAAAAGTCAAACTCCTAAAAACAAGACTGTGGAGTGGTAGTTACCGGGTACTGGAGAGAAGAGGAAATGAAAGATGCTATTCAAAGGGTACAAAGTTTTAGTTATACAAGAAAATCAATTCTGGTTATCTGTTGTGCAGTACAGTGACTATAATTAGTAATACTGTATTGCGTATTTGAAACTTGTCTTTGTCATTTTCATTTTATTTTGTATGGCTTCTTCTAGCTATATACTATTTTTCTGGATATAGTTTCTGGTGTTATGGTTTCAATGACTTTATTTCCTACAATTCTTCAATATTTTACTTCAATTTTTTTTTCAAGTTTTTATTTAGATTCCAGTTAGTTAACATGCAGTGTAATAATAGTTTCGGGTGTAAAGTATAGTGATTCAACACTTCCATACAATACCCAGTGCTTATCACAAGTGCCATCTTTAATCCGCATTACCTATTTAACCCCCCCACCCCCACCCATCTCCCCTCTGGTAACCATCAGTTTGCTCTTTATAGTTAAGAGTCTGTGGTTTGCCTCCCTCTCTCTTTTTTTCCCCTTGGTTCATTTATTTTGTCTCTTAAATTCCACGTACGAGTGAAATCATATGGTATTTGTGTTTCTCTGGTTTCTTTTGCTTAGCATAATACTTTCTAGCTCCATCCATGTCATGGCAAATGGCAAGATTTCATTGTTTTTCATATCTGAGTAGAATTCAGCTTTGCGCAGTGGCAGTATCGTAGCCAATGAAGTTTATACGAGGCGCGATTATTGCTAATTGAAAACTTTTCCCGTATCTGAGTAACATTCACGTATATATTCACATATACATATTCATATATATATTCATATATACATATTCACATATATATACATATATATGTGAATATGTATATATGAATATATATATGATATTCATATATGAATATATATGAATATATATATGATATATATATGAATATATATATGATATATATATGAATATATATATGATATATATATGAATATATATATGATATATATATGAATATATATATATCACATCTTTCTTATCCATTCATTAGCCAATGGACACTTCGGCTGTTTCCACATTTGGCTAGTGTAGATAATGCCGCTATAAACATTGGGGTGCGTGTATCCTTTTGAACTGCTAGATCATAGGGTAGTTCTATTTTTAACTTTTTCGGGTACCTCCATACTATTTTCCAGAGTGGTTGCACAAGTTTGCATTCCCACCAGCAGAGCAAGAGAGTTCTCCTTCTTCCACATCCTTTCCAGTACCTGTTGTTTCTTGTGTGGTTGATTTTAGCCATTCTGACAGGTGTGTGCTGATGTCTCATAATTTTGATGTGTATTTTCCTGAATATCAGTGATGTCGAGCATCTTTTCATGTGTCTGTTGGCCATCTATACATCTTCTTGGTAAAATGTCTATTCATGTCTTCTGCCCATTTTCTAATTGGATTATTCATTTTTTGGGGTTTTGGGTTTATACGTTCTTTATATAGTCTGGGTAATAACACTTAATCATATATGTCATTGCAAATATCATCTCCATAGGTTGCCTTTTAGCTTTGTTGGTTGCTTCCTTCACTATGCAGAAGTTTTTTGGGTTTTTGTTTTTTGTTTTTTTATAAAGTCCCAATAGTTTATTTTTGCTTCTGTTTCCTTGCTTCAGGAGACTCAGCTAGAGAGAACCTGCTACAGGTGAGGTTACTGCCATATTCTCCTCTAGGATTTTTGTGGTTTCAAGTCTCACATTTAGGTTTTTCATCCATTTTGAGTTTATTTTTTGTTTGGGGTAAGAAAGTCATCCAGTTTCATTCTTTTGCATGTTGTTGTCCAGTTTTCCCAACATCACTTGTTAAAGAGACTGTTATTTTCTCACTGGATATTCTTTGTCAAAGATGAATTGACCATGACCCAGTATGGGTACCTTTCTAGGTTTTCTATTCTGTTCCAGTGATCTATGTGTCTGTTTTTATGCCAGAACCATGTTGTTTTGACCACTACAGTTTTATAATTTGCCTCCTTTGCTTCTTTTGTTCAAGGTTGCTTTGGCTATTCAGGATCTTTTATGGTTCCATACAAATTTTAGGATTGTTTGTTCTGACTCTGTGAAAAATGCTGAGGGTATTTTGTAGGGATTGCATTAAATGTGTAGATTGCTTTGGGTAGTATAGCATTTTAACGATATTTGTTCTTCTAATCCATGAGCATGGGATATCCTTCAATTTCTTTGTGTTTTCAGTTTCTTTAATTAGTGCTTTATAGTTTTCAGAGTACAGGTTTTCACTTCTTTGGTAGGTTTATTCTTAGGTATCTTTTTGGTTTTGGTGCAATAGTAAATGGGATTGATTCCTTAATTTCTCTTTCTGCCACTTCATTATTAGTATACAGAAATTCAAAGGTTGGTTTTGTATCCTGCGACTTTACTAAATTTGTGTATCAGTTCTAGTAGGTTTTTTTGATGGAGACTTTCAGATTTTCTATATAGAGTATCACGTCATTTGCAAATAGTGAGTTTTATTTCCTCCTTGCTGATTTGGATGTGTTTTATTTTTTTGTGGTGTCTGATTCCTGTGGCCAGGACTGCCATCACTATGTTAAATAACAATGGTGAGAGTAATTATCCCTGTCTTGTTCCTGATTGTAGAAGAAAGGCTCTCACTTTTACTGTATTGAGGATGATATTAGCTGTGAATTTTTCATATAAATGGCCTATATTATGTTGAAGTATGTTCCCTCTAAACCTACTTTATGAGGGTTTTTATCTTGAAAGAATGTTGTACCTTGTCAAATGCTTTCTCTGCATGTGTTTAAACAATCACAAGGTTTGCGTTCTTTCTTTTATTAATGTGGCATATCGCATTGATTGATTTGCAAATATTTAACCACACTTACAACCCAGGAATAAATCCCACTTGGGATTGGGTAAATCCAATTTATTTACCCATGTATTGGGTAAATGATTTTTTTGATGTATTGTTGGATTCAGTTTGCTAGTATTTTACTGAGAATTTTTGGATCTACCTTAATGAGAGAAAGTGGCCTGTAGCTCCCCTTTTTAGTAGTTTTGGTATCAGGGTAATGATGGCCTCATAGAATAAATTTGGAAATTTTCCCTTTTCTGTTTTTTAGAATAGTTTAAGAACAGTTATTAACTCTTCTTTAAATGTTTGGTAATTATTGATAGATGTGTATTTATTACCATTTTATTATGTGTATTTTCATTGTTTCTGGAGATTTTCTCTGATCCTTTCTTGTCTTTGTCACTTTTGGTGTCTCCTTTCAACTCAAAGAGTTCCCTTTAATATTTATTTCAGGGCTGGTTTAGTGGTGATGAGCATTTTTAGTTTTTGTTTATTTGGGAGACTCTTTATCTCTTCTATTCTAAATGTTAGCCTTGCTGGATAGAATATTCTTGGCTTCCGAGTTTTCCCAATAAGCACTTTGAATATATCATGCCACTCCTTTCTGGCTTGCCAAGTTTCTGTTGAGAAATCTCCAGCTAGCTTTATGGGTTTTCCCTTGTTAGTGAAGGAATTCTTTTGTTAGAATAGATTCAGGTATTGGCTAAGGAGTACTTTAGGGAGGGGTAATATAGTATTGCAGTTTATTTCGTCTTTTATCTAGGTTTCTGTTATGGAACACTATCTTACTAATTTTCCTACCCTGGGCAAATGCTTCCCATTACCATTCAACTTTCCAGAGATATTGTGACTCAGATTTAGTTTCCTGGGGCTATAGGATCTCTACATTATCAGCTGTGGGTTAATGCTTTTCCTCTTCCTTTTACTTCTTTTTATGCAATGAGTTTCCTTCTGCTTAGAGCCAAGTGTATATGAAACAAAAATGGAACATCAGCCTGGATTCTCCTTCAACTTTTAATTCCTTCAGTTTTATGCTTGTATAACACTGAGTTACTCTACAGTATTTTTCCTTCTTTTACCATGAGCAAACCATTGCATTAGATCTTATTATTTTAAGAAAAACATTTCTTTTAATTTTTTTTAATGTGTATTCGTTTTCAAGAGACAGAGGCAGAGCATGAACAGGGAGAGAGAGAGGGAGATACAGAATCTGAAGCAGGCCCTAGGCTCCGAGCTATCAGTGCAGAGCCCAGCGCGAGACTTGAACTCATAAACAGTGAGATCATGACCTGAGCTGAGGTTGGATGCTTAACTGACTAAGCCACCCAGGCTCCCCAAGAAAAAGATTTATGAGATATATACTTCCAGAATAGCGACAATGACATTTGGCAAAATGCTCATTCTGAACACAGATTGATTGTGAGTATGAAAGCAGATCCTCTTTGCTTTAGCTAAGATATCACAGTCTTTGGCAGGTTTGCTCCACTGTTTGTGGTTTAGGGTTATAATTCTTTCCCTGAAGAAGTTTATCTTCTCTCTTTTTCTTATTTTGCTTTTGCTGGCAGTAAGTTTTAATAGAGTATTGAGACGTAAAATGTTTCTACTCAATGCCTTACAGTATCCACATTTCTGGACACTCGTTTTAAGATTAATTAATGATTTTCAATTCACATGACCTATTTGCTACCCTCTTTCTTTCTAGTCACTTGAATACATGACAACCAAGTACAAATGCTCTGAACAATAGTAAATTAATAAATCATTCTGATTCCTGTAATTCTATCTTCCAGGCCATCTCGACTCCTTATCTTAGCTACATGAATGTGAAATAAATAATTGACTATAGTTTTAGGGTTGTCTGGGTGTCTCAGTCAGTTGAACTTCCGACTTCAGGTCAGGTCATGATCTCATGGCTGATGGATTCGAGCCCCACTTCAGGCTCTATTCTGACAACTTAGATCCCAGAGCCTGCTTCAGATTCTGTGTGTCCCTCTCTCTGTCCCTCCTTCATTCACAGTCTGTCTGTCTGTCTCTCTCTCAAAAATAAACATTAAAAAATTCTTTTAAATAATAATTGACTATAGTTTTAAAAATAAGTGATCTAGGGGCACCTGGGTGGCTCAGTTAGTTAAGTTTCCAACTTTGACTCAGTTCATAGTCTCACATGTGAGTTCGAGCCCTGCATTGAGCTCTTTGCTGACAGCTCAGAGCCTGAAGCCTGCTTTTGGATTCTGTGTCTCCCTCTCTCTCTGCCCCTCCCTTGCTCACACTCTGTCTCTCTGTCTCTCTCAAGAATAAACAATAAAAAATTTTTTAAAGAAATAATAAGTGCTTTAAAAAATTTTTAATAAAATTAAAATAAGTGGTCTAAATATTTTTTTGCTAAGGTAAACAGCTAAAGATTCTAAAAACTGAGATTTCAATTTCGTGTAAAAGCAAAAGGTTTAGAGGGGCGCCTGGGTGGCTCCATTGGTTAAGTGTCTGACTCTTGATTTCTGCTCAAGTCATGATCTCATAGTTCATGGTTTGAGCCCCACATTGGGCTCTGCACTGATAGTGCAGAAGCTGTTGGAATTCTTTCTCTCCCTTTCTCTCTACCCTCCCTGCTCATGCCCTCTCTCTCTTTATCTCTCTCAAAATAGATAAATAAACTTTAAAAACCCTTTGAGCAGGCATACATTTTGCTCACTAGTAGTCCCACCTAATTTCAAGATTAATTTATATCTCCTCCATACATTACTTTTTTTTCTTTCATGCATTTCTTATTTATGTGCACAGCATTAAAGTAATACTTACTTCAGAACTATCATATTGAAGTCCTTTACATTTGTATTGGGGGGCAAATGTGATTCTTTTTTCTAGGACAATAGTTAATGAGGAGGAAATAAAAAATGAAATAAGGAAATCTTTCATAAATTTAGTATAAATTAGTGTCATGAGTTATTCAAATTAAGCACTACAAAGAAGAGAAGGGGAATGGATTCATTCAGCTCAGGAATATTTGAAGAAAGAATTTGGAAAGGCCCTTGAAATGTCCATTTTATGTGGACTGATGAAGAAAGCTGAGGCTTGCATGAAAGTCAGAAGCAAAAGCGCAAAACAATCAAGCTGAACAAAGGAAGAGACAAAAAAATGAGCAGAGATTGAGAGAATACATACTGAACACATATCTCATTCATAAAATTTTCTTTAAAATATCTAAGCACGTGATCAGTTTTTGTTATAGAATGTAAATCCCTCAAGCAACATTTCCCAAGTAGGAAAATTACCTACATCTAAGTGTATTTAAGATGCACTTTGAGTATATTTAAAATGCAGGTTCCCAGGTCATGTTCTCTACCTACTGAATCAGAGTCTCTGGACCTGGAATTGACTTGAATATCTGCACTTTGAACAAAAAAAAATCCAGGTGACTTCTGCTCACTAGGGTTTTGAAACCATTCATGTGTTTGTGTCTACATGAGATGAGGAATGTTAACTAAGTTGATTGTGTTAATCATTACAAAACATGTGTAAGTCAGGTCATTGGGCTCTGTCCCTTACACTTATACAGTGCTTTATGTCATTATATCTCAATAAAATAGAAAGGAGAAAAATAAAACCACTCAGCCAAAGTGTAGGGCGTAGTCTCTTTAGTAATTTGTATTCAATTTCCTATGCAATCTTTATAAAGATTCTAAATAAATATTTAAAAGCATTAATGTTAAGACCTAAATAATTTAGAAGATGTTTCCCAAATGAAGCTGGTTTTCTTATGAAAGGGGAAGTGTGGTTGAATCTACATATCAAGAGAATGAGGTCCAAAACTCACCTTAAATTTCTAAGGAAGGTAATTTTCTTAATCTATACCCCTTTTAATAGTGAATTGCCTTTGGGGTTCTTATTAATTTTACAGTTAATAAATCAACTAATGAATCTACAAATCCTTGTTAAGAAATGACTATAATTTAGCAACACAGAGGTGATACAAAAGAAGAGTTGTGTAAGTCATGAAACTTGACTCAGGAGTTTGCAAACAAGATGAGAAAACAAGAGAAAATTTGCAAGAATAGAAGATACTTACATTGTATTAATTTTAAATGCTCTTCACAGGCTCTTTAGAAGCTAAGGAGAAGAAAGGAAATTTTTCTTGTGGTAAACTCAGGTTGCAATAAGTCACTGGGCTAAGATCTGGATTTGAAAGTTGGATAATATGATTTACCCATTACAGAAAACACCCAAATAGTCACTATGGAGGGGAAAAACTCAAATTAGGGGAAAAACTCAACTATAAAATAGCATTTGTGTCATAATAATCTAGTAGTTGTCAATTAGTGTCTTCTAACATAACACAGGATTTCACAGAATATTATCCTTCAACATAGCACTTCATCAAAATTTCATTTTCAGTAAATCCAATTATCTCATTCTTATAAAAGTAGCCCACAGTGCTGAGAAAACAAGAAACTGACTTCTAGATGATGCTTGGTCTTGTTGCATTTAGTTTTAAAATTGCATATTTCTTCAGAAAATAAGTTTTACTGTCATATTATGGCAACATGTGGAGTACCTTCAATTTGAATTTACTTATATTCTTTTTTATCAGAATCTCGCAATATTGCAGAATTTTTAAGAACAGTTTAAATTTGAAAGCCTTAATGTGGATTTCTACAATTTTATATCTCATTTTTATATGTTCTGTTATTATTTGGGGGTTGAAATTTTAGCATGAAATCTTAGCATGATCTAGACTGCAGTTAAAGTCAAAGAAAGTTGACACGTGCGTATTTCTCATTTATTTTAGAATTCAGGTTTATATAGTTTTAATTTAAGGCTACACGTGTCTCCTTGATTCAGATTTACTTCTTCCTTTTGACGTACTAAGAACAGAGGAGCAGATAAAATTAGCTCCTGGGTGGCTCAGTTGGTTAAGCGCTGACTTCGGTTCAGGTCTTGATCTCACAGTTTCTGGGTTCGAGCCCTGCATTGGGCTCTGTGCTGACAGCTCAGTCTGGAGCCTGCTTTGGATTCTGTGTCTCCCTGTCTCTTTGCCCCTCCCCGACTCATTCTCAATCTCTCTGTCTCTCTCCTCTCTCTCTCAAAAACAAACATAAAAAAAAAGATAAGGAGACATGTAATAAGCAAATGGAGCAAACTTCCAAACTCATGCTCTTTTGACTGTTTCTTCACCTAAAAATTATTTATTGTAGTTTGACTGATTGATCATAATTTTCCTTTCACTTATGTCTCCATTTAACAATTGTATGGGATTTAAGAGCAACTGTATTACAATTGAAAATATTTCTAATACTACTTGCTGTAAGCAAACTTACTGCACTAGATTCATCGTATAGCCAGGAAAATGTAGTTACTCCAAGGTGAATTCAGGTAAAGGCAGTAGGGAGTAGAGCTTCTCTATTTCTCTTTTTTTAGTAGATGCTAAAACAAGACATTCTTATTACTTTGTATATGCCAGGCTTGAGTGTTTGGGCATGTGTTCAATACAGACATGCACAAAAAGTCCCTTTATCTAAATCAAATAGTAGCAGTTTAATTATAAATTGAAAATGATGTGTTTCACAGCATAGACTCTTAGTGAGAATTTCCAGTTTCTTAGTTTAAACAGTAAGTGGAGAGCCAAAATGTCGGGGAATTCTAGATTTACATCTCAACCATGGAAACATTTAGCAATTTTTTGAGCTAGCCAAAGTGTTTGTTCCCATACGATGAGTAATGACTAGGAGGAACGCTATCTTCTCAACCCTGGAGAATCCCCATGAGGCTGTTGGTAGTTATCTAAAGCAATCCTGTGACCACCTACTCTCACCAGAAATGTACAGAATGCAGTTTTACTAAACAGCAACATCAATAAAGATACCAAATTTCTGGGGAAAGAATGCTAATTTTGGCATGGAGTGTCTTAGCACCTGAACAAGTCTTACCATTTCCTGCTCTATAGTTTGCATACATTCACATGACAATTATGAATGTCTACACCCAGGACACTGTTAGAAGATATGTCAGGAAATTACAGGAGGAGGAAGAATGCAATATGTACACTTTTAAAAGACATTTTCTAGATCCCGTCTTCAAAAGTTAAACACTGAAGAAGACTGAGGCTCTTCTTTTATTATTAAATAATCTTTACAAATAACAAAGAGAACTAGGGAGTCTTAGCTCTAATGATGAAGAGACACCTGAATGCTCATTACTCACTGATTATCCAGTGACTCAACTTTGCTGCTGTATAGAACTTTGGCATGACACAGCTTTTCCTAAATTATATAAGAAGGGAATTGTGGGAGAGAATTTACACAGATCAGCCTATAAAGGTATTGCATATTTTCCCACTTGTAAATCAGGATAAAAAACAAAATTGAATGGAACTGTGATTGATAATGATAGAAAGTACATGGCAGTCTAAGTATTTTGAAATTTTACATATTTAAAACTATCTTAGTTGAGTATTATATTTCTAAACCAGCTGGCCTATTTTTATCCTTGAATAAAATCACCTTGTTGCCATATTGTACCATGGAGCATGCCAAGATGAGGTGCTCAAAACAGGGTTTTGCTTTCATGAGTTTGATAGATGTTCATGCAAAACTAGTGTTCTCTTAGTCACATGACCAGCAGGTGTGTAGTCCTTGATTTCAGTTCTATTTCAGCTACTGGTAAGTTGTTTATCTTTTTGAGGTTCTTCTCTGAGATCGTTGAAAGAAATTCCCTGACTCTCATGTTGCTTGTAAATCAATTAATCTCAAATTTGGTGAGGATCCCAAAACAATGTGTGCGTGTTGGTTGATTTTCAGCTCTGAAATCAGGCTGTCAGAGCACAAATCTTGGTCCCATCTTCTTCTGATGATTTGTTTTGTTTATTTCCACTCTCTTTGGCTTTCTTTTGTGATGTGCAAAATAGATATGATAGTAATATTAACTACATAATTTATCAAGTGGAAGTTAATTTAACTAAAAAACTTTATTTATGGCAGAGCTTGGTGCAAAACAATTACACAATAGGTATCATTAATATTATGTTATTTAATTTTGCATGATGAGGCAGCAAATAGTTTGCATGATAGTTAGCAAATATTTAAGATTAAATGCTTAATCTTAAATGAGGGACATTAATAGAAATAGAAATTAATAAAATATATTTACTGGAGACGTCTACTGGGAACATAAGGTTTCAACCTAATTGTTTCTTAAGTGGATTTGAGGCACACGAAAGTAAACTTATTTTATTTTTTATTTTTTTAATGTTTGTTTTGTTTGTTTTTGAGATACAGAGCATGGGGGAGGGGCAGGGAGAGGGAGACAGAGAATCCCAAGTAGCCTCTTCACTGTCAGCACAGAGCCTGACATAGGGCTCGAATCCACAAAATGTGAGATCATGACCTGAGCCAAAATGAAGAGTCAGATGCTTAAACGACTAAACCACCCGGGTGCCCAAACATATACATATCTTAAAATACATGGGGCGCCTGAGTGGCTCAGTTGGTTGAGTGCCCAACTTCGGTTCAGATCATGATCTCACAGTTCGTGAATTAGAACCCCACGTCGGGCTCTGTGCTGACAGCTCAGGGCCTGGAGACTGCTTTGGATTCTGTGTCCCTCTCTCTCTACCCCTCCCCTGCTGGTGCTCTCACTCTTTCTCCCTCTCTCAAAAATAAACTTTAAAATTGTAAATACTTTATTGCATAGTCAAGGAGAAAACACTACCTATTTCAACAATACCTAATACATTAGTAAAAACCAGTGATTGAATAAACACACCCTAAAAATTAACAGAGTTTGATGTTAAGCTGTTATTGAACTTTTTACTTTTTTAATTACAAAAAAAGAAAGAAAGGCAAATAAAGAAGAGCATGCAAAAAATACATGGTCAAGAAACGCTAACTCTTTTAACTATTCTTCAAACTTGCCTTTTTTTTTTTTTAAATTAAATGAGATGCATTGGGTTGAAATGCCTAGGACAGTGCTGTCTGGCCTCCGGTAGATACAGCGGCTGGTCTCTGTTCCCTGCTCTCAACTGGCTGGGATGTAGGATTGTTAAGACCACCGACATTTTGGTGCTGCTAGGCTACTGTGCCCCTAGACTCCAGAGCACAGAAACTGCTTAGATGATAGCTTTATTTTACTTACTATAGAGTTTTTACACATTGAAGTTAATGCTTATCTCCCGGGTGGCTGGGTAAAGAGAGATAAGGTAGAATGTAATGGTTAAAAGTGAGCATCCGGGAGCCAAACCAGCTGGTTTCTTCAGACTGGATCATTTACTGGCTTTGAGACGTAAGGCCATTTATTTATTTTTCTGAGCTTTCACTTGTGAGGATCAGAAGGATTAATATAGAGAAAATCACTTCTAGCTGCTTGGCTCAATAATTATAATGTTTGCCATTATGTTATTATTATTATCACCATCATTATTAAATACCCCGAGCATCCTTACTGGACAAAGCAAAGGGGAAGGGCTGATATTCTACTTCTCAAGAAAAAAAATTATATATATATATATATATATATACACACATATATATACAAAATTATATGATTATATATATATATATATATATATATATACACACACATAATAGCTAAGAAGTATTGAACTGTGACACTTGAGTACTCAAAAGATTTTGCTTTATCTCTTTGCTCATATTTGCTTCATTAGTCTTTTTTTTCTTTTCCTTTACTCAGGGGTTTTGGTGTTGGATAGACTGGTCAAGGTTCATACCACAGGCAGTGGATTATATCCAGAGAGTTGCTGGTTTCTTCCTTTTTTAAATAAATCAAATTTATGGCTGAGGTTGATATGAGGGCCTCTGCCCATTGGCAACCGGCCTTGTAGCCACAGACCTCTTATTAAAGCTTGAGAGAAAATGGTGATTACTAGTGTTTGTGGCCAAATTTGTGCAAGCCTGCCCACTGAGTTTGTTTGGATACCAGGAAATTATGGACTGTACGATTTGAATTAGGATAAGATATGAAACCCTTGGAGCCACTCTGTAGCAGAGACTGTGTTGTAAAAGAATATTGGAAAGCACCCCTTTGACCAAGTCAGTGAAATTAGCTTAGTCATGAGAATTCCAAGTCAGTTTTCTGACCTTGAGATGGAGATTCAACGCCAAAAAATATCATCAGGAGACCAAGGCTAGATGCCGATCTTTATTTTAATGAGAGGGTTTTATTGCTAACGTGGTCATCGAACTCAACCCCATCATTTCCAGGCTTTAAACCTTCTAGATGCTTGTCTCAGGAAATGGAAGAAGTTCCCCAGAAATTATTATCAGAAACATCATGTCATGTCTGTCCTTCCAGTTCAGATACTTAATTCATTTTCTTTAAAAAAAAAAAAAAAAACTCTTTTTCTTTGCTTTATTTAGTTTTGAAAAAATATGTTCTTCAGTTAGCTATGGCTGGTAATAGCCCTACATTATGCTGGAGGCCCAGGGTCCCATCTTTCTATAATTTCCATGACAACATGCATGTGCCCCCTGTATTCTCTCAGTCTGCGACCTCCACAGCTGGCCGCCTGGGTAAATCACTTCCCGACCTTGGCACTTATTCTTTGGTTTTCACCTGGCAAAGTAACTGCTGTCACCTTGGAAGTTAATTACAAGGTCAAAGTGCTTGAATGGCTTTAATACACAAAAGACACAGAATGGTTTTTTTTTGTTTGTTTTGTGTGTGTGTGTGGTTTTTTTTCACACTGTTTCAGGCGTGAGAGAAAGGACAACATCACCAGTTACCCCAGTCGGTAACAGTGGACAGGGAGGGCATCAAGACAGCTGTGTGCCCAGCCGTGGAAGCAGTAAAACAGATGCCCAAGCCTGTGTGGACTTGCATCCTAGAATAGCTGTCTCCCTCTTTCTAGAAGGTAATGTTTTATTCAGCCACAAAGATAACTTTTACTAGGAGACTAAATACCTATCAGCTACGGGCGCCTGGGTGGCTCAGTCAGTTGAGCCTCCGACTTCGGCTCAGGTCATGATCTCGCCATTGACGAGCTTGAGCCCCATCTCGGGCTGTTCTGTCCCTCTCTGTCGCAAAAATAAATAAACATTAAAAGAAAAATTAAAATACTTATCAGCTACTATCATCTCCTATTAAAAATGCAAAACAAAGAGCTTTTGATTAACTTTTTGAGGCAGTGGGGTACTCATTTAGTAATTTATGGTTTCATTAATCTTATGTTTAAGATAAGATAAACATCCTCCTTTCTATTTAAGCCTTTACACTGTAAACTTTCTCTTTTTATTGTTTTTAATGTTTATTTTTGAGAGAGAGAGAGAGAGAGAGGGAGTGGGAGTGGGGAGGGGCAAAGAGACAGGGAGACACTGAATCTGAAGCAGGCTCCAGGCTCTGAGCTGTCAGCACAGAGCCTGATGCAGGGCTTGAACTTGTGGACGACAAGAGATCGTGACATGAGCCAAAGTTGGACACAACTGACTGAGCCACTCAGGCGCCCCAAGCCTTCTGTTTTGAAATTCCACACACCAACCATAGTCCTATGTTACATCTTTGCTGGATGGTTTTACAGTGGATGGCCTATTCTTGCACGGCTTTGTGCTGGAATTCAGATACCCAGTGCCCAGTTCCCAAATTGGGTCTCAACCTGGAACAGGGTGGCTTTGGTAACATCCCCATTACCTGTCTTTTATATGTGTATTCAAGTCATGGCTTCTCAGATTGTCAATGAACCATCCTTTCTACCTGCCAGCAGACCTATAAGAGAGATTTTCACAAGCCAGTCCCACTCTGATGTAGGACCCTGTGGTACAAGACCTCATAACAGACCCCCATGGATAGTGGGGTTAGGGTCCTTTGCACAACATCCTTCTTTGACCCACTCATTGTGACTTGGATGGCACTCTTCATGTCTGATCAAGAGTATGAGTGAGTGGATCCCCATAGGAAAGTTATTGCTATGTGTCTATCTGTCCTTTCTGTATCACGAAGGCCACAGAGAAAGCATTAGACTATGTGGGACAGTGTATGTTGGTTAGTTTGTTTGTCTTAATAGCAAGACCACATTTCTAGTGTATTAGTTCCCTAGGCCTGCCTTAATGAATCACTGTGTGGCTTAAAACAACAGATAACGATTCTCTTACAACACCAGAGGCCAGAAGTCTGAAATCAAAGAGCTGGAGGACCATGTTAAAGTCTTAATTCCAGATGAAAAACCAAACAGTAAAAAAGAAACCCAGATTTTTTTTTAGATTAATTGGCCAACTAAAGACATGAAAGGTCAGCACACAGTCTCCCATCCTAAGTTTTCAAAACAGGGCCCTCCTAACCCAAGCACCCACCCACAGAATAGATATTGTTGATAATACGTATATCAAGGGTGGGTCCCTTCGGATCAGGGATTGGATGCTGTAGAATTCCAACTTCAAGTTCATTCCATACTTGCTACCTCCTCACATCAAACAAAGAGTCCAAAAGAGTCTTGGTCCTCTTTGCCAATCTCTTATGGGTTAGAATGTTCCCTGTTTTCAATTTTCCCTTTGTAACTCCATCTTTTGTCTTGTGAATCTGATCTTAACCTTGGCTTCCACTTGCCTTCAAGCTGCCCATGAGAAGCACTAGCAGGAGAATGGAAGGTGGGAAGAGAGTGAGGGGTTATTTATTCCTCGAATTCTCTCCTTGTTATGCAACCCACTTGGCTCAGTTTCTTTCTCGAATACTTCTGTAAAATGTTTTTTCTTCTAACTTTTCCAGGCCAAGGAGTAGTAAGGACTCCTGTATCTTTCTTGCCAAAGGTTACTGGGTTATCCCTATTTGATTTCACTAAACTCTGTCACAACTTTGCAGTTAGTTCCTTTGTTAAATACTCATCAATTGCCCAATTTAAGTATTATTTCTTTCCTTCAAGGACCCAGAAGATAAAGACTGATAAAGAAGATAAAGAGTGCTAGACCAAAGGGCTTTCATATTATTGATTTATCCTGCTTAAATGGAAGCTTGTTATGCATCAAGTCAACCACCTCTATGTTTCTTTGTTTCCCTTTATTTTTTATTGAGATATAATTCACAATCCTTCACGTTCACACTCTGAAAGTGTGCATGCAGTTCAACATATTTAGTATATTCAAAAGGTTGTGTGATCATCATCAATCTCTAACTCCAGCACATTTTCACCATCCCCAAAAGAAAGCCTGTATTCACTAGCAGTCACTCCCCATCCACCTCTGACATAGCCCCTGAAAACCACTAATCTACTTTATGTAAATTTGCCTCTTCTGAACATTTCATGTCACGGGATAATGCAATATATGGACTTTTGTGTTTGGCTTCTTTCACTTGGCATAATGTTTTCAAGATCCTTTCACGTTCCAACATGTATTAATTAGTATTTCATTCCTTTCTATTACCAAATGATGTTCCATTATACGGATATACCACTTTTTTAATAACACATTCATCAAATGATGGACATTTGAGTTATTTTCATGTTTTGGCTATTGTAACTACTACTACCGTGAACCTTAATGTACGAGTATTTGAGTGAACAAATAGAAAAATGTTGTCAGTTCTCTTGGGTATATACCTAAGAGCAAAATTGCTGGGTCATTTGGTAACTCTACGCTTAATGTTATCTAGAACTTTCCAGCTGCTTCTCAAAGCACTTTCATCACTTTACATCTCTACAAGCTTTCCTTTTTTTTAGGAATATGAAACTCGTGAGATGAATTCCCATTTCATCTAAATTACCATAAAAATGTTTGTAACATTTCCATATAAGTTTTATCTCTGTAATTTTCAATAGTGATGTTCCTCCTCTCATTCCAGATTGTAGCAATGTGGGTCTTGTTTGTCTTTTTCTAACTGCCATTTCTGCTAAAGCAACAGTCAATTTAGATCGTCGTTTCAAAGAATCACTTTTCAGTTTTTTGATTTTGTCTATTATTTTGCTATACTCTGTATTATTTATTTCTGCTCTAATCTGTGCTGTTTCCTTCTTTCTGGATGGAATAAATCGGCCATCTTGGCCAAGGGTCTCTGTGTGCATTCGGGGCACACCTCCAACACCAGCTGGGGAGTTGAAAACTCTGCCTCCAACACCAGCTGGGGAGTTGAAAACTCTGACTTCGTCTTCACTTCCTGCTCTACCAGAGCCTCCACGTCAGCCACTGGTAGAAGCTTAAGCCATCTCATATCTTCTAGAAAATAGGTGCTCTGTTGGGGCACCAGGGTGGCTCAGTAGGTTGAGTCTGGGACTTCAGCTCAAGTCATGGTGTCACGGTACATGATCTCATAATACATGATCTCTTGGTTTGTGAGTTCGGGCTCCAGGTCGAACTTGCTGCTGTCAGCACAGAGCCTGCTTTTGATCCTCTGTTCCTCTCTCTCTCTCTCTCTCTGTCCCTCCACTGCTTGTGTTTGCTCTCTCTCTCTCTCTCTCACACACACACAAAAATAAATAAATATTAAAGAAAGAAAGAAAGACAGGACGCCTGGGTGGCTCAGTTGGTTAAGCGTCCTACTTCGGCTCAGGTCATGATCTCACGGTTCGTGGGTTCGAGCCCTGCATCAGGCTCTGTGCTGACAGCTCAGAGCCTGGGGCCTGTTTCAGATTCTGTGTCTCCCTCTCTCTCTGCCCCTTTCCCACTTGCACTCTGTCTCTGTCTCCCCAAAATAAATAAACATTAAAAAAATTAAAAAAAAAGAAAGAAAGAAAGAAAATAGGTGCTCTGCTTGGAATGTATGCCACCATATCCCTGTGGGTGGACTTTTAGATCCTCAGCAACGTGTCAGATCTTTTGAAAACCCGTGCTGACATCTCATTCTGTCATTTTTCCTTTTGAGCGTCATGGCTCCCTCTGATTTGTTCTAAGCATTATCTACTACCTCGGGCTACCGTGAAGTTAAAAAAAAAAAAACAAACTGCCTCTAAATATTTCCAACAAGTATCCCAGGGAAAGGATTTTCACACTGGGCAGGCTCCAAGTTAGGTCATGTGAAGACAGAATTGTAAGTGGGGTTTCTCACTGAACCACCTGCCAGGTCAAATAAAGACGGTCCCCTGGGATTGAGGCTGGTGGTTGCCAGGCTACCGGTGTTCATGATCGAGGGCTCTTTGTTTTTAAGTCTACCATGGTACTACAGAAAGGGGCATGAGAATACAGCAAACTAAAACACCACAAACCTCACAATTCTTTCTGATATTAAACCACACACCCCCATCCACACACAGAGTGTCTGGAGTGTTGAATACATTTGGTTAATTTCTGGAGTTTAAAAAAAAAAATTGGTGCTGATCATTCCTGCCAGTTTTTTCATTGCTTGTATGAAGCAAGTAATTTTCAGGCATTTTTAAGAAAGGAAAGAATTTTGATGCTCTTTCTGCACCATTTTCACTGATATCACTTCTCTTTCATATTACGGTACAACTGCGTGTCAGTAGAAATTGAAATATTTTTATTAGCCCTTGCTAATAAGTACAATTATAATATGCAAATAGGATTTATTTCACATATATGATTTAAAACCAATTTATCGTTAAGAGTTAATCTTTTAACTTAACATCTTGGGAAATGCTGGTAGATATCCATAAAGCTTTGATATTTTCCAAAGCAACATAATTTAGCTGTAATTGGACACAGTTCTGATCCAAACTAGTTTTCTCCTATATATGTCTTTTCTCTAAACTCTGAAAATTTAGTTATCTGAGGTCTATGATTATCTTCTTCTGTCTGAAGTTAACATTCAAGAGATGATACAAGCATCGAAGTGTTGAGATGTGAACCTCCTACAAATGAGACACAGTGGCCGCATATTCTTCTGCGAAACAGGATTCCTTTCTTTCAAACCTACAAGTTCCTGGTAAGCCCTGAAGTGATGCTGTTTGCTTTGGCTGTATCACACCATACTAGTCTCAAATCTTTTCTAGGCTATGATTTCTGAAATTGCGTATTCTAAACCTAGAAGGCAGTGCTTATACGCCCCAAAGTGGATTCTGTACATATTTTTTTTTTATTTGATAAGCCCATTTTAGTAATGTGTATTTTCCTTTCAAGCACTGGTCAAGAATTCAAAGCCAAGATTTTCATGAAAAACATAATCATACTTAATTCCTGGTGTGTTATTGACAAAAGGAAAGTAATTGCTCCAGATGAATGTCTATTTAATTATTTTTCCATGAGAACCATCAAATTTCCTATTTCATCGGTTTTAAACTAGGGTCTTCCTAGGGAATTATCTTCTAAGAGCAGTATGAAGCTGATGTCCCCCTTCCCCCTTAAACAGAGTGTGAGAGAATTTTCAAACTTTCTCACAAAAATTAGTGAGTGACTAATCATGCCATGACTATCTCAAAATAGAAATTCTCTGCCAGTGTCACCATGACAAATTCCGTCTCTGCCAATACCAGTTGGCAGAGTCATCAATACCAGTTGATGACTACTGAGAGAAACATTGATTCTTTTATGTTAATAATAGCTGCCTTAAATGAACGTCATTTGACAGGCGTTAGACTATAAGCCCCATGTAGCGTTTTATGTTCTGTTCAGCACCAGATTGCCAGACCTAAGCACAGCCCCTTATGCATAAATGCCCAATAGCATTTGGTAAGTGACTCCAGTGCTCAAGCTCATTCCCATTAACTCAACCATAATTTGCCTCTTGTGCACAGGACCATGCTCTCCTGCCTTGGGATGTCTTCCCACAATAATATTGTAACCATCTGCGAGATTTTTCAATTAACAAAAAAACACACACTAAATTTTCTCACCTGAGACTCCAAAAGCAACCATGCTTCATTTTCATAGTTTTATTGGTAATCACATTTTGACTTGGAGAACTTCGGTGGGGTTTATCCAAGAGTCACCAGGTTAGAAAATGTGAAAAAGAGGATTTGGTCTCAGGGTTTATGATGTCTGAGGCTCTCTGTATTTCGCTGTATCTATATACTTTCAGTAGCATTTTTCGAAATTTGAAGTGCATCTTCTTAACATTAACCCTATATGGTCCTTGATTCCTGCTTCTTTCCCATCTTTGGATATAGACAAAGTTTTGCTGATCTAATGTTGCACAGTAAATCACTCCAAAACTTGGTAACTTAAAAAATATATTTATTATAATGTGCATGCACTGAGTTTCACTGGGGACTTCTTGCTTGAGGTATCTCTTAAGTTGGCAGTCAGAGGGTGACAGTCACTAGAGATTCAACTGAACTGGACCATCTAAGACAGCTTCCTCACATATCTGACACCTCTGATAAGATTTCTGACAGAGCTGATAGAAGAGGTTTCTTTTTCATAGCTTATTTGAGTTTCCTAACAGCTTGGAGTGTCAGAGTAGTTGAAATCTGTAAATGGCACCTTGCTTCTCAAAGAGCATGCATTGCAAGAGAGGTATCAAGAAGCATGCCACATTCTATTGTCTACACCGTACCAGGCCTGATTCGTTGTGGGTGAAGACTATGCGAGCATGTGTGAATACTGACTGAAAGGTAAGGTTCATTCAGGACGCTCCTTATAAACTAGCTATTGGAGGCAGCATGTGATAATGATGACCGCGTATATCTAGAGTCAGGTGGCCAATTTCCTTACCTGTAGAGTAAGTTTGACTTACCCATTGGATGACCTTGGGAAAGTTACTTAATTTTTCTTGGCCTTAGTATCTGTACCTTTTGAAAATATAACAGTTGCTTCCTTACAAGGTTGTGTCATGTTTGGATGAGATAATCAACATGGATAGACTTCAAACTGTAAAATATGATCTCATTTGTATTAATACTGGCATGGGAACCTACCTTCTCCTCTTTGAAAACCAACCCTGTCTTTGCTGATAATTTCTCCATCCTCAGAGATTACAAATTTTAGATGAGATCGCATCATGTGAACCCATGGTCCACCTCCACCACTAGTGGACTCCACGATCATGTATTATCAAGACACGGTTTAAAGAATCAATTCACTTTTCAAAGCAACCATCTTTGATGAACTATCTCCCCCTCCTCTTCTCCATACCAAATATGTCTCAAATATCGTAAAAAATAGGGGCCTAAGACTTTGCATGAACAAGGTCATAGATTCACCAGATGTACCTAAAATCATCTCAAGAATTATTCCATCAGCTTCTCTTGGGGTCATCAGTTTTAAAGGAGGTTGAATCCAGTAACCCGAAGAGGAAATGATACCTGTTAAGCAACTAGCACATTCACAGGAGTTGGTTTTCACCCAATTGTTTAATTATCATTACTGTTTACTCTCAGAGAAAAATGAGGACCTGAGGGTATAGAAAACAGGCCAGTATCAGGTACTTTTATTTTGACAGAGAAAAGTAGAAAAACTGAGGAGCCATGAAATGCATATGTGGAAAGTTATATTGTGAAGATAGTAATTCAATAGAATCAAACTCAGTATTAAAAAAACCTTTACATCCTGAACCAATCCTTAAGGCCAAACTAAACCATTGTTTTCTTTCACTCATTGCACTAAAAGAGATATTTGCATCATAGTTCTTCCTTTGAAACAAATGCTGACGGGAATGATTCAGTACAGGGAGAAATCATGGGGAGGAACCCGGAGAGAATACATTTTAGGAAATCTTCTCTAGTAATAGGTCTTTGATAAGAGCACTGACAGACGAACCACTCTCAAAGGAAGGAAAGCAAAGGGTGTGATTTCAGATGCAGGTATATTGATAGATTCGATGGTGGGATTATCAGAAATTCTCTTTTGATTGATTTCATTTTCTCAGTGAAATGAAAATCCAGGCCATCAGCCGAGAGAGGAAAGGGAAGGCGTGTTGGAGGTTTAAGGAGGGAGAGGAATGTGTAAAACTCTGATGGGTATGTATGTCGAATAGGACCAAAAAAGGGGATTAGTGTGGATGGTGGGGAAAAAAAAAATGTGCTTTTCTCAACTCTGGAATTACATGCTACACTGGCGTGCAGCTAATAGCCATCTTTCCAAACATGTGGAAAAGTGTGACTAAAAATAAAGCCAGCGCTGAGAAAAGCAGCCCATATATAGAATATGGGATATAAAATTCTCATGATACCTTTCAAGGACATGGAAGCAGCCAGGCTGGAGCACAGAACGCCCCCTGAACTTTTCTATCATATGAGTGAAAAAATTCCATTTTGATGAAGTTTGTTTGAGTTTTTTGTGCCTTTTTTGGGTCACTGGCAGTTAAAAGAGTACTTAGTGTATCAGATAGTTGAGGAGGATTGGGTTTTGAAAAACCAGTTCTTAAAATGACAAGAAAAGGTGTGTAAGAAGATAGTATAGCAACTTGGTTATCTGGATGGGTTTTAGAGTCAGAAAACCGAATTTAAATCCTGGTCCTCCCACTTAATGAGATGTGTAAACTTTGGATTTACTTAATCTCCTTGAGCTTCACATCTTCAGCTCTAATCTGGATATAATGATGATAAGAACTACTAAGTATTAAGTCCTAAGCATTATACTAATGGTTTATTCACATTATCTTAATCAAGTCTTCGAAGGGGCGCCTGGGTGGCTCAGTCGGTTAAGCGTCCGACTTCAGCTCAGGTCACAATCTCGTGGTCCGTGAGTTCGAGCCCCACGTTGGGCTCTGGGCTGATGGCTCAGAGCCTGGAGCCTGCTTCCCATTCTGTGTCTCCCTCTCTCTCTGCCCCTCCCCTGTTCATGCTCTGTTTCTCTCTGTCTCAAAAATAAATAAAAACTTTTAAAAAAATGTAAAAAAGAAATCCAGTCTTTGAAGTCTCCAGGGAGGTGGGTATTATTATCCTGGTCTTATGCGTGAGGAAAGGGAGACTTACACAGGTCAGTAATCACCCTAACATTCCACAACTAGTAAGGTGGTATAGGACCTGTAGTTATGCTTCCTCAACCCTAGAGTGACCGTTAGTTTGAGTTCACTTGGGACTATTCTAGTCTATGCCTGTGGTACCCGCATTCCATCTGATCGGCATACTCTTTCATTTGCCCCCCCCCCCCAAAATGTCTTAGCTTGGACAATAAATTATATGGTCACTGTTACAAGTTTTGTCTCTCAAGAAGCAGACTCTAAGGTCAGAGATTAGCTTAGGGAAGTCTCTCTGGATCTCTACCAGAGCGGGGAGGAAAGGAAGCAAGATCCGGCAGAGAGAAGAACAAAAGGCTCAGCCAATCCAACAGGGAGCTCAGAAGCTGGAAAGGCCCTTTGGAGTTCTTGTATTTGGAGCAAAGTGGTCTAAGCTGTCATATGACTTCACCATCCCACTCAATGCATGGGGTCTAGTCCCAAGAAGGGGAGTGATCTTGGACAAGATAATGCCCTTTACCTGAAGGCAATTTCTTGAGCAAGCTGACTGCTGAGAGCTCTTCTTCGGGCAGCATTCCTGAGAGTTTGGGGAGCAAGTCCTTCAGAAGAGACTGGACATCATATCACAACATCCACCACAGCTATAAACTTTCATTCCATGTAAAGCACTGCCTCCAGGCAATACTTTCTTCATAAAGCCTCTCTAAAAATTAGTGAAAGTTTGCCTGCACTATCTTTAAGAGTACATGGTATAGGAGTACCAGGGTAGTTCAGTTGGTTGAGCGTCTGACTCTTGATTTCAGCTCAGGTCATGATTCCAGGGTCATGGGATTGAGTCCCATGTCAGGCTCCATGCTGTGTGTGGAGCCTGTTTAAATTCTCTCTCTCTCTCTCTCTCTCTCTCTCTCTCTCTCTCTCTTTCTCTCCATCCCTCTTCCCCACTAGTGCACTCCCTCTCTCGAACTCTCAAAAAAAAAAAAAGGCATGGTATGTATTTATATGTACATAAATATGTTTATGTATAAATACATAACATACATACATATTTATGCATACTGACATATGTTCAATAAACAGCAGCAATTATTATTTTATTAGATATTATATAGTACATTTTACAATGAATTATATGTGATATATAACTTTATAACCAGAAGTCTGAATAACAGGAAAATATGATTTACAAAACATTTTAAGAATTCTTTTAACAGGAACAATTGCCAAGAATAGCCCACAACAGTGTTGTGTCATATAATTTGTCACACAAAGCTGAGAATTGGTGAGGGTCATTTGAGCACAAAGAATAAAGATACAGATAAATTCATTGATTCCCATATGCAGACTCATGGTGAAGTGAGTTTGTGTGAGTGGCTATTAAATGCATTGTCATACTCTAAACCTTTTGAAACCACCAATCTCTTTATTTGTTTTTGAAGTTTATTTTTGTTTATTTTGAGAGAGATAGAGAGCAAGCAGGGGAAGGACAGAGAGAGAGAGAGGGAGCCAGAATTGCAGGCAGGCTCACACTGTCAATGCAGAGTCCGATGTGGGGCTTGACCTCACAAACTCTGAGATCATGACCTGAGCCAAAATCAAGAGTTAAACGCTCTACTGACCGAGTTACCCAGGCACCCCATCAACCACCAATCTCTTTAAAGACAAAGAGGGGAAAGTGTTTTCCTACCTTATTCCTGTCACTAAAGTAAGGGAACAAAGCCCCAAGTTGGAGCTAGACAGGAAGAAGGTCTTTTTGGGAACCCCATTAAACAACTTGGCTGACCGTGTCTGCATTCTCACTGTGTGATTTGTTAACTCCTCTCCCAAAAATGTGTGGGGACACCCATAGCCTTAAAATAAGCATATTAATAGTAGAAGTTAAAGTCTGTCTTCAGTTAATCTGACATAATTTCAAATAAGATCAGTCCATCCTTCCAGATGTGAGGGCCTTTGGAGTAGGCACACCCAAAACTATATATTTGGAATTTCCAAGCAAAAAAAAAAAAAAAAAAGAAAGAAAGAAACTTTACAACATTTCCTTAGTATCTTCACCTCCTTCCATAAGTAGCATCTCAGGCAATACGTTCGCTAACTGCCTTCACCTCTGGCAACATGTCAACTGTTGGTTGACCTTCCCTTGCTCCAAGGCCCCTTCCGTTGTCTCTTGCATTTTTCTTCCACTGAACAAGACCATCAGATTAGTTTTCAGAACGTAAGTAACTCTCACAACTTTGGAGGACTTAACTGAATTTAATTCATACACTGCATGAATAAGTTTGAAAGAAATTTAATGTTCAACTAGCAGATAATTTAACTATTGCTTCAGTTTTCATTACTGTAACTCACAGGAATGGTGTCTCAATTTTAATCCCTGATTCCACAAATTTTTTTCGGTGGTTGCTTTGGAGACTAGGTATGTGTTGGAATGTACATGTGAATTTTCAAAAGGAAAATAAAATGAAATGTGGTATTTTTCTTGGAGTAGAATTCATGTAAGTTATATAGTATAAATAAAATTGATACAAATTTCCATATTAGTTCTGACTGATGGGAAAAAAGATAAGATATTTTCAAACCTGCTTGAAAAATAAACATAAAGTTGATTTTACTCTCAGGATATGTTTTCATGGTTTTAGTCCTGGGAGAGGACATGGGATTATTAAACCTTGTGAACCCTTGACCCTGGTTCGTATAAAGACAGTAAGAACAAGTCCCAGTTATTAAAGAAATCTTGACAAAGACACATTCTTTCTTTTATAGTGAGAAATAAAAAGGTTTTCCCTTACTCTAGGGAGAGGCTATTAAAGCTGAACATTACAATGTTCTCTAAGGGGGAGAGAAGTTCATTTTCACACTCCAAGGGAAGTGTATGTTTCACTCAAAACTGCACAAAAAGTGTAATTTTTTTCACATAAAAGCACAATATGGAGGCTATTTTTGATGTTATAAAGAGTAATAAAAAGCAAAGCAAAATACGTCTGTTAAGAATATAGACTAAGTACTCTTTCTATAAAAGGAAAAATGAGAAAAATTCCTATTAGACTAGCTTCCAAAATTTTATTATTGTAATTATTATATGAAATTGCCACTAAATCTCATAAAGGGTAGAAATTAGTCAGGTAACAAACCATTCAAGCATGTATAATATATCCAAATAATTGATTTTATGGCAAATGATGACATGAGTTGATGTATAGATAACATTTACTATCAACCTTTGCTTGAAGAAGTTTAATTTAGGCATGTTGTAAAAAGCAGTAGGTGAAGGCTATTTAAGAATGTGCTTTCTTTATCTTCGTATGGCTTTAAAGTATGAAAGATATGAAAAATACATATGAATTCATAAATGCTAAATTTATTTTGCTAAAACACAACTATGTATAGTGACATGATTGCTTTTGCTCTTTATACTGATTTATAATATTAACCTGTATCAATCATTTTCATACTCCAAGGCCAACTCAGTATCACAAAATGTTTGTTTGTTTGCCTACATTTTGTTTTGTAGACACAGCCTTCATAATTTTGTTGATTTATTGTTTGAGTATAGTCTGCCGAGAGAGAGAGAAAGAAAGAAAGAAAGAAAGAAAGAAAGAAAGAAAGAGGGAGGGAAGGAAGGAAGGAAGTGAGGAGGGAAGGAAGGAAGGAGGGAGGGCAGGAAGGAAGGAGGGAGGGAGGGAAGGAAGGAAGAAAGAAAGGAAGGAAAGAAGGAAAGAAAGGGGAAGGAAAAGTGGAAGGAAGGAAAGAGGGAGGGAAGGAAGGAGGGGGGAAGGAAGAGGGGAAGGAAGAGGGGAAGGAAGGAACCAAGGAAGGAAGGAAGGAAGGAGGGAAGGAAGGAAGGAAGGAAGGAAGGAAGGAAGGAAGGAAGGAAAGAAGGAAGGAGGGAAGGAAGGGAGGGAAGGAAGGAAGGAGGGAGGGAAGGAAGGAAGGAGGGAGGGGAAGACAAGAGGGAAGGAAGGAAGGGAAGAGGGAAGGAAAGAGGGAAGGAAGGAGAGAGAGAGGGAAAGAGGGAGGGAAGGAGAGAGAGAGATGAGGTAAATCACCAACCAATAAAAATCCTGATGTTTATGTGATTTTGCCACCTATAACTGGCAATTTAAAAAATGCAGTTAAAAAATAAAACACAGTGCCTCTCAAGTTCAGTCCAAAACTTCTAACACTGATCTGGCGCTAGGCTAGGCGGCACACAATTCTCCGGAGATCCTACTTCTTGTACATATAAACACAATATTTAAAAACAAATTAAGCAAGGAAAAATCTACATGTGAAATGTCATTATTCTCTGGAAGCAGACTTTGTCCTGACATGCCCGCAATCCCCGGCTTCATGTTTCAAGAGCACCAGTGCTACCTTGCAGGAGAATAAATGCAGTGAAGAAATCCATTGGAGGACAACAAAGTGAGAACTGGGCTGAACAGGTACTTTGGGGTGATTGGCGAAGACAATTGTAAACTCTTTTGCGTACTTGCCTTTTTTCAAAGTCACGTACCTTTCCAACACTTCAAAGCAAAAAAATAAAAAAAATAAACACAAAAACATCTTTTACATTCAATGTTAAATTAAATTAAATTATATTAAATTATATTATATTAAATATTTGCCGTGAAGGGTCCATTTTGGTCTCTCAGATCAAAATTGGATGAACTAAAATGGTAAGACCCACGTGCAGAAAATGTCCCAGTGTTCTGACATAAGCATAAACCTTTTTTGGAAATAAAGAGAAATACTCATTTTCTGAAAGCAGAGAGTCATGGAACAAGCAGCAGCACAGAATGAGATTCTGTGTTAAACCACTGCACAAGTATCAGTCAACAATGCCTTTGTGTGTTGTTTGTTTGTTTGTTTTCGGTCATTTTTGGCAAGTATGCCTTAGCTCTATTTTGCTGAATTTGCATTGAATGCTTCTTTCACCTCCTCACCAAATGAAAGTAGAAAAATCATTTCGCTATTGAAAGAAACATAGAGGAAAGGAAATAACCACTCTTTCTTTTTTCAACGTTTTTTTTTTTATTTTTTTTTGGGGGGGACAGAGAGAGACAGAGCATGAACGGGGGAGGGGCAGAGAGAGAGGGAGACACAGAATCGGAAACAGGCTCCAGGCTCTGAGCCATCAGCCCAGAGCCCGACGCGGGGCTCGAACTCACGGACCGTGAGATCGTGACCTGGCTGAAGTCGGACGCTTAACCGACTGCGCCACCCAGGCGCCCCATAACCACTTTTTCTTAACCTGAACCTTGACATTGCTGAATTGCCCCTTATTGGAGATTTGGCTTCTGTAACGTTTCTAAAATGCTTACTGTTATTTTATTTATTTATTTATTTATTTTTATTTTTTTCAGAGCAGAAAACCTTTTGGAACGGAGATGTGGTACTCTGGCAGTAAAGTAGGATTACTTTTGCTGTTTCTGTAACAGCACTTTACGTTTGACCTTCCGATCAATATATATATATATATATTTTTTCTGCTTGGGGGTGGTTTACTTCATCGTTTCAGGCGATTAGCTTTCATAAGAAATGAGGGCCTGCCAGCGTTTACGTAGTTGCCCCAAATTCATTTTGGCTGCAGGCTTGTGTTTATTCTTATTGTACTCCCTAGCTCGGATACCAGCTGAATACCTGGGAGAAAGAGAAAATAATTCAAAACGTAATAAAAATACAATAACTAATAAAAACACAAAACTATGCAGCATGCTGGGAATGCTGTTTCATGAAAAAGCCAGGTTGTTCCTCTCTGCATGTATGATTTTTAGCATTTCTACCAATTAAATGAGAGTGTCGTTTGTATTAAAACTCTGTCCTCTGAATTAGGACAAAATTCTTTTCTCTAAGAAATGTGTGGGTCTGTGTATCTGTTTTGACATCTGCTGTGCTACAAAACACAAGAATAAAACACTTTACACTATTACTAAAAAGTTTCAGCCTTATTTCTTCACATATAGACACCAGTATTAAAATGATGAGGGTTCATATGTATCATGGTCTTTTTAGTCTTAGAGAAGTTGAAATAAATTACATAAAACTCTGTGAAAGGATCATCGGTAATTATAAAACAATCTAACAATAAGACATCAAGCCACAACAGCGGTTCTCTATTTCGTTTTTCCTTTAAAATCTATATGAAGAAATTTATAATATCCTTTATTGGAGTCTAATTAGAGTTTCATTGCAGACCAGAATCCCTCTGCTGTTAAGAGGTCAAAACCATTTCTCTCCATTGTGACAAATGTAAATTTGATTACCTAATGTAAATTTGATCACCTAATGCTTGCTGAAGCATTTGCTGAAGTATTTGCGGAAGAATTTGCCGGCAGAGGTATGGATATGCTCATAAAAACCACTGCAGAAAACAATTTGCATAGCTACATCTTCTTACTTTTATCTTAATGTGTAACCAGTACCTATACAGGTTCAAGTGCTTGAAACTGACCAATGGTTAACATGTCATAGTCTCAGATTACAGGTTGCATTTGGCCAAAAGAAACACTTAGAATGGCATTTTATTTTTCTACTGACACTCTTTCCAACAGCTCTCATATTGTCTGAAAAGGTTTTCAGACCTTACCTTTCATAATATTAATAGTTAAGTAGTTTTGTTTAAAAAGCATTAAATTAAGATAAACTAAATACTGAAAATTGATTTTTTTTGTTTAAATATATTCAGGAAAGTTTAAATGCATGCCAAAGTATGAAGTTATAGTTTTTTAAATTTTTTTTAAAGTTTATTTATTTTTGAGACACAGAGCATGAACGGGGGAGGGTCAGAGAGAGGGAGACGCAGAATCCGAAACAGGCTCCAGGCTCTGAGCTGTCAGCACAGAGCCTGACGCGTGGCTCAAACTCACAGACCGCGAGATCATGACCTGAGCCGAAGTCGGCCACTTAACCCACTGAGCCACCCAGGAGCCCCTAGTTTTGACATTCTGAAAAAATAGTACACTATGCATAAATGGAAGTGGAATCAAGGAAGAGAATACAGAATAGAAAATTGCCAGTTGTTAAATATACTGAAACGTTTTAACATGGAAAATACTATTTCTTGGTTTATTATAAGAAAGATTTTAAAGAAGGCATCAGTCTCAATCAAGAAATCAAGAATGTACAAGAGATAATAGCCTAATAGTTTAATTTAGAGAAATACGCAACTGTATACAGGTATTTCCTTTTGGCTGTAATTCCTTTTGGCTTTGCCACTCGTAAGATTTATTACTCAAACCAGAAGTACCATGCTTAACCTTTTACATACCCCCAGTCCTACCACATAGAAGCAAAGACTTTCACATTTTCTAGACTTTTTTTTTTAAATTCACCCATATTTAACTTCATGCTTCCAAATAACCTATAAGAAAGGTTTAATTCAATAGGTGACGGCTGCTCAAACTTTTCGCATTTCTAAGAAACACCTGTATTCAGGACTGCCCATTGATCAGCTCTTGGAAACTAAGCCCTGGGCCACTCCGCACCATCAGCACAGAGCTGGATGCAGAGCTCGAACTCAAACCCGTGAGATCACGACCTGAGCAGAAATCAAGAGTTGGATGTTTAACCAACTGAGTCACCCAGGTGCCCCTCAGACCTTTCTTTGAGTGTTGTGATATTTAGTATTCAATGGCTTGAGTCCATTGTTACACTGTTTCACCACAAAACAGATTTATTTGCCTGAGGTTTTATAATAAAGAATCCCATGTCTGTATATCTTTAAGCCTTGGTTAGGGTACTATCTTAGGCACTGTGAATAAGACAGGCAAACTCTTCCATGGGTCCTGCTGAGGCCCCTTGCTGACCTTTGTGGAAAGAGAGTAAAGTTATCAACTTACAACTAAGTGGTTGGTTATCCTCAAGAGAAAAGGTCCCAGCTTTGGCAGGAAGGATAATCTGCAGCAGCAGGAACTATATCAGTTTTGGAATAGGGAGCCTGTGCTCGGGCTTGCCAGCAGCTTCCATGACTACCTTCATCATGAGCCCATGGTGCATGCCTGGTGTTGGCCAAGGAGAGATGCTAGTTGACATGGACTGAACAAGTCACCCTATCCACCCAGTGGTTTAGGGTCCACTCTCAGTGGGTGTCCTCTGAAGGGCATTGATATGAGATGACAAGTCACACGCTTTGTACCCAATCCCAGGTGTTGTGTTCATCTGCTTGAGTTTTTCCAAAATCAGGGTATTCAATTTAGTGAAGACCAGTGTCTGCTCCCCTCTTGGTTCTCACTCAAGTACCATGACACTACCAGTTCTTTTGTAGCTCAGAGCACCGTGACTCTTCCCCTGATCTAGGAGAAGGGTATTTTGCACAGAGGTGACAGCAAGATCAGACTCTGAGGCTATATATAGCTTTCCTGAATGTTTGAGTAACAGGAAGGCTCATGTAGCTGAATGGAGTAACTAAGGGGTTGAGCCAGAAGCAGAGGCCACGGAGGAAATGGGGTATGGTAACTCACTACTCTTGGCACTCACTTCCTCTGGCTCCAAAAATCCAGTACAGAATTATGCTGACCATATGAGGCTAACTGGCACCGACCTAAATTGTCACATGGCATGGCATGTTTCTATTCTAACATCTAAATCAGGGGTCTGCAAACTACAGCCCAATGGCAAAATCTGGCTCACCGTCCTGTTTTTGTAAGCAACGCGTTAGTGGAACACAGCCAAGACCATTCACTGACAAATTGTCTATTGTGATACAGAGAGTGTGGCCCACAAAGCCTAAAATGTTTGCTATCTGACCCTTTGCGGAAAAAGTTCCCTGACCCATTGCCTACATGACAGAAAGCAGTGAAGACATCAAAGGCAGTGTACGATTTTGTAAATTTGCCCTTGACCTCAATCTCATGCATTAAGTCTGAGCTCCTGTTTTAGTAACGTGTGGAGCATCCCAGGCCCTACTTTTTCTTCTTAATTGCCAATTGACATCTGTCAAGGGACTTGCTTTCCATCTGCGGCCTTTTGTTCCTGGCAAATAATTTCTCTTTTCCGGGGTGCTCTAGTGTCTGACTCAGAGTTTTCTGAACATTATGCGGAATGTAAACTTCTGTTAAATGGTGGCATGCCCTACCTGGATTTTCCAGAGGACTGGGTCTACCCTACAGTGTTTTCTGCTCTACGGGGCGTAGGGTGCTTTTGATCTCCCTATCTTTCCCTGGTCTTTTCTCCTGTCTTGGGTCACTACAGGTCATCAGGCAAGGTCCTAAGGTACAACACAGACAATAAGTCCTCTTTGTTTAAAGACATTATTCCATTCCTATGGAGAAAAAAAAAAAAACAAACAATAAACCCTCATTAGAGTGTGACTTGATTTTGGTACATGCTTGACAAGTTAATCTAATTGAGAAATCTTCATGCAAATGTGCTTTCTGGTTACTGTCTTGGCTACTCATACAGTTTTGTTTCGTTCTGTTTTGCTTTTTAACAACTTTTCCACTCGCACAGGCCTACCTCGGGGTATGATCAGTGGGAACCACCGCTTCTTTGTTAGCTCTAAAGGCCTTGGAAAATTTAGTGACAGTTATAATTGACTCATTCATAGACGACACACGAACACAAAGGAAGCCGAAGAATCGTCCACAGCTGTAAAGGGAGCACAGATTGTCTCCGCTGTTGGTTTAAATCTGTGACCTGACAGTTCTGTCATGACCGTGATCGGCCATCATCATCCTCGACAAAATCACACGTTGATTGAGTTTCAGAAAAAGAAAGCTGATTGCAACTGGATCCTTCGAATTCCTGATTTCCGATCATACCGCTCTGGCTCCAAAACCTGTATCATGATACTATCAACTTTAGGCGGGTGTTATATTAATCTGAAACAGGTTTCGCAAGTCATGCAACCGGGGCCGAGAACTGTATTTGTGAGACACCACGGTAACTTCGCCTTATCCAGTTATTGGCTTCAGATCTGCACGATTCCCATAAATGCCACCCATTTTGTTTCTTGGAGATAAACCATAACCTTTGCTTTACAAACGTAGTTATCAGAGTAACCAAAACCCCTCACATTAAACATACGTGATGTAGTTGTACTGCAAAAGCTGAGTCTACACACATTTTTACTAGAACCACCAAATAGACAAATATGTATGTATTATATTAACGGTTTTTATTCAGTAGTTTCATTGCAGCCAAGTATCAGAATATCTCCATAATCCAACATAATAGCCAAGGGAGAATAATGCTACTCAGAAGTTTTTGCTCTAGTTGCCTCAGTAAGGTAGATGTGATGAGCAGAAAGAAATTTAAATTACTAATTCAAATCTTAAAAAAAAATTCTTGGAACACCAAACCCTTTCAACGTGGGCTGTGAATTTGTTAGTAGGCTGTTTGTCGGTCTGGTGAAATGATTAATGTTTTCTCCTTAAGTGGAAGATTTCCAGTACAACCAAATATGAACTGCACGGAAGCCTCTTTTCAATGCCAACATTGTTTGTTTTCGGAAGTCTTTACACATTCTTTGCTATTTGCGGAGGGAGAGATTTAAGTGATTAGGGAATGGTTAACTTGCAAATGAAGACCAGTTTTGTTAATAGTGTACCTTTGCTTTGTGATGTCTATAAAGCAACGTGTAAAATGAATGTTGCCATTGTTCCATCTACTGATATGTGCAGTTATATGATGTTACATTAAATTAGGTAATGTTTATTTAGAATCGGTTGTATGCCAGGCACTGCACACACATCTTTTTTTTCACTTGTTGTCTTATTCTTTTTTTTTTTTTATTTTTTTTAACGTTTATTTGTTTTTGAGAAACAGAGAGACAGAGCATGAGGGGGGCGGGAAGGGGCAGAGAGAGAGAGAGAGGGAGGCACAGAATCCGAAGCAGGCTCCAGGCTCTGAGCTGTCAGCACAGAGCCCGATGCGGGGCTCGAACTCATGAGCTGTGAGATCATAACCTGAGCTGAAGTGGGACGCTTAACCGACTGAGCCACCCACGTGCCCCAATTGCTGTCTTATTCTTAAAAAATAAAGACTAATGCCCCCATTTTACCAATACATAAATTAAGATTGGAGGAATCTCAAGGGAATTACCCAAATCAAAAAAAGAGTAGACTCAGATATAAATAAGTCAGACTACAAAGTTCTAGTTCTAGTTCTTTCAGACTAGGGAATGTATCAAGTATTCTGTCTGAATCGCTTAAATGTGGGCATAAAGTTCAAAGTATATAATAATTTTAGTTTCTGTTTTCACATAGTTGAAACCCAATTAGTGCATTTCCATAAATGAGAGCACACTGGCAAAAGAGAAACTTGGTATTTTCGGTTTCCTTTGTATTTCTGACCTAAATTCATTTTATAAACAATCTGAACTTACCAGCATGTTGTATATTCAGTAATTATATTTTGGTCCAGTGCCTTTTACCTGCAATCTACATTACACAAAGGGCATTTTTGTAAAAGGAAGCAGGTTTTAATGAGTAAGCTACACAGAAATTTTCATCTCACACTTAACAATGAATATTACTGTTCTTATAATTTGCACTTCTCAGTCACAAGACATCCCTTTGTGGTTGTCATAATTGGTCTAATGAATTTCTAAAAATAAATGAAAGTCTAATTTGATCCGGTGCCCATGAACAATCCGCTCATTCACATCCAAATCACTGACCTGATTTGAAGACGAATCATGCCAAAATGAAGTCATGCTTTCCTACCAAGTGTGTTGCCTCAGTGAAAGCTTTTGAATGGTCTGTTCTTAGGGTTTGCAGTGGGGATTTCCAGTGACAAAGAAACACAATTTGATCTCATAACCCTGGACACCACAGACTTATTTTAAACGATAGAAACTTAAGATTGGAAGGAAATCGGAGTCATCATCCAGGCGGTGTTTTTCACTCAAAGAAAAACTTACTGCTCACCTTTATTTGAACACCTTGGTAACATGCTACCGGGGGCAGAGGTAAGCATTCAAACAACTTCTCTAGCTAAGCAAAGATCAATACATCTGAATGTCTAACACTCTTCATCACAGAATTATTCATCCAATATTCCAGGGCAAATGTTCCTCTATGCTGCAATTTCCTACACTGGAAAGTGGTAAAGACCTTTAAAGAAGGGCGAATTTTATTGTATTAAGACACGACTCTCTGGTTAGGAGTTGTGTGTGTGTGAGAGAGAAAGATGAATAGAGGGACTCGTAATGCATGTTCAAATGAAAAGGTTACAAGAGAGGTTTCTCCCCCCATCATCTGTATTTTTCATGGCTCCCTGAATGGCAGGTGAAAGGTAAAAAATGTCTTTAATTTCAATATTTCATCTTTAGGCATCAACATATTGGTGCCATGATTGGGCATCAGTTATATTGATCATGAGTACTAATTGTAGTAGGGTACAAGGTGAGTCTGAATGTTTCACATTCATACGTGAACGTAAGAGAATAACGTTCTCTTACACCAGTCAGAATTTGGCAACAATTTCCAAAACCAGATTCTGAAATCTGAATCTCTATATAACACTTTCCCCAAGAACAGATGATGTTAAGATTGACAGAAAAGGCATAATAAGAATAAAAAGCTAAAAATTTTTTTCTTGACAATTTGAAAATAGAAAGATCCCACTTTTTTTTGCACCAATTAAAACAGACCTCCAATGACAGAAAGAATTATAAGAGAATACTATGAACAATTATGCACAAAAACTTAGATAATCTAGATGAAATGGACAAATTCCTAGCAACACATAAATTATCTAATTTTGCTCAAGAAGAAATAGAAAATCTCAACCGACCTATGATCAATAATCAAAAAGCTCCCAGTAAAGAAAAGTCCAACATCAGATAGCATCATTGATGAATTATATCAAGCATCTAAAAATTAATTAACACCAATCCTTCACAAGTTCTTCCAAAAAATAGAAGAGGAGGGGACACTAAGCCATCATATGAAGTTTGTATTATCCTGATACCAAAGCCAGTTAGAGACATTATAAGAAAAGTAAATTAAAGACCAATATCTCTTGTGAATATAGGTAACAAAGAGAAAATCAATACGGCAATCCCATTTACAAGATTATCTAAAAGAACCAAAGATCTAAGGATAAGTTTAAGCAAGGAGGTGAAAGAATTTTACAATATAAACTATAAAATATTACTCAAATAAGTTAAAGAAGCCCTGAATAAATAGAAATATTGAAAGATTTAATATTGTTAGGATTCTAGTACTACCCAAAGGAAATAAAACTGAGAGTCCAGTAAGAACAATGCAATAAAACAGATAGTCGGTGATTGCCAGGGTGGTTCAGTGGTTAAGCGTCTCACTTGGGCTCAGGTTCATGAGTTCAAGCCCCGCAACGAGCTCTCTGCTGTCAGTGCAGAGCTGAGCCTCTCTCTCCCTCTCTTTCTGCCCCTCCTCCACTCGTACATGCTGTCTCTCTCTCTCTCTCTCTCTCTCTGTCAAATATAAATAAACATTGGGGTGCCTGGGTGGCTCAGTCGGTTGAGCGTCTGACTTCGGCTCAGGTCATGATCTTGTGGTTTGTGAGTTCGAGCCCCGCATTGGGCTCTGTGCTGACAGCTCAGAGCCTGGAGCCTGCTTCAGATTCTGTGTCTCTCTCTCTCTCCGCCCCTCCCCCCACTCAAGCTCTGTCTCTCTCTGTCTCTCAAAAAATGAATAAATGTTAAAAAATTTTTAATAAACATTAAAAGACCCTGATAATCCAAAACATAAATTCATACATATCTGGACAATTAATTTCCAACAGAATTTCCAAGTATATTCAATGTGGAAAGAGTAGTCTCTTCCACAAAGGGTACTGGGACAACTGGATTCCCCCATGAATAGAATGTAGTTTGACTCTTGACTCATACCATATAGACAATTAATTCAAAATGAATTCATGGCCTACATATAAAATCAAAATCACAAAACTCTTAGAAGAAAACATAGATGTAAGTTTTCTTGATCTCAGTGTGCCTGGATGGTTCAGTCAGTAGAATATCTGATTTGGCTCAGGTCATGATCTCACAGTTCTTGAGTTGGAGCCCTGTGTCAGGCTCACTGTTGTCAGTGCTGAGCCCACTGTGGGTCCTTTGTCCTCCTCTCTCTCTGCCCCTTCTCCACTCGCTCTCTCTCTCAAAAATAAACATCTAAAAACAAAAGTTTTCTTGATCTTGAATTTGGCATTGCATAGTTTGGTATGATGCCAAAAGCATGAGCAACAAAAGAAAAGATATACAAACTGAATTTTGTCAAAATTAAAAATTTGCATATCAAAATGCATATCAAACTTTGCGTTTCAAGAAAGTCAAAAAAACGACTTAGAGAACAGGAGGAAATATACACAAATCATATATGTAATAAGGGTTTCATATTCAGAATATATAAAGAATAACTACAACACAGCCAAAAAAAAAATAAAATTTAAAAATTGGTAAAAGACTTGAATAGATATTTCTCCAAAGAAAATATATATATATATATATATATATATATATATATATATATAACTAATAAGCACATGAAAAGATCCTTAACGTCATTAGTCATTAGGGAACTGCAAATGAAAACCCCAATGAAATACCTATTCACATCTTCCAGAATAACTATGACTAGAATAAAGAGAAAAATAACAAGGGTTAGTGAGAATGTGTAGAAATTTGAGCTCTCAGCAGCGCCTGGGTGGCTCAGTAGGTTGAGCATCTGACTCTTGATTTCGCTTCAGGTCATGATCCCAGGGTTGTGGGACTGAGCCCCACATCGAGCTCCATGCTGATCATGGAATCTCTGCTTGAGATTCTCTCTCTCTGTCTCTCTCTCTCTCTCCCTCTGCCCCCTCCCTGCTCATGTTCTCTCTCTTTAAAGTATAATTAATTAATTAATTAATTAAAAGTTTAAAAAGTTTAAAAAACAAAAAAAAGAAATTTGGGCTTCCAGATACTGCTGATGGGAATGTAAAATGGGGCAGCTGATGGAAAAAAATAGTTTAGCAGTTCCTCAAAAAAATAAATGTAGAATTACCATGTGGCCCAGCAGTTTGTCTCCTGGTATATAACCAAAATAATTGCAAGCAGAGGTTCAAACAGATATTTGTATGACAGTGTTCATTATTCACAGTGGCCAAAAGCTGGAAGCAGCCCAAATGTCCACCGACAGATAAATGTTTAAAGAAAATGTGGTATGTACATACAATGAAATGTTATTCAGCAGGAAAAAGGAATGAAGCTCTGATGCATGCTACAACATGGACAGACCTTGAAAACATTTTATTTCAATAACATTAAAAAGGAAAATATGCTTTAGGAATCAATTCAATAAAAGAGTAAACGACTTTTACACTAAAAACTAAAAAAAAAGAAATCGCTGAAAAAAATTAAACATGGTCAGTAAGACATCTCACAATTATATATTAGATTATTATTAAAATGGCAAAACTCTTAAATTAATCTATAGCTGCAATACATTCCCTACCTAAATCCAAGCTTCTCTTTTCAGAAATTGACAAGGGGGTACTCAGATTCATGGGGAATGTGAGGGACCCTGAGTAGCCAGAATTATATTGACAAAGAACAAAGTTGATAGATTTTCATTTCGTGATTTCAAACTTACTACAAAGGCACATTAATCACGACATTATAGAATTGGCATATGGATGGATACATAAATAAATGAAATGTGATTTAGGATCTAGAAATAAACTCGTATATTTATTTTTAGTTGTCTTTTGATAAGGTTACCAAACAAAGGGAAATCGTTTCAACAAATGATATTGGGACAAGTGGGTATCCACATGCACAGTGATGAAGCTGGACAGAAACTTCACATCACACACAAAGTTAATTCAAAATGAACCATAGACCTATATGATGAAAATACAGGTCTAAGTCTCTGTAGTTTATGTAAGCCAACGACTTTTTAGATGTAATACCAAAAGCACAACAAGAAAAGAAAAACAATAGATGAATTAGACTTCATGACCATTAAAGTTTTGTGTTTCAAAAGACAAAATCAAGGAAGTGAAAAAATCCACAAAATGGGAGAAGATAGTTGCATATCATGTCTGCTAAGTGTCTTTTATCTAAGATATAAGCAACTTTTAATAGTCAATAATAAAATGTAAATAATCTAGTTGAAGACTTGTCAAAGTTTTAAACACTATGCCATATGAGAGAAAACTTTTTGGATTGATCAATATACATACAAATGTTAGATGAATTCCAATAATGAATACTTGGATTAGTTGGGGTCTCCAAAGAAATGGACACACTATATATCTGGGTAGAGGACGCTGGGTTGGGGGTGTAGAGGGAAGAGAGAGATTTATCAAAATTGGTTCACGTGATTATGAAGGCTCAGAGAGAAGTCCCAGTAGCTGCAGTCTGCAAGCCAGAGACTTAGGAAAGCCAGTTGTGTAATTCTAGTCCAAGTTCAAGGCCAAGGGAAGCCAACAGGTTTAGATCCCAATCAAGATCAGGAGAAGACCAAGGTCTCAGCTCAGGCAGACAACAGGAAGATAAAGGGGAGAATTCCTCCTACCTCTACCTCTGTTCTACTCAAGCCCTCAGTGGATTGGATAATGTTCTCATCTGAGAGGGCAATTTACCTTACTGATCCCCTAAATTCAAATGCTAATTTCACCTAGAAACTCCCTCACAGTCATACGCAGAAATAATATTTAATCTGGGCCTCCCATGGCTCAGTAAAATTCACACATGAAATTAACCATCACACTACTGAAATTTGATGAAATCTGCACATCGTAAAGAATACCATCATCATGTTAAAACACTTGACTTAAGATTCTGGAAAACTCATGGACACTAATAGGATTCTGGAATATTTCAATGAAGTTTAAAGTAGTGTACCTCACTTTGTACTTACATATTGCTATTATTTTCTAACACACCATGGGGTGGAAATTCTATGCATTATGTTTTAGGTTGCTAGGGATGCCACCACAAAGTATCACAAACTGAGATGCTTAAACAAGAGAAATTCACTGTTTCCCAATTTTTGAAACTAGAAATCTGAAATTGATGTGTTGGCAACGTTGATTCTTTTTGGGGGCTATAGGAAGGATCTGTTTCCAGGTGTCTCTCCTTATCTTATAGATTATGGTCTTCCCGTTTACATGGCATTCTCCCTGTAGCTGTGCCTGTGAACAAGTTTTCCCCTTTCTATAGGACATCAGTCACATCAGATTCGAGCCCACTCTAGTGACCTTATTTTAAATTAACTAATTATATCTACGATGACCCTATTTCCAAATAAGGTCACATTCTGACTCACTAGGTGTTTATACTTCGACAGGATTTCGAGGTGGGGCACACAGTTCAAGTCACGACTCGCTGTTAATGTAATTTGTTGGTGTTTTTCCTCTCCTTTGTTCCCTCCACTTTCAGAAGAGGCAGGAAATTTCTATTACTTCAGGCAATTACTCGTGTGCTTCTAAATTCTTTGTTTTTGTTGTTGTTGTTATATCTCTTTAAAAGTGTTTTCACATCGTAGACACACAGTTTTCACATTGCACTTTCCTCCAAGTTTTATTTCTTTATACTCACAGGAGGAAAAACTAGAAGGGTGATTCATTCAGAAGACAGTCCGATTCCCAGATAGCAGAGGCAGTGTGGTATAGTGGGTGGCAGGATGGTTCTGCAGTCATATGCCCTGAGTCTGGATGCCAGTAACAACGCCGTCTGGATGTACGACTCCAGGTAAGATCCTTAACTCCTCTGTGCTCCATTTCTGTCATCTACAAAGACTTAGCAATTGTAAGATAAACTTGTTCTCCCGAACAAGTCCCTTGTGACATGAAAAGTGTTTAGAAAGCTATCTGGTTCATGCAATGCATTCAGTGAAAGACATTATTTTAAGAAAGATCTTGTTGCTCCACTCCTATTTCCTATAAAATTAATTGTGCCTTGTTCAAATTCAAATGCATATGCATAAACACATTCCAGGAGCCCTGGGAAAAGTTACATCTAAAATATTGAGTCCTCAACAAAGAAAACCAAAAGGAAGTGCTTTAAGCTTGACATAGCTTGGCCTAAATTGGATCTTAAGGTGATTCATGTGGTACAATCTAAAACCGAATTGCCCAAACTTTGGAAAATTCACTGATGTTATCAGGTTGTATCTTCAGGAATCACAGGGCCAAAGTAAGACTGGAGTACTTTCTAAAGCCAATGATGATCCAAGGGTCAATCATCCCAAAAGATGTCAATGCAGCATTAACAAAGGGGGCGGGGAGACTATAACTTGTTCCTCTCTTGGAGTCTGAGGATCATGTTCCTTCTGTGAAGAGTGAAGATGCCTCAAAATGCATCTGGTGGCAGTGAGCGAGCTTTCGCTGGGCTTGTGCGGGCTGGGCATAAGTCAAAAAGCAGGCCTGGGGAAATGCCTAAGGATCATTCTGCACCTGGAGAGCCTTCCTTCCTTCATCACTGATACCCAGGTTACAGATACTTTCCTTGTGTTTAATAAGCTATCAAAGCATCTACCATACTATCTAGATTCCTACCTAAAGATTTTTATGGGTGTGCTTCCTAATTTACCACTCTGCTCTAGGAATGTAATCTCCTAAGGGTGAACATCCTGTTCATCATTTTATCCCCCGAACCTAGTATAATGTTTTGGATTTATTTCATAGCTAGATAAAGCATTTGCTTATTGACTCATCAATGGGTCTAGGAAAATCGTAAGTAAACTCGCATTCCTATAGAAAACACAAATTAATTAATCAGTCATCAAAAATATAGCCTATGGGTAGCATTTTAAATAGGCATAATCCATTTGTAACTATAACTAAGTCATCACTTTCATGGGGATTCTACACTTTGCAAATATATTTGTCTTTGATATGTTTTGATCATATAACTCTTCACTTCAGAAAATTTGATTTATAACAGTCATTTTATTTTATAAAAATATTGATAGGATATAGTTAGGTATGATACAATAGAAGATAAGTTTCTCCACATTTATCCACAATTTTGATAGCAAATTAGGCACAATAAGTCTGTTGGTAGCAAGACTTTTAAAAATTAATCTATTTTATAAAAAGGTAAGGCTTGCCCTTAAAACATTACAAAACCCTAAGAAGATACAAAGTAAAAATAACAATTCTCTTTTATCTGTCTACTTCAGCTAAACTTGGAAGTCAACCATTGTCACCAGCTTTGTGTGTATAAGTTTGCGTATGAGCACATTTATGGATTCTTACATAGAAATCTTGTACATGTAAAAGAATTCTTCATGCAAATGTTTACCCGTAGCATACAGCTCTCTGAAACTTGTATCTTACCTTCTACTTTCTATGAAGCAAACACTGTATATTAGCAACACTTACATGTTTATATAATATTATAGTATAATGCCATTTAATTATTTCTTTATACTACATAAAAAGTACAATTCTCATTGAATGAGTCTGACAAAATTTTTTAACAAAACCAACTTTGATGGATGTTTATGTTTCCAAACAAGACAGCAATGCTTTCAATTTTTAAAAAAATTGCATTACTGGGGCACACGTGTGGGTCAGTCGGTCAAGTGTCCAACTTTGGCTCAGGTCATGATCTCACGGTTTGTGAGTTGGAGCCCCACGTCAGGTTCACTGCTGTCAGCATGGAACCTGCCTGGGATCCTCTGTCCCCCTCTCGCTGCCCCCCCCCCCCCGCCACTCATGCTTGTGCTCTCTCTCTTTCACTCTCTCGCAAAAATAAAAATGAAACATTAAAAAATTGCATTACCATAAATATTAATAGAAAAAGTGTGATAAGAATACCTTAATAGCCTTCTCTAAATCTACTTCCCAAATAAAGATCAAGGAAACAACCTGCTTCTTACTGCAATAAAATGTCATTGAAATAATCGAAATTCTGTACTTTGTGATTTCTTTATTTTGAGATTTTTGTAATAATTTGATCTCTACTCTTCGCATAAATAAGTTAGGTTCTCCAAATACTATCATTTCTGTCTTACCTCTTTTCGATAAAATATTTAAACACTCTCAAAGAAGCGTCTGGTCATTTTGATTTGCTGAATTATTTCTTATGTTTATGTTCTCTTGTTTCCTTTCCTGCTTCATTTTGAAATCCCTGAATCTCTGAGTTAAATTTTTATTCCTTATAATTATACTTTCCTTTCTCGTTAAAACTTCTTATTCTTTAATTTTGACCAAAAAAAAGTTATGCCTTAAATAGATCTCATTGAAAATCAAAAGCTCAAACAGTAAAATAAAAATAAGCAGACTATTCACCCCATAGAGTTCTAATGGAAGGGAAAAGGTCGGCCGAAATGGAAAACATGAAACCAACACACTTTCAGGCTGAAATTCACACAAAGATTGTGTCAAGTCTCTTGTTCCATTTATAAGTGGAAAGTGTGTTTCCATCCCACACAATGCTGAGTAGAAACAGCAAACAAAGTACAGATGTGTCCAGGAACAAACACAGGCTTGTTACATTTAATTCACTTGCATATACTCTCCAGTGCTCTTTGCCTTCTGATAGCTTTAAACTAAGGTTAACATTTTATAGCAGCCGTTCCCGGTTTTACAATGGACTGGCTGAGTTTATCCTAATGTGTTAACCTCAATTTAAATGAAATGTCTTTGGATAAACAATAAAAAGTATTTGTGAAAGATCAGTGAGCAAGGTGAACTTTGCTTTATTAAAATGTGGCATTTACATTAATATACACAATCAGTGATATTTGATGAATGTATGAATATTCCTAAGATTGGCTGATGTTTTTGAAAAGAAATCTGAACATCTATTAAGTTCATATGTGGAATTTAAGAAACAGAACAGATGAACATAAGGGAATGGAAGGAAAATAAGATAAAAATAGAGGGAGGCAAGCCATATGAAACTTAAATACAAAGAACAAACAGGATTGCTGGAGGAGAATGGGGGGGGGATGGGCTACATGGGCAAGGGGCAGTAAGGAGGGCCCTTGTTGGGATGAGAACTGGATATTATATGTAAGTGATGAATCACTAACTTCTACTCCTGAAACCATTATTACACTGCATGTTAACTACTTGGATTTACTTTAAAATTAATTAATTAGGGGCGCCTGGGTGGCGCAGTCGGTTAAGCGTCCGACTTCAGCCAGGTCACCATCTCGCGGTCTGGGAGTTCGAGCCCCGCGTCAGGCTCTGGGCTGATGGCTCAGAGCCTGGAGCCTGTTTCCGATTCTGTGTCTCCCTCTCTCTCTGCCCCTCCCCCGTTCATGCTCTGTCTCTCTCTGTCCCAAAAATAAATAAACGTTGAAAAAAAAATTAATTAACTAATAGTTGAATCACTCTATGGCCTTTTGGCTAAGACTATGTATGAAGAAGAGTGGTTTTATTTTTCACTCAAATGCTAACTTGAAAGTAACACCTTAAACTAAAAAGAACAAAAAACTGTACAATTATAAAGTTTCAGCCAATATTTTCCTATCTTTCGTAGTGTAAGTGATAAAACAGGTATCACAAGTGTACGTATTGGGATTGATAATTGATGTTATAGAGCGTCTTTCTAAGGAGTTTATTGACATAAAGGGAAGGGTTTTTAATGAGACACGAAACATGATTCTGCCAAAGCAAACAGCTTTGTGAGAGCCAGAACTTTCTCAAGGTCACTCAAACATATTAAGCTGTCTCTAAACCTTTTTAAAGACCCCGCTGTAACTCTTCAACAAGGACTCCCAAATGAATCAGGGAAGTAGAAATCATCGATCCCATTGGAATAAGTGCTGCTCTGTCCTAACGGCCACAAAGACACATTATGTACAAATACTGGTATTGTTTAAAACTGCAAATAATTAGAAAATAGTTAAATAGCCAGTGACTTGAAAAGTAATGTATAAATTAAGTTACATTGAAATACTGTAATATTTTATAGCCATCAAACACATGTACTAAAAATATTCAGTGTCCAAGAAAGCATTTAAAATTATGGCATATCAATAAATAAAAATATAAATAAATAAATAAATAAATGTATTTAGGAAAGCACAAATCCAAATCCATACACACACACGAATGCTGCAAGAGTCTAGAGAGCCAATGGAAAAAAGATTCATTTCCAATACAAAAGTATTGGGTGACTTCAGTTTTTACTTCCTTTTTTTTTTTTTTAACAAAATTGTCCTGAATCAATGTTTATTGCTTTTCTATAAAATTTAATTTTAAGAGGTACGTCTCATGGATAGAACACACTGTCGAGAAACGTAGACCAGGCCAAAGGAAAAAAGAACTATGCCAGAGAGTTTTGTTTCTTGGGAAGACAGCTCTGAATAGGTAACCTAAGGGATATGTAAAGACTGAGGCTTGATCTGGCACTAAACTTTTTAGCACATATTTAACCGTTTCACTGGTCATCCATCTAACACTTATAAAGAAGACAGGAAGATAATGATTGCAACTTCCTGTCCCCATTTGCATCCACCATTGTTTCTAATAAAGTTACAGTGTAGCAACTGGCTAAAGAGCAGGCGTAGCAAGGGTTTCTAGAAAAGCTTTTCATCTAGAAAAGGATTCTGATCTGTGTGTAAACAGAAATGCTTGCCCAAGTTTCTCCACGATTCCCTTGATAGAAACATGTGTCCGGGGATTGCAAAGTCTGCGAAGAGGTAGTTATGTCCTGAAGAGAGAAGTATACTTTAAAAGCTTTAGGTTTCTAAATACAGAGTAAGCATTTTAAAATATCACTCTTATATGACTCTTGAGGGAACACAGCAAGGCAGGTGAACACACACTCATGAAAATTACTAACAAACACGGTTTTCTTCCTTCCGTGTTTTCTGATGAGAAGTGCACTATGAGCTTAGACTTGTTTCTCTCTACGGAAGGCTATTTATCCCCTTTGCCATCTTTGAAGAGTTTTGCTTGTATTTTGGTTTTCTGCAGTCTGACTCCGATGCGCCTGGAGTTAAGTGAGCATTTGGGTTTTTGTTGTTTCGTTTTGTTTTGTGTTTATCCTGCTTGGTATTCTGCGTTAATTTGATCTGCTATTGGGGTCTGTCATTAATTTTGTAAGGTTCTCAGTCACTATTCCTTCAAATATAGCATCAGCTAATGTTCTCTCTTTCTTCTCCTGATATTCCAATTATGCATTTGACATATTTTTTATATTGTTCCACAGTTATTTTGCATTCTGTCCTATTTTTTGCTTGTTTGCTTGTTTGTTTGGTTGGTTTTTGTTCTCTTTGCATTTCCATTTGAGAAGTTGCTACTGAACTATCTTCAAACTCCCTGACTTTTTTTTTCTTCACCCATGTTGATTCTACTGATGAGCGCACTGAAACCATTCTTCATTTGTGCACAGTACTTTTAATTTACATTTCTTTTGATCCTTTTGTTAGTTTCCATCTCTCAGCTTACATTCTTCATATTTCCTTGCATGCTGTCAACTTTTTCCATTAGACTCCTTAACATACTGATCATATATATATATTTTTAAGTTGATTGGTTGATAACTCCGAGATCTGTGCCTTCTTATCTCCACCTGCTTCTTCAGATGGTTTTGTCTCTTCCGAGTCTTGGTTTTATATCTCTTATCTTTTACCTACTTTATAATTTGTTGCTGAAAGTAAGACATGTTGTATTGGGTAATAAAAACTGAGATAAATAGGGTTTTAACGTTAACTTTTGTATTAATCTAGTTTAGTGTTGGACTATATTAAATGTTTGCTGTAGCTGTGGATGCCAGATGCATCAAATGCCTCTAGTGATCTTGTTTTTAATTCCAAATAGACCTGGAACTTCCCTGAGTATTCCTCCTCAGAAGAGTCTGTGTCTTCCAGATCTTTCTCCTGTACTTCACTTCTGTTACACTGATGCCCTATTGGTGTGGTCTTAAGGTGTGGGGGAGGGAGCATGTTGTCCAATTAGACCTCAGTTTTTTAGTGGACCTGGGTCTTGGAACAGTGATCTTCACAAATTTCTGCCATTTTTTTTTCTTACCATTCTCCAATTTTCTTCCCTGGTTTGATGTTCTCAACACATTTCTTCAAATTTCTGAATCCTGTTAAATTATTTTCTTAGTTGAAGACTCTCCCTAGTCTTGATGAAGTTCTAGGAAAGCACTTATCCCTGGAGCATACTTTTTTTTTTTTGTTCTTTCTGAAGATACAGAGTCTATGTCACAATAATTACTCTTCTTCTATTTTTTCCAGAGCCATGGAACTTTTCTCAAATCTTCCAGGTAGCAGTTTGATACAGCCCTTGGAGGTACATCCATCAAAGCTGGAGAAGGGCTTCCCCAAAGAGTGAGGTCCCCTTAGAGTTTCTCCCTATCCTACTACTGTAGACTCGGCCTCCAGCATTTTGCCAAAATTAACACTTAAATGTTCTTACAAGTTTACAATTCCATCAGCTATTTTTTATTTTCCAGATAAGCACGTATTGGTTGTATCTCTCTGGATTTGGGGGCAGTGGTTTGCCTTGTCAACTCAGTTCTCCGATGGGCCCAAGATAAACTGTTAAATTTCAGTTCTTCTGGTTTTTCCTGTTGTTGTGAGATGGGAGTGATGTCTTAGACAGCTCTTTCCATTTCAGAGCGGAAATGAGAGGTCTTCTGCGGACTTGTTCTTGATATCTATTAATTTTTTCTTCATTCATCATGTGTCCATTCTGAAAATTCCATTTAACTTTTCATCAAGCTGCTAAATAAAGACTTATTAGCTACGGAATAGATATGAGGGTAATTATCCTCAAGCGTCCCTGATTCATTAATCTTTTTAATTGTTTTGCTCTTAACCCAGAATACGGAGGAGGAGGAGAAATCAAATTCTGTTCCTGTAACGGTTTTCATTAGTTGGGCAACTGCCATGTGCTGACTCAGCAACATCCAGCCCCACTCCAACACGAAACACCAGTGTGATGTATTTTCACCCCCACCCCACCTCAAGTCTCCATGCTTTCAGCCTTTTTTCCAGCATGTCTCTGAATGAAAAGATCTACTGCAGCTCTTCTCCCTTAACTGGTTATGCTGACCCACAACAAAGAAATTATCTCCCAGCGCATTTCCTGCCCCTAATGTCAAATCCAACACAGCAGAGCTCTTTATTATCCCTCTCTAAGCTCTCTTGTTTCCTTCTGCTAAGCATTTCAGCAAGATGACACTTTCATGGGGTTACATCGGCCCCTGATAAATACGCATTCCCAACAAAATCCGTGTATCAGAGACTTCTGCTGTCTTCGGTAGAAACATTCTTCCTTAGACACTCAGTTATGTCTCTTGATATCGAATGCAGGGGTTTTTTTTTTTCACTCTCCTTAATATTATTGTTATCCGGTAGTTTATATGTCATTAAAATGCAACCTAAAGAGAGGATACTTTTCTCTTATTGCAGATATATGACATTAAAAACGATAAACTGGATTCTCAGCTTGCTATTTTACTTTTGGAGTCAGACCCATTCAATGGCACCTCTTTCCTCTGCTTAAAATTAGAACCATCTGAGAAATTAAATAAAGGGTTAAGGCCCATCAGAGGGACTCTGGTATGACCTTTGTACTGATCAAGCGTATATTGGAAGAGTGTTACTCAGATCTCTAGAAGTGCTTTCTAAAGGGAACCTTGGCACTGAACAAACACTAGTACCCAGCAGGCCTTTTGAGCTGTATGGCATGAAGAAAAGGGGAGATTACAGTCTCCTCCGGAGCCTGACTCACAGAAAGGAGAAGAATACCTGGGAACTTAATTTCCTCTAAACTCACCCGGCAGGTAAATTCTTCCACCTCTGCCGGGACACCGTGAGTGACGAGGCAGAGAGATTCCATGTTTGTGGAGTTTTTTTGCCCCCCCAAAAGGATAAAACAAAAGAGAACAAGAGTTTCTCCATAACACATCAGTGAAACTAATTTAAACACCTATATATTGATACACTGACTTCATTCATAGGAGCTTTTAAAAATCATAAATTTTATTATGATAAGAACAACAAAAATAAGAAATGTGATTTCCCATTCTTACTGTCCTGGAGGTATAAGTAGTAGCACATTCATAGAAAGGAAATGCTGATTCATGACCCAACCTACAGGACACAGGACAATAAGTTTCTTTGGAGCCCAACGCCTAGTATTCTGGGAGTGCTCTGGATGCTACTGAACACACGCTCGTAAACAAGTTCATTCTAACTGTAGGCTTCTGCAATGCCACCAGCCATAGCAGGTTTCCCCCAAGTATCTGTGGTCTGCAGGTCCCTGCTCCTGTCCCATAAGACAGTAGGGTCTCCATTGGGAATTGGTTTTTGTTCCATTTCCTTCCAGATGCTACAGATTTCGCTAAGGACGACCATCCATTGGGTATCACCATCAGTTTGTGTCAATGCCTCACAGCCACTGTGTTAGCCAGGACAGAGTAAGGCCAGGTGTGGCTGCAATAACAAACATCCCCAGATTCCAGTGGTTTAATACGATGCCATCTATTTCTCATTCACATCACAGACTGATGCAGGACTTGGGATTCCCTCTCTCCTTCATCCCAGGATGATGCCAGCCTTCAAAATGTGTCTTCAACGATACCCACAGAAGGGAAAGAGAGCTTGGGTGGTCATTTTTTCCCCCCTTTCAAAATTTTTCTATGGAGCTATCTTTTTTGTTTGTTTGTTTGTTTTACCGCACACATGACTTCAACTCTTCTCCTGGCCAGAGCACCATCATGTGGCCTCACTTTAATTGCAAACAAGAGTTAGAAATGGAGTGCCTCTACACGTCCAGGATGAAGAATGGCGTTAGTGAATACCTGACCAGCATTTGCCATAGTGCCTAAGCTGTTAGATCATTTGTGTTGCAATCAGGGAGCAATGTATTCCTGTTGGTATGTTTCACTTTGCTGGGATATATGGTTGTCCATGGAATCTATTCATGCCACAGTGTCTTACAGAGTTTGTAAATGATGCAGCCCTTTAACTTTCTTCCTATAGCCTTGATTCACTGAGAGTTCAGTAAAGAAAACAGAAATCTGGGGAGCCTGGGTGGCTCAGTTGGTTAAGCCTCCGACTTCAGCTCAGGTCATGATCTCACGGTCCGTGGGTTCAAGCCCTGCATCGGGCTCTGTGCTGACACCTCAGAGCCTGGAGCCTGCTTCAGATTCTGTGTCTCCCTCTCTCTCTCCCCCTCCCCCCTTCATGCTCTGTCTCTCTCTGCCTCAAAAACAAATGAACATTACAAAAAATTTGAAAAAAGAAAACAGAAATCATTTGTGCATTTTAAGCAAGAAAGAATTCAGTGAAAGTATTTAGGTGCTTACCAATTCATTGAAAGCATGCCACTGTAACTGATCCAGAGAGAAGGAACCTAGAGCTGCTACCACAACCATAATAACTTTTACCGGACAGTGTAATGTAGAGTCAATCCCAGAAATTTTCATTTCTCTCCAAACACCAGTCACAGTAGGAATGGTCTCCCTTTCACTTCAGTGCCCAAAGGTGATGTCAGTGGATCTTTTAGCAGGCTTAACCTGCATCAAACAATGTAGCTACCAGATGACTTGGGAAATACAGTTTTAAGCTGTCTAGCTTTTTAGATATACTAAGGAATATAGGAGGAGGTGGGAATGAAAGAGTAAGTACCATACACAATAGTCAGCATAAGTATTTTCTCATCCGGTTTTAAGCACCAGAGAGGATGTTGCCCCTTCCTTCTAACCAATCAACACAAAAAATAGATTCTCAAGTACATCTACTTAGACCAACTGTTTAAGTGATTCACTTGAATGATTGCGGCAATAATTTCATTAGTTACTCATCAGTGTTACATTTATTTTTAACTTATGAATACAAGTATATTTGTAGTCTACCTTACTCCAATATGTAATTGGCATTGGCATTCCAAAATGCATACGGTGAAAGTGAAATAAACAAAAAAAGTTAAGGAAAATATGCATAGAAAGCACAATGGTATCAGGGAGGAAAGTTTGTTCTTAGGCATAGGGCTCATAAATTCCCAAATTATTATTAATGTGGGGATGCAAATTTCACTCTGAGTTCCATGGTAACCAACACGAAAACTGAAAATATTCGTCTATAGAAGATACATTGTCTATGAAGGCCCATCCACATCTGCTTCATGATTCACAGGGCCCAGTGCAAAACAAAAATGCAGATCCTTTTGTTCAAAAATCATTTAGAATTTCAAGACAGCAACAGTAAAATATTAAAGCCAAGAGCCACACCCTGCTAAGGTGGGGCCTGTGCTACTCCATGAAGCCAGCTAGGCTGGAGCTTATCATTTACCCTATGGAAACAAAGCTCCTCCTAATGTTTGTGGTTAAAAAAGAATCTCTCACAGTGGTTTCCATACAGAGACATTAACTAATATAGTGGCTAATAATAATAAAAACAGCCAATCTTTCCCAAGAACTTACCATGTGCCAGAAACAGTCAGTTCTAGAAAGTATTCCCCACTTCCCAGTGGAGATCAAAGTAAGCCAAGGCCAGTACATTAAAGCACAGAGCAGAGATACCAGTTCAAGAACAAAATCATATGGTACATCTTGCTTTCTTGTTTCAAAAGATCAAAACCTCAGCAAGAGAAATGGAAATGCTTCCAGATTTCCCATGACCCCCCCTTTTTACAAAATTTCCAGGGGTCAGAAAACTATACCCCATGGGCTAAAATGTGGCTCTTGTCTTGTTTTTGAATGGCCCACAGGGTAAGAATAGTCCACATTTTTTAGTGATCACTTTTAACTGATATTATAAATACTTATATAATATCCTCAATGTGCTTCTTGGCCTGCAAAAGGAAAAAAAAAAAAAAGCCTAAAATATGTACCATCTGACCCGTACTGTCAAAATATGCTGTGCTTCTAGATCGTCCACAGGCATTCTCTTATTACATTGTAGGTCTATTTACATTTTAAGCTGATGCATTAAATATCCTTCTGCTATTCCCACACCCAAATTGTGTCTCTTAGGTGTAGACGAAGCCCTGGAATGTGAATGAAGAAATATTGGTTCATGAAGTGAATCCAACCTTAACACGTCAGGTCTTAGGGTAAATCATCTCAAATCACTTGATTCTCCATTTTCTCATTGGTAAGTTAGGAGTTGTAAAATAATGCAAAAAAAAAAACAAAACAAAACACTAAGCTTTGACTTATGAGCCATGTACCTGAATAGTTGCTTCTTTCCAAGACTTAGATCTTCCTGCAGGCTTACCAAAGCATTCCAGTACATTCTATCAAGGCAACTAAAGCAGATTTTATTTAGTAGGCTCTCAATTGCTACAATTATGGATCAAAAACAATAATAGGTGTGCAAGAGGCTTTAACTAAAAAATAGAAACAACATTTCCCTCTAATGTTATATAATGCCTTCAAGTCAAATAATACTCAAGTTCATGGTAAATGACATCTCTCAACTAACACAGTCTTTATTTACTATTTCCAGGAGCCTCAGAGCCACTATCGTTTCGTACTTTGCTAGGAATTACAATGTTAGGTGTTTTGTTTTCCTTTTTTCCTGTAAACCTTTCACTGTCTAGATCATACACAGCTGAAAAGAAGGGTACACGAATCAGATGCAAACTTTAATGAGAGCTTCATATGTTTATGTTAAACATTCAAAACATGCTTTTAAGCTTAATTATTTGAAATAACAAAACTTCAAGCTATCTGAGTTGTATACTGGCTGATCTTTGTTCTCTAATATTATATTTAGTGAACAAGCAGTCAGACTTGAATACACAAAAGTACTTATAGTTTCAAAAGTACACTCAGAACTTTTCTTTACTTACCATTTCTATTTGTACCCCCAGGGCAACTTTTCCTCATGGGTACACATGCTTGAGACAATAACCAAGATAAAATTAAGAAAACTAAAATTGCCCATATTTTCTAAAGGTGCCGCTTTCAAATATGCCTGCTAACATGGTTCATAAAATGCATGTGCTTTAAAATTCCATGCATTAGCAAAAAAATATTCACATAATTGATTTAAAGGTAATAATAATTATTTTATATGAACTTCAGTTACTAAACAAATTATACTTTGCCATGGACAATAATCATAACAACTACAAAAATGTCGTTAGGGAAAACATGTTCATCAACACACAATCAGTTATTCACAAATATCAATTAAATAAATAATTACATAGAAGTCACTTGACAAAGATTATTGCGTGCTTGCAAAGTGGTAAGCGATGAGGTCTTGTGGAAAGGCAGTAAAAAACATGACATAATCAGACACTTCATGGAGCTTACACTCTACATTAAGTGTGGTATAAAAATGAGAAATCTCTAGGAAACAAGGAGGCCCTGCAGCCTCGTTTTGAAATTTAAAGTCCCAAGCTTTTTAAGAAGACTTTTAAAGAGGTGAAAGAATTTGACCAATTCAGGAACTATTTAGGAGCGATGTCGGGACTAGAACTCGGGCCTTTGTGATTCCTAGCGTGTGTTGTTCTCCTAAACAGGCACACGTAACGATGGGCACATCATTATATTTGCTTTGATTAGATTGCGTGCGTTATGTTCATGTAGGTGTTTTAAAATTTAACAAAATGCTTTGTGAATAATGGGTCAATTTAATACCTTGCAGTGAGTTAGTTAACAGAGATCCTTTAAAAACATAAGCCAGGTCATGTCACTGTATTGAAGAACCTGAAATAGCCCCCAATTACTCCCAGGTAAGAGCCAAAGTGCTTGAAAGAGTCCTGCCCCTCCCTTGTATTTCTCTAATTTCACCCTTTATTACTCTTCCCTTCTTCCTCTGATCTGACCACACTGTCCTCGCTTCTTCGAAACGCACCAGTCACACTCCTACCTCAGGCCCTTTGCATTGACAGCTCCCCCATGTGGAAAACACTGCTCCAAGATGTCTGCAAGACCATCTCCTTCACAGCTTTCAAGAATTTTCTCAGCTGTCACCTCAGTGAGACCAATACTCAGAACTCTCTGAAACAGCACCCCACTGACTCTCCCTCAAAACTCCTTAACTTGCTTCCCTTGTCCTCCTACTTTTCCTATACTGACTACAACCATCTAAGCTTTTTTATAATTTACGTATGGATTATTTTATTATTTCTATTTTCTACAGCCCCTCTTTCCCAGCTGGAATATAAACTTCCCAAGGACAGTGTTTTCTGTTTGTTCTACTCAGTGATACACCTAGAGAGGTCAAATATGTAGTAAACACTCAATTAATTAATATCAGTTGAATAAGTGAGTGTTGATGTTATGCTTATCACAGAACGGAGATGCGGTGCTAATAGAAGAGAGAACTAAGAGCTATTGACTGTGACTCTGTCCTTACCCAGCTCCCACATAGAAGATTGTCCCATAAAACCTGCCCCATGACATGTACTTACACACATGTATGCACACACATATCGAACAATGAAGGCATTAATGGATATATTAATAATCCTAAAGGTGTGACAGAGAGGTGCAAGAGGAGGTTACTCTATAATAAAGCATTTCCTGTGAATCCCCTTAAAATGTTTGTCTTTCCCAAGTGTTTGTTTCTTAGGACAGCTGCCTTAGCCAGGCTTCCTCTCAGATCCTTTCAAGCATCTTCTCAAACCTCTTTTACCCTGTTATGTGGAGGTCCTTCCACCCCTTTCAACATTCTGTGATTAAACACCTACCCTTTTCCCAATGATAGATCTCCCTTTCATCAAATTCAGCCAAACAGAAAGTCTTGCTAGGAATTCTCGCGCCTTAGCTCTGACCATTGGGGTTTGCAGTGTAGAGAAGGGTATTATCTTGTTGTTTTATGTGAATACATCTTTTTCTCCAGAGTCTTCAGTAATGAAAGGGTATTGCTTAGATTTCTTGGAAGCAAGGAAACTTATGAACTAAGCACTTTTTAGTCCATACTAAGGGAACCTGACCAATCTTTTTTCTCTGTTCACCAAAAGACAGAAGAGTTAAACCAGGACAATGCAAGAAAAGCAAGTCAAATTGAATCTACCAGAATGATAGAAATGGATTATATCCAGAGCCCTAAGAAAAAAAGTAATAAAGGGAGATTTAAACCAAAAACAAAGTAAGCAAAAGGAACCAAAAAGTAAAAATCCAGAAAGATTCAGATGATATGAATTAGAAATAAAATTCACAGAGATGGTATTAGCCAAGAGAGAGAAGTAATTGAAAGTGTAAAAATAAGAATTCATTAAGCAACAGCCCATAGAAGTAAATAAGACAAAAGGCAAATTTCACCATCTCTCTGCCCATTGTGGACCAAAAAAAATGTAAAATATTATGTTTGATCCTAACAGAATTGGATTGTTACCTCTGGCAGACATTCAAACCTGCAGATTGTCTCTGCTTTCCTTCAGTGTGAGTTCAGGTGTGTAGGTCATCAGAAGGGTACCTTATGCCCACAGCTAACCTTGATAATTTCCTGCATTCCTTGGGTCTTGACTCAGAACTACATAGAGTAAAGAGAGAATAACTTTGAGATTACTCTGGAAGAATTGTCAGCATGCAAGGAGGCCATTTCTCATCTACCTCAAAGTTCAGTGCATCACAATTCGGTATTCATAATCAACTTGCACTATGCATGCATGCATAAATGGAATTTGCACTTGTTAATAGCAAATTACTATCATACTCCTCCCATGTATATAAAGTAGGTTCTCTGTGTTCCTGAGACCAATGGGATTAAAGTTGTGGATGACAAAGAAACTGAGAAGTTTTCCAACCTGTGACTCCTAATTCACCTGCTTTTCACCTTTTACATATATGAGGATCATCATGAGATTTCGCTGAGAAATTTTCATTGTTTTCACCATTTCCATTATGCTGTTAGCATCTCCAAAGAAATAATTGAAATTTAATACACAATGGATTAATATCTGTGATACTTTTCCTATTATCATTTCCTTGCTTTCAGTTAATGGAAGGCATTCTTTATTTTCTTTAAGAGCTAAAAATGTTAGGCCATTCTTCTTGTTTTCAAATGCTTTCAAATGATATAAATAAATATGAATAGATCATTTTTTAGTAACAAGAAATGTAAAGCTGAAAATATAGGTCATTGTTTTTGTGGAGCTTGTATTCAATGGAGATGGCAATTTTTACACAATTAATTGCATGAAATCATGTCTAGCTATAAGCTGTAACATGATCTCTAAGGGAAAGGAACAGTGTCCTAGAAAGTGAATAGTTAAGAAAGAAAAGAGATGCGTTCCTCTTGGGGAAGATTTCATCAAGAAACTGATGATTGATATGAAAGCTATAGCATATTTGGAAATTATTAACGTAAAAATTTGGGGTTTGCCAAAGAAGAAAGATATAATGGCACTACTATGGTTAAATGTTCCTACCAATAGTGGGATGCAGTCTTGCCTTGCCTGACTGACTACTGTCTACTGCACGAAAACGTATACATGTTCGTGGGTTATTTTCACACCTTCACAGATTGTTGCCCCAAAATATAGAAATCCCTCTGCTCCTTCTCTTTACCAAATTTTTGGTAATGAGTCTAGAAATCCAGTGAGTTTAGAGTAGAAAAAGTTAGAGTGATCTGGGACTGGAGAAGAAGGCAGGTGAGACAATGCAAGAGCTTGGTTTACCATGTAGAAAGAATTTGGGCTTTCATTCTAAGAACATTCAACAGTCATTCTAAAAACAGTTATCATCTGCCTATGATAGGCCTTGTTTTGGGTATTTGCAGATATATATCAGCAAAAGTAATCAATCAATCAATCAATCAAAACTATCTGTTTGAAGATAAAAAATACTCTGCAAATATAGATGAGGATGAAGAGTCAGGAGAACTCGCATGAGGGGCAGCGGTGACCAATGACATGCTCTACTTTTCCTTGTAAGGGTATATTTCTTGTTGCAAGATGGAAAACGGACTAGATGGGAGGCTTTTGTGATAGTCTAGGCCAGACATAATGGCTTGGCCTGTTAGTGGTGGCAGAGGTAAAATTTGAAGAACTCCATGATGCATTTGATATAAAAACGTTGTAAGACAGGAGTATTAAGAGTGTTTCCTTCAGTGCAGAATCAATCAATGACAATTCCATTTTTGAGACAGGGAACACTGGGGAAGACTTGATTGGTTATTTTTTCCAGCTGGTAGTCATCAGGAAAATCTTAAATGAACCCTTTAGTAATTCACTATAACTTATGATATGGCACAACCTGAATTATCATTATATATATATATATGTATATACATATACATACATATATATATATATATACACACACACACACATATATGCATATATATTCATTGTCCTTCATCTTTCTTTACATTCATTGGCTTTGTGCAAGTAATTTTGTATTTAACAAATGGTTTTGATTAAGCTAGAGTTCATAATAAATTAACATGATAGAAGAAAAAAAATGGGAGAACTGATGTTACCTGACTTCAAGACTTACTATAAAGCTACAGTAATCAAGACAGTGTGGTATTGGCAAAAGAACAGATAAGTAGGTCAGGGGAACAGAATAGAGAGCGCAGAAATCAATCCCCGCAAATATAGTCAACTGATCTTTGACAGAGGAACAAAGGAAACACAAGGAAGCAAAGATAATCTCTTCAACAGATGGTGCTGGAACAACTGGACATCCACATGCAAAAAAAAATAAGTAAATAAGTAAATCTAGAAACAGATCTTACACCCTTCACAAAAATTAACTCAAAATGGGGGCGCCTGGGTGGCGCAATCGGTTAAGCGTCCGACTTCAGCCAGGTCACGATCTCACGGTCCGTGAGTTCGAGCCCCGCGTCAGGCTCTGGGCTGATGGCTCAGAGCCTGGAGCCTGTTTCCGATTCTGTGTCTCCCTCTCTCTCTGCCCCTCGCCCGTTCATGCTCTGTCTCTCTCTGTCCCAAAAATAAATAAACGTTGAAAAAAAAAATTAAAAAAAAAAAATTAACTCAAAATGGACCACAGACCTATGTGCGAAAAGCAAAACTATAAAATTCGTTGAAGGTTAAATACGGAAAAACCTACATGTCATTGGGTAGAGTGATGTCATTTTAGACACAACATCAGAGACATGATTCATGAAAGAAATAATTTATAATTGAATTTTCATTAAAATGAAAACCTTCTGTTTTGCCAAAGACAATGAAAAAAGAATAAGACAAGCTACTCATCCCAAGACTGAGAGAAAATATTTGCAAACCATACATCTGATGAAAGATTGTTTTCCAAAATATACAAGGAACTCTTAAAATTCAAAAATAAGAAAACAAGTGATCTCATTTTTAAAATGCACCAAAGACCTTAACAAAAACCTCACCACAGCAGTTACCTGGATGGCAAATTAGCACATGAAAAGATGTTCCACAACATTTCATCATGGAAATTCAAATTAAAACAACAGTTCGATGTCACTAGAAAGGCCAAAATCTGGAACACTCACAACACTAAACGGTAAGCCATACGGAGGAGCAGGAAATCTCACACGGTGCTGGTGAGAACGCAAATCGGTACAGCCTCTTAGAAGACCATTTGAAGGTTTCTTACAGAACTAAACATTCTCTTCCCAGATGCAATCCAGGAATCAAACTGCTTGGTATTTACCCAAAGGAGTTGGAAACGTATGCCCACACAAAAACCTGCCATCAGTGTTTATAGCAGTTTTAGTCATAACTGCCAACATTTGGGAGCAAGCAAGATGTCCTTCAGCAGGTGTATAGATAAACCACAGTCCATCCAGACAATGGTATTTACCCAGCACTAAAAATAAATAAGCTATCAAGCCATGAAAAGACAAACAGGAACGTTAAGAGTGAAAGAAGTCAATCTGAAGAGGCTGCATACTCTATGATTCCAACTACATGACATTCTGGAAAAGAGAAACTGATGGAGATAATAAAAAGATTTGGTGATTACCAGGACCCAGAGGGCATGGGAGTGAGGAGATGAATAGGCAGAGCACGGAGGATTTTTAGGGCAGTGAAAATATATGAATTATGCTTTAATGATGGATATATGCCCTTATACATTTGTCCAAATCCACAGAATGCACAACACCAAGAGTTAAATCCTAGGACAAACTATGGACTGTGGGTGATTAAGGTACAGATTTACCCTTTTAAAATATGTACCATTCTGGTGCATGATGGTGATGATGGAGGAGACTATGCATGCGGTGGGGGGGGGGGGGGGGGCAGGGAATATATAAGAAATCTCTTTAGCTCCCTATCAGTTTTGTTTCAAACTTAAAACTGCTCTAGAAAAAAAAATTAAGGCAAAAGAAGCCAGTTTTACTTAAATCCAACCAAGTAGCACCAATGACTATATTTGCCTTATAGAAGTATACAGTTGAAGCCGTCATATTTGGAGACTTGTCATTCTGGTAAATGCAATAAATGCTTGATAATTCGCTTTTTTTATTATAAGTGCCCGACATTGTGCTTTTTATTGCTGAGACATCCACTTTCAAGACAGCCATCTCAATAAACACATTGCTAGTTACACAAGTAGATGATGAGCAGACCACTCCACCCATGGAGTACCCCCCCAACTTTTTTTTTTTCTTTAGAGAGAGGTCTGGTTGACTTAGATAACTGACTGAGCACTTGCTTGTCCCTTCTTGTGCTTTAATTCTCACTCTTATGTTTCAAATTCACCAATAAAGAGTAAACCCACAAAATCTGGGGCACCCCTCTCCAGATACCAATTAAGGCAGAACCTCAAGCCCACCTCCTCTTATCTCTCTCTGTCTCTTTTCCTCTCTCTTTTTCCTTCTCTCTGTGTGTGTGTGTGTGTGTGTGTGTGTGTGTGTGTGTGTGTCTCCCCATAATCATTCTGTGTGGTCCCTCCAGAACTTGTGAGTAATAAACCTTGTCATTCAAAGTCCCCTAACCTTTGTGGCTGAGACATGTCTTGTAATAATAATAAGGACCCCACGATGGGTCCAGCTACAACATTGGCTCTCATCAGAGAAATGTCTATGATGGCTCCTAATAAACAGTTCGGGCACAGGTAAGTGCCCACAGGCATTTCTAGCTGATAGTATCGCTCTCAATAGACTGAGACCAACATAAAACCATTATTTATTTACCAAACTTTATTGTGCCTCTGCAATATGTATATCACCCTACCACCTATTGATGGGTTACAGTAAGAAAAATTAAGCTTGTTTTGGGGTCTCACTAGTTAGTTACCTAGCCTTGAATTCTGAGAATTGCCAAGAGGGCCAGAGAGTGTCTCCCATGGTATCTTTTGATGCTGCTCGCCACAGCTACATCTCGGTCCTGGCTGTTGCTTGTACAAATCGCTTGACCGTTGTCCAATGTCACTGGGGTTCCCTTACATTGATGCTGTCAGGATCTTAGTCATAACGTGTCTTCCATAAAAAAGAAAAAACAATTGTCCTGAACACAGTAAGACATATTTTATTCATACTACTACAGTAAAAGGGAGAGACTTCAGTTTACCCTGGACTCAATTCCGCTCAAACAAAAAGCCTGAGGCTTCTTTAAGTGGGGGAAGGGTGTGTTAAAAGAAAAATACAGAAGGATATTGGGAGGAGGGTTTGGTCAATGTGATTAAGCCATCTGTTGAATCGACACTTATCTAAAAGAGAGAAACAAACTTCTCATATACTTATGACAGGAAGTAGTTTGCAAATTGGAGCAAGGTGCCTATCCAAGTTAGGCTCTTACCCTCCCTCAGGAGCTAAGAGAGAGGGAGCTATCTCTCTGGATGTTTGCATTTCTGAAAGATGGTCTCCAGGTCTTTGAGGACACAGTGTTTGGTAGTAAACAATTTGCATCTCAAAGGAGCAGAGAAAGAATCTATAATTGCAAGTTTTCAAAAGTAAATGCTCTGAGAAAAGGGAGATTAGGATTATAGTCAAATATTGGCTGGAATAAACACTAGATTTGAGGGAAATGTTGACCTTTCTCAAGCAGTTCATTTTAAGAGGACTGGAGTCATCCTTGGAACATGGTCATGGACTGGAGAAGCCAGGTTAGCATTTGATCAAGTCTCAGTATAAGGGCTTGAACAGAATTGCTTGTGCCAAGAGTTTTTTGCTTTCTCATCCACTTCTTATCACTTAAGTTGATTGCTTCCTTCCACCTTGCTGGTGACTCTTTTCCAGCTTAATAACCTTGTTGCTGTGAGCAATTGAATCTCTGGACATTCTTTGGGGAATCTTCTATCTACTCATACAGCTCATAATGCCTGATGTACCCTCCAGTGATAGGTTATAATTCATAGGGATGATATGGCTTTCTATGGGCATATCATTGAAAGAGAACTCAGGTACAGACTTTCACTTATATATACCTTGAAACCACTGTTTCCTTCCTATAGGTACAACTTCTCATATGTCTATCTCCAGACTCTTCCTCATTTTTACTAGGGAATTGCTTATTCTTTTCCCCTTTCGTGTTGCCTTCCATTGGACTGTTTATTTATTTCCATCTGACAGATCAGTGTATGTCAAAAGCAACCTCAGTTTTGAATAAGATTCATACCTCTCACGGTAAAAACAGAAAATTATATTTTTATATGATGATTTTTTTGAGTGAATTTTCAGGCATTTCTATTTGACCTCTTAATTAGTTTGAGAGCCACAAAACATTGTAAAATTCTCAGACAGAAGTGATAGTGGGATCCACTGCTGGAAGAGATCTAGCTGGCTCCTCAAGGACCTTTCAACTACCCCTTTGGTCTCAGTGATGAATTATCTCATATATGAAAATGGGGCTCTTTGTGAAATGGTTTTTATCAACTGATACACGATGTCAGGAAGAAGACCAATTACAATGTTCACGTTTACAGGTTTGAATTGTGACACTATCTCTTATTCAGGTGAAACTTGTTTAAACAGTTAAAGTTTTAACATGCTTTACTTAGGTCCTTTTATTAGCAGTGAAAATGTTGATTGATGACTGGGCCCATATTCTGAAATAAGAAATGCACCCTTTTATTGTCTAATTAAATGAAGTGTAGGAATATATACACAAACCTCACTAGTGTAGTGTGTTTTGGGTATTAAATCTCATTCCTTTCTCACAATGCACTGGTACTTCCTATAGTCTCATGTTGAAACAAAGTCTTCTTGTGGTCTTACCACATGAAAATTATTCAATGTGTATTGTTAAGAAGGATAAACTGCTCAGGTTGCTTTTTGATCCTTATGACTTATAGATGCATTTGATGTTTTTCAGTGAACCCTTATAAGAAAGTCTTTAAATGATGTCATTTGCTTATAAATCCACCATGAGAAACCTAAAAGTTGACTCTCAGCACTTTCTTTGCTTTCTTCATTTTGTGGTTCATTCTGACCTACATAAATTCCCTGAAATGAGCCCGGTCCCTTCCAAATAGTTTAGCATTCCAAGCACTTCATATAGGCTGCACGATACTTGTTCTTTGCTCATTTCTACTGCCAATGTGCTTTGTTATAAAAATGAACCACTTTTTTTTTGCCAGTAATAATAATATATTTGCTATAAAGGTTATATTGCACATTTCAGCAGGTTCCCCCCAAAAAGTGATGTATTTTTATCATCACTATTACTGTTTCTCTCAAGAAATATATGTGAGAAAATTGTGTGGAGAAGGAAAGTTTTGGAATACTAATTGTATATGCAGATAGTTACAAGTGGTATCCCGCAAAACCTTGGAACAATTGTTCAGTTTCATTCACCTACTGACTATGTATACCAGGGTCAATCATAAGGAAAAAAAAAAAACCTCCCCAAAACACAACGACAGCTTCATTTTTCTTGCCCTCTCTATAATGGAGCCTCCAAGTTGACACAGATGGTAATAATAAGGAGGCAAGTCCTGAAAGCTGCCAACTGCGTCATTCTGAACTCTTTCAACACACCTCATCTGAAACGATAACTATAATTCCTGTCCTATGCTGCGCTCTGCTACAGTGCCACACAGCTTTTAAAAGTATTAAGGAAACCATTCAGAGAGCATTATTGGAAACTAAGAGAGGGCAAATATTCTGGTCAACCAAATAATGAGTTTTAATATTTCCCAGCAGTTACCTAAAATCCCAGCTGAATTCAAAGACTTTCAAGAGGCAAAGGGGACAGAGCTTGATGGCAGTGGGGGAGGGGCTGGAGAAGGGAACTAATACGTTCCTTCAGTGTTCTCTCCTGCCAATGTGTCTGAAATGTTTCAATATACATACACTCACTCTAGCAGTCACGAAATGCCCCAGTATTAGAGGTGAAAATCTTTTAGCGAAACATCCATGTAAATCTCTGTGTAGATTAGGCAACCAGGGAATATACACATTACACCAGAGATTGCTTAACTCACCCCTAAAAGCTCTATTCTGCTTTATCTCACCTCTACTAGGATAAAAGATTGTAAGTAGTAGTAGTACTTTGAAATTAAATCATAAATCAAACCAATCAAGAAATAATTTCTATCTTTTCACAATCAAATATTTAAATAGGTCTTATCCAATGCTGTATTTATGTGCATAAGCGTTTTGCTATTTACTGTAATGGTGTTCATTTTTGTGCTCTAGAACTGAGTCATATTTATGCAGCTCCAATGTTAAAATAAAAACCTACGGCCTGTCGCAATAAATTTATGGAAAAATGTAATTTGTTCTTAATTAAAAATAGCAGAAAATACAAAACAAATGCCATTTATTACTTATGCCATCAGTCCTATAGGACACAGAAGCCAGCTGAGAAAGTTCTAGAAATTTTACCAGAGTAAGGACATGGACAATGTATGTGAGGCACCCACCGAACAGTAGGAAACTATCACCACTCTTTACCTGGCAGGGCAAAAGAAGGTAATAGCACTACTGGAACTGGGGAAAGATGGAGCCTACCATAGGGGATTACCTAACGGAGCTGCTGTGATGCAGGGTAGCAAACACTAAAGGAAAATGCTGCCAACTGTGATAAGGATGGGAAACAAATATCCCAACCTGCTCCCTTGCCTTGTGATTCACCTACCAGTGCTTCCCATTGGCCGAACTCAGCAATCTGAACCAGGTAACACAGTCCAAGTGTTCAGCCTCTCAGTGCAGAAAGAGCATGAAAAGACAAAGAGTAGATTGGGATCAGAGGGCAAAGTAAGAAGCTCAACATGTCCATATTCCTGCACCAAAGAACTGAGCACAAAGAATTAATATCTAGTGATATTTGCTTCTTGTTTTTCTTTAAATAACTATCAGTCTATTATTTTGTGTATAGAATGCACATTGATTCTTTAAGAAATCAAAAAAATGTGTAATCACAAAAAAGACGTATCAGTCCAAATATGTGAGTGAACCTCATTTCAGATATTTCTTTCTATATATACAGACACATAGAAAAATGGAAAAACAGATCAACAGACACCCATATTCTTAAGAAAATGGGACCATACAATTAAAGCATTATAGTAAGAATACTAAATGTAATTTAGTTTTATTTTTTAAGGATAAAAACATTGAAAATTAAACATAAATATATTATTGGAGCTTAAATACATGTTTTCTTACCACAGTGCTATTTTATATATTTTTATATTTAAAAATGGCCTAAAGTTCAAACAATATTTTACCCATAAGATTAAGATATCTATAGTTTTAACTATAGATTTTTTTATTAAAAAATTTTTTTTAACATTTATTTATTACTGAGAGAGAGAAGCAGAGCATGAGCATGGGAGGGAGAGGCAGAGAGAGGGGAAGACACAGAATCTGAAGCAGGCTCCAGGCTCTGAGCTGTCAGCACAGAGCCCAACACAGGGCTCAAACTCACAAACAGTGAGATCATGACCTGAGCCGAAGTCAGATGCTTAACTGACTGAGCCACCTAAGCGCCCCTTAACTATAGATTTTTATTTAGGAAATCTATTAATGCCTGATATAAATGAGGATATTGTTAATATGTCACATATTTCAATCCCTCCTCTACCTACATTTGAACATTTATAAGCTACTTTATAGTATTTACACTATTCATGTCTTATTTTTTATATTATTATGTTCTTTAAGGACATTTGGATACATTTTTAAAGGGAACTGAGATTTGCATCAGTGATGATTTGTAAGGCTTTCCATACTTGAGTTCTTTATTCTAGTCAAAACTTATACTCCATAAATTATTTCATTCTTTCATGTTTTCAAGTGTCTCCATGTTCTATTTACATTTGAAAGATATCTTAGCTGGCGATAAAATTATTGGGTTACACTCCTTTCTCTTTTAAACTTTTAAACATTACTCCATTGTCATTAGGAAGCACTATGCTGAAGAAAAAGTATAGGACTCACCTGATTTTTCTTTTTGTTTGTATTTTCTTTTCCTGCTCTGGCTTGTTTTTACTTTGAAGTTAAATACCCTGTGTAGATTATATACCCTGAATATGCTGAATTAAAATTTCCTGGTACTATACACAGACTGATTTTTCTCCACATCTTTTTTTGTTTCACATAAAAATTAAGATGTGTCCCAAAGGAATCATTCTGCCTGCAGAAGGAGGCTTCATGTTCTTCAAAAATCAACTGAATGTTCGAGAAAGTACTTGCAGCTGTGTTAAGAAAGTTAAAATACTGAAATCAACAAAGGGCCTATAAAAACAAACAAACAAACAAATAAAAACACATTTGAGTTATGTTCCAGGCCAAAAGATGATGAGTCACTGTGGTTGCTTTGGTTGGATGATGAAATATTACCTGGCAAAGGAATAAAAGGAGATATGGCTTAAGAAGTAGAAGTGGCTCAGTTTATAAAGGGCAGATTCAGAATAAGTATAAGCTATCTAAGATTAACTTGCTTTCTTTTTATAGGGACTTTAGTTCACGAAAAATGTGGAATATATCTTGTTTTCAAACTTTGGTAAGTTACAGTGTCTCATATTTTGAGTTTCAGAATAGTGTTCAGATTGAATTATAGTGCCATTGGGTAAATTAGCACCTAGTTTAAGGATCATACCTGAAAGAGGATTTCTTATAGGACATGGAAGTTAAGCCAGAAGACCATGTTGGAAGGGACAAAGTCCATTTTGTTCACGCATATCACATATGACTGGTGCTGTGCTCAACTCATAATTATCATATGAAAAGCATCTGTTCAATGCATGAGTGCACAAATCGTATAGGAGGCTATTCTTATGTAGACCTCATGTCCATGTTTATCAAGTGTATGGATGACCCCAAATCATAAGTGGATGCATATCAGTTGGATGACTAAGTTGGGATACAACAATGTTGTATCCCATGAGCATGGGATACAAGTGAGGGATACAAGCATGGGGTACAAATTACTTTGCAGACCAAAGTAATACAGTGATCCTGACAAAAGAAAATTATAGAAAAGCATCTGGATCTCCAATTTCAAAGGTACCGGAGAAGGATAATATAAATGACTAGTAGGGTAGATGAAAAAAATCTCAGAAGTTATACTTTACTGCAACTTTAATATCATATGAACAATGTGGTCTGACTTTTTGGGAAAAAGACAAAACACTAGAATCCAATGGAAATTTATGGTCTACTCATGTCTCCTCCAATGATGTTAGAAACATTAATTCTAGGTGCAGCGTCTCAAAAGAGGTGTAGGCCTTCCTAATCATGTTCGGAAGAAAGAGATTAAAAGAAATTTGATGTCAGCTGATAAAGTATAGATCAACAAACTGAGGCTTTTACATTAAGTGAAACTCTTCTGGGTAAAACCAAATAATTCCCAACATGAAAAGGTGTCATGTAAAAAAGTCATTATATGTGTCCTCTCTAGCCTCAAGGGATCCTGCTGATCTGTCTGACAAATGAACTGAAGTTATTAACAGAAATTTAGAATTCAGACACACTAAAGTTAATAGACATACTATGGGCTGCCTTGGATGGTAGTCAATTCCTCATCACCAGAAATGTTTAAAAGAGGCAGAATACCCCTTGAAAGATGATTTTAATAAAGTTATCCAAATTTGGATAAATAATAAAATCGATTATTTTAAAGCCCTTTTTAACACTAAGTTTTTTTTTCTCTTTTTTAAGAATGGAGAAATAACTTAACTCAGACTCCTTAGGTTTGAGTCCCGTTTCTACTACTTATTACTTGTATGATCCTGAGCAAATGAGTTGGTCCTTTAGTGTCTTTGTCTCTAAAAAGGTAATAAAAAGTTATTGAGAGAATCTCGTGAATTAATATGTGGAAGGTACAGTGAATGACAGAGGGTGAACATGCATGCTTCACAAAATAATTACTCATATTTTGAGGAAGACATGGAAAAATTAAACTCTTTGTCACTGCTGTTCAAACTATGTCTCCACAAAAGCCCACATTAATAATGAAAGCGCAAGAGGACAAAGATGGGGAAGCCAGATTACCTGGTTTTACAGCTGTAAGCAGCACCTTTTTATACAGTATCTACCAGACATTGTCCCATGAAAAGTGGCAAGAAAGTTTTTTTAATAAATGAATACATACATACATTAATATTGGACTTCTATATAAGACAATTTCAAGGAGATCTTTCTTTGGCTAAAAAACATTAAAAAAAAACAGTAATCTTAGCCACATGGCTTGTTCATCAGAAATATCATCAAGAGACTGATAGTCATTAATAAATAAGATATATTTATTATTATATAAGTAAGATATATTAACACATTTAATATTTATGTAAGTAATGTTTCAATGTTTCCATAACAGTGTCCAAAAAACAAGTCATCTTCAAGACACAAGTGGGATAATTTCTTTTACACTTAATGTTGAGAGCTACAACTTCTTTTGGGTTGCTACATACTCATCATTTTCTCTAAAATCCTCAAATTTACATTCCTAAGAGATTTGCAATGTCATCTTGTGGGTGAGAAATTGTTGCTTTGATCACAAAACTAGTGATTCAACTTACATTTTCTTGTTAATGATGATCATAATAATCCCTTGCCTTTTATTAAGAGCTGAAATAGTGCAAGGTATTATAGTAAGAGAGTTACATTAATTACCTTACTTGATCCTTTCCACAAAGCCATGAAAAAGCATTGGCTTGACCATTGTAGTCATCATTCCCAAAGATGAAGATATTGAGGTATAGCGGAGGGGTGAAATACTCGAAGTTCGTTCTTGAGTCTTTTTGGAATCTCCTTGATCCATGCTATTTGCATATCTGGATGATTAAAAACATCATGCTTTCTTTTCTTCATGTCATAGCTTATCCCTATCTTAGGAACAAATGCAGACAGTAGTACCCAATAGGAGAAGCATTTTTCAAATTAGCGTTTTTCAAACTACCCTTCTATATCTCCTTCAATGTTTTATTTAGCCTCCTAATTATAACTTTCTACTTGATAATTATTTAAATAATTTTGTTGGTATTCAATTTCCTATTGGTGCCAATACGGATTCATTTTATATAAGTAATATCCATATAAACAGAACAGTGGAGAAAAAAATTTATTTAACTTATTTTTAATAATCTTGAAGCAAACGCATAGCCAGGAGAACTTTTACAAGAATTATATAATCTTGAAGTACTCAAAAATTTACTTGCCAATGTTGCCACATTGCTAAAATGCTGAATCTAGTTTTCCTGATTATGTGACATCTGCCTTCCTAATAGTACATTATGTAAATATTTTACTTTGGAATCACCACAGTAGGAAGGAAGAAGAATTTCCAATAATGGCAAATTCATGTAAACTTGCCAATTTGCAAATTCATTTGAGGGACTTTTTTAATTGAAATATGTATAGTCTCCTCTTTTTAACCTGTTAGTTATATGCTAAGTACCAAACTTAAAAAGATAATCAAGGGTCTGGGTGTTCAGATGGTCAGGATAATGAGTCAAACAGGAAGTAACGATTAAGGCTTATATACTTACTGGATAGCGTGGGTAAGAGGAAAAAGAAAAAGGAAGATGCCCCCTCATATTCCATGTTTCCCCACAGAAGAGCACCAGGTAACAGTCAGACTACGTGCCATTCACCTGCTTTTTTGGTAGCAATATTTCTTTTATACCCACTCTGCTATGGAGCTATAAGAGGAAAAAAAAGTGTTTAAAATTTTTTTTATGAATTTAATCAAATTACGTAGTTCAAGTAAGTATGTGCAAATCTGAGTTACAGAAAAAAAAAAATTCCATAGGAACTGAGAGTCTGTTATTCACTTATGATGAGGGAGCCTGGGGCAAGCTGAGGGCAAAATACAGGCTGGCACACACACACCCTTCCCAGGTGGGATCTGTGTGATATTCCTTGGACACTCCCCGCTACCCAAGAACAAAGGGAAGGGGTTTAAGTACTTGCCTTGGTGATATGGGAAACTGAGGCAAATGAAAAATTAAATTCCCTTACTGCCTGCAGCCCATTGAGAAGTCCTCGAAACCAGCAGGGGGACCTCTCTCTAGGAGCTCAGCTGCTCAAGGACGACACTTTGCTGGGTGCAAAAGACAACTTCGGCTTAATGTTGTCCCAATTTGGAGGATCCGGTAAATCTACTTCCTTTATCTCAACTGCCCCAGGAGATATGCTGGCAATCGTGCTCCAAATTTATGGCCCCTGATATGCATCTGAAGGGTCTCTTGACTGAGGTTTTATTAAATGGTAATAAGGGATGTTTCCCTAGAGATAGCTAGTCCCCTCAAGGTCCAGGAAAACTTGCTTCCAAAATTCCTTAGACTTACCCCTTCTCTGATCCCTTCCCAACCTGAGGGTATTTGATGAGTTACCTGTCAGGACCCCAGTGCAGCTCTTGCTGCAAAATTACCCCTAATCTCTGGGTCTACAGAGAAAAAACAATCTCCAACCGTAAACAGATGACACGAGAGGTAATAAGTAAATTTACAAGTGGTGAAGTTTTGGGGTGATGGGGGGGGGTTCCTGGAGTCTGGAGCTGATGGCCAAGAAAGAATTCTTGAAGACATCTTTGGTGCAAAAAGGTGACTTTTATTAAAGAACCAGGACAGGGCCTCAGGGTAGGAAGAGCTGCACTAAGGAGGGGGTGGGGGGGTGGGGGGGGTGGGGAGGGGGGCTGGTAACTCTTTTATGGAGTTGGGGGAGATTAAGTCAAAGAGGGAGGTTCCAAAGAGACTTTCACGTGCTAAAGACTTACTGGAGCCCTAGCCATTGTCAAGCTAAGGTTGTTTTTCCCCCTAGCAAAGCATTAACATGAAGACAGTAGGGAGTTCCTGGACTTTGGGCTATGATGGGATTGCCTTTTTCAGGGAAACCATTTTTTTTTGTCCTTTCCTGTTTTGGGGTAACTGAGAGTGCCCAAAGACTGTCACACTGATCCCACCTGGGCTTGGGGGGTGGTGCAGGCTTGTGCTTTGCCCCTCAGCCTGCCTCATCATGCTCCCTCATGCTCCCTCATGCTCCCTCATCAGTAGCTAATTAGTGAACACAACCAAAAGTAAAAAGTAATACAATAAAAGAAATACAGTGGAAAAAAAATCCCCTCATCACATTTTAAACTGCATATTGTACAAATTTCTTCTTTCCTAAATTTTGTTTGGTACCCATCATTCCTGACCAATAACTTTACAGAGATTATGTAACTCATTGCTAGAAAAATTAACATTTGTTAATTTGTGGCACATTACACATCAGTGATGTTCCATTAAAACGATAGCTTCAAACCACAAATGGTTTCCCCAGTGATCCTATGGCCTCACTAAACCCTGTCTACATCTTCTCTTAGAAACTCAGCATCATTTAATGGCCTGTATTAAGGAGAATAATGGCCCCCAAAGATATCCATACTTAGTCACTAGAATCTCTGAATATATTACCTTACACGGAAAATAGGACTTCGCTAATATAATTAAATCTTTGCGATGGGAAGATTATCCTGAATTATTGGGGGAACCCAATATAATTCCATTGTAGGGAAGGAAAAAATAATTTCCCACTACACTTCTAAGTTCTCAGCTGGGAGCCTGGTAAGCAGAAGACAGATTAAGAGCAAAACAAATAGAAGTTTATTAACATGCATACCTCATGTATATACGCATGGGAGATACCCAGGGAAATTGAATAACATTCAAAGGTGGCTTAGAATTCAGGTTTAAATACATACAACCTTCAAGTAAAAGACAAAGTGAAAAGAGTGTGGAGGATGTCAGCAAAGTGCAAATGGCCAAGAAAAGTACCCTAAGGGAGAGTGAAGTTGATTACACAGATTTAAATCAGTACCTTCTTCTCTGGTAAAAGTTTGTTGTAATTTAGTTATCCCTCTCTTCCTGGTACAGAGAGGGGACACTTACAAATGGAGATTTCCTTTATAAGAGTAAATTGCCCTTACAAAAGGGTAACTTTGACTCTGTTTTCAGTACTTCCCCTGTGCCTGTTGTTCCTCAAAGTAATCATATGAAAATAATCCTTAACCTGAAGAGGAATATTTTCTGGTGGCATATTCTGCCACCCTGAAACAACATCTCTTACAAGCAGGAAATGTTTCGTGACTGGGTCAGAGAGAGACAGGAGACCGGAGTTGAAGGAGAAAAGTGACAGGTGAGAGTGACAAGAGCTGTTGCTGGTGATGATGGGAGAAGGTGAGCAGACGCTGGGGACTATGGGTAGCCTCTGCAAGCTGGAAAGGGCCCTTGCCTAAAACCTAATTATATGCAGATGGGAACCTTCCCCTTACAACATTTATTAAGAAATTGAATTCTGCTAAAAACCTGAATAAAAACACAGATGAAGGGGTGCCTGGGTGGGTCAGTCAGTTAGGCTACCAACTTTGGCTCAGGTCATGATCTTGCAGTTCCTGAGTTGGAGCTCCACATCGCACAGGGCTCTCTGCTGTCAGTGCAGAACCTGCTTCAGATCCTCTGTCTCCCTATCTCTCTGCCCCTCCTCCCTCCCATAGGAGAGTTCTCTCTCTCTCTCAAAAATAAATAAACACACGCGCGCGCGCACACACACACACACACACACACAAAGATGAAGAAGATGGATCCTTTCTAGAGCCTTCAAAGAGAATACAGCCCATCAACACCTTGGCTTTAGTACCATGAAAACTATATTGTGATGAGGGAGCCTGAGATAAGCTGAGGGCAAAGTACAGGCTAACCGCGTGTGTGTGTGTGTGTGTGTGTGTGTGTGTGTGTGTACGTGCAGCATGCGCACCCACCCCCACCCTCTTCCTGTCCCCGGATGGGGCATGTATGGTATTCTTTGGACACTACAGTCTACCCCAAAACAGGAAAGGACAAAAAAACAAATGGCTAAACCATCAATGGCCCAGAGTCCAGGAACTCCCTACTATCTTCAAGTGAATACTTTGCTAGAGGGAAAAACAACCTTAGCTTGACAATGGCTAGGCCTCCAGTAAGTCTTTAGCATGTGAAAGTCTCTTTGGAAGCTCCCTCTTGACTTATCTCCCCCAACCCCATAAAAGGGCCAACCCCCACCCCCCACCCACCCCCACCTGCAGTGCAGCTCTTCCTGCCCAGGTCCCCATCTGGTGCTTTAATAAAATCACCTTTTTGCACCAAAGACGTCTTCAAGAATTCTTTCTTGACTGTTGGCTCCAGACTCCGGGAACCCCCATCGCCCCAAAACTTCATCATATTGAACTTGTGGTAATTAATTTGTGTTGATCAAGTCATTAATTGTAATTTGTTATGGCGGCACAGACAACCCATACAACACCATAATAGTTCCTCTTTTTCTGAGCTCATTTCAAACTTGCTAAGCTTCCTAATGTTTTTATCAGTGAGAAATTCTATATTGTAAGAAGAATGTGTGAAAGTTAAAAAAAATCGTAAGGTGTTCCACTTAATCTGGGTCTCTTTGCCCAAGTATTACACTACCTAGTGATAGAGGCCACACCAAACAGTTACATCTCCATTCCTTAACTCCTATATTTGGGGAAAAAGAGGGAAAACAATGGAAACTTGTATACATTTTAGATACATTTTATGTTTTCCTTAAAAAAAAAAAACAGAAAAAAGGGGCACTTGGGTGACTCAGTTGAGTGTCTGCCTCTTGATTTCAGCTCAGGTCATGATCTCATGGTTCCTGGGATTGAGCCCTGCATCAAGTGCCCTGCTGACAGCACAGCACAGAACCTGCTTGGGATTCTGTTTCTTCCCATCTCTCTTGCCCCTCCCCGCTCACATTCACTCTCTCTCTCTCTCTCAAAATAAATAAATAAACTCAAAAAAAAAGGGAGAAAAGTATCAACCTTAAATAAATCAAAGGTGATACAAATATAATGTTATATTCCATTTCTTTTTTTTTTAACTTTTTTAACGTTTATTGATTATTGAGAGACAGAGAGACAAAGCATGAGTGGGGGAGGGGCAGAGAGAGGGGGCTACACAGAATCTGAAGCAGACCCCAGGCTCTGAGCTGTCAGCAGAGAGCCCGACACGGGGCTCGAACCCACAAACCGAAGTCAGACGCTCAACGGACTGAGCCACCCAGGCGCCCCTGTTGTATTCCATTTCTTGAATAATATAAGAAAAATTTTTAAATAAATCAATTTAAACAGAGACAATTTCCTTTAAAACCACTGTTTTAAATATTGGATTTAATCCAAAATTACCCTTCATTTCCTGTTTCTTTTTTGTTTTTCCTCCTCATTTATCCTGAATACAGAAACGACAAAATAGATAGCTTGAAACATTTACTGAGGACTCATTTATTTTATCTCTTCAGCTTCAGTTCAAAAATTCTCTGGGACAGAAACTCTGCTGCAACCACTAAAGCACAAACAAACAAAAGACTCAAGATCATCAGGCAATTTAAACATCTTATAAAGTGCCTGACTCTAAAAATACCTATTTGGGGGCGCCTGGGTGGCTCAGTCGGTTGAGCGTCCGACTTCGGCTCAGGTCATGATCTCACCGTCCGTGAGTTCAAGCCCCGCGTCGGGCTCTTGTGCTGAAGGCTCGGAGCCTGGAGCCTGTTTCGGATTCTGTGTCTCCCACTCTCTGACCCAACCCCGTTCATGCTCTGTCTCTCTCTGTCTCAAAAATAAATAAACATTAAAAAAATTTTTTTTTAATAAAAAACAAAAAATAAAAATACCTATTTGTATCTGTTGGGCCCATTCCTTTTCAAAACCCTGACAGCAGAGCTCTGATTCTTGAAGTCACGTTAGTATTTGTGAAGGTGAAGGGCTTGTCCTTTCCCATTATAATGGGAAATAGAAGAATACTACTCTGCTCACCCAGGTCTTTTAAACAACTCGTGAGAATGTGTTGACTTCATACTCACCTTTAGATTGGACATCTCTTGGGGCGCCTGGGTGGCTCAGTCGGTTAAGCGTCCGACTCCGGCTCAGGTCATGATCTCATGGTCAGTGAGTTCGAGCCCCACCTCAGGCTCTGTGCTGACAGCTCAGAGCCTGGAGACTGCTTCGGATTCTGTGTCTCCCTCTCTCTCTGCTCCTCCCCTGCTCATGCTCTGTCTCTCTCTCTCTCTCTCTCTCTCTCTCCTTCAAAAATAAATAAAAACATTAAAAAATAAATAAATAAATTGGACATCTCTATATCAAGACCAACTGCTCTTCAAAAAATTGTATGTTTTATCCACTGCATATTCAGTTTGGACATCATCATGTACTTCATGAGAAATTATGACTTATGATGGGATAAATGGGTCTTATATGATATATAGAATCAAGGAGATGTATATTTATATTACAAAGTGTGTATTTGCTTTTGGCCGTTCTTGTTTTAGTACAAACTTGCGCAGTTAATCCCAATCCAAAATGCTTACTTTACACTCTGTCCAGTTCTCTATCTTCTACTTTTAACCAGCATCTGAGGTTAAAGGAAGCACAACTGACAGTGTTAGGACTTTGAATGAGTAGAATTTTATCACCACTCTAAAAAAGGAATAACAAAAACAGAAAGAAAGAAACATCATAAAAGTAATTGACTCAGAAAAAACATCCTGATGTTTCAAATACCGTAAGGAAGCAGACATATCATATACCTGAAAGGAGGCTGTTTTACCGGCACATCCTACTAAGTGACTGAGTGGTCACTAGCAAAAGGATATACTGCTAAATTGCACACAATCAGAAACCCAGAGCAAGCAAAGTGTTGCACATGAACGAAGTGGTGTGCGTGCATGTGTGTGTGTGTGTGTGTGTGTGTGTGTGTATGTGTGCGTTCACACGCATGCTTGCACATATGTTTCCATATGAGTCCACTTGTGTTGGGACCTTTGAGAATATCTTGACCAGGCTTTGTGTCATCAAAACCTCATTTTCAAACCATGCTTTCCGAAACACGGAGCCTAAGACCCTCCCTGGCTAGATCATCCCTTGCTGGTGTCATGGTTGCTGAGCCAGCCTTCCAAAAGGCCAGAGCCCTTTTACTTCCAGAAAACAGCGGCAGGTCAGCAAATTACTTGTTTGTGGTCTGTTTGTTTTCTCGGTCCGGCTTTCCTTTGATCTGGGTGAGCTCAAACTAATTTGGAATAAAATGAAAACAGTTCTCCGCTTCCTTACCTTTAATCAGCAATGCCCCTGACTGTTTTAATTAGAAGCAAAAGAACAATTCTGTGTCAACTCCAGGCAAAGGACATACAGTCCTGCCATGGCAGAGGGATTGGAGCCCAGGGTGGAAAGCAAGGCAATATGAAATAGCGTTTGGCCCTATTTTCTTAGGAAAAAGGAGTAAGGTTTGCTTTGCTCCAGCCTGAGTTACAGCACACCCTTTCCTCTGTATTTTTTGTTACTGCTCCCCCATACTCCAGTAATTTTTCCAGCTCTGCCTCTGTTCCCAGTGGTACTGTACGTTCCTGGCATTTTTCCGCGGGAGAATCTTGATTCTAATCCTTCACTCAACTGACTGAGCTAAGCAAGTGACTTTGTCAAAAACTCTCTAAAAAGCATGTGGTAATGACTGAGGACTGCTCTTCCTTAATTGAAATCAAGATCTGTACAACTTGTGAGCCGGCTTCATCGAAAACAAAACTACACTTGCAATTTCCTTTATCATTCCCACGTGCGGGGGTTATGGTAAATTAAAGGTAGCGACTATTATGTTTATTAAGATGGTGTGTCACTGAAGCAATTTACTCAAAATAGAATTTTTACCAACTAGATCAAAGGTTTCAAAATGGTGAATGCATTATTTCTGAATGTGGTATGTTTACGCACTAAACACATAAATATGTAGAGGTGCATTTTTGCTCACATCGTTTCCTAATTTTGTTTAGTGTCTCTTCCTCACTTTCTTATGAATTATGCATAAGTGAGAATCTAAGCCTCTTTTTCATGTACAATGACCCTATTTTCCTGAACAGAAACCCTGGTGGAAAAGTATTAAAATTCAGATTCCAAAATTAGCCAGTGGCAGAGGAGAAAGAGAATGGAAAGTTAACACACCCATTTATTAAATGCTGTGCAGAATGAAACAGAAGCGCATGCTTCATAATGTTTGCACTTAGTTCTGGTGATTCTCTCTACTATGCTTCAAGGTTAAGTTTGAACCAATATCTCTTACTCTAGGGAACATCTAGACACTTACTGCCTCTAGAATCGGTGTGAGACTGCCAATCAAGGAAGCAGACCATCTGGGTTCTAGTCTCCACTCTGTCCCTAGCCTCCTGTGTAAACAACTCTGGAGCTTCATTTTTTTCTCATCCATATTGTAAAAAAAGTAGAAACAATTTCTAAATTTTAGAAGAGCCATAAATTCTTTTTTTTTAATTTTTTTAAGGTATATTCATTTTTGAGAGACAGAGAGAGACAAAGTGTGAGTAGGGAGGGACACAGAGAGGGGGAGACACAGAATCCAAAGCAGGCTCCAGCCTCTGAGCTGTCAGCACAGAGCCCGAAGTGGGGCTCGAACTCAGGAACCTAGAGGTCATGACCTGAGCTGAAGTCAGCTGCTTAACCAACTGAGCTACCCAGGCGCCCAGAAGAGCCATGAATTCTAATTCTCAGTTTAACCAACAGACGGTGAAATCTCTCCCCTTTTGTTGTAATATTTTTAAATTTTCAATACAGATTTTTGTCATCTCAGTCACTACCCCTGGGATCACCATGTTGTACACATATCGTGAAATCCAGTAAGATGTCATGTAAATGAGTCAAATTTACAACTTAGTAGAGGACAAGGAGTCCAATTTTAACAAAAGCATACTAAATAATTCATTGAAAATTCAGAGGTATTTTTGCACAAGTGTATTGTTGGGGGGGGTGGATTTATTTTACATTCTGACCACAGAGATCTTTTTTCCCTAGTGCAGTTACCTTTATTAAATCTTTAGCTATCTAAGCTTTTGTTTTTCTCCTAGCCTCAGCATTTTCTCACTTCTCTTTTTTTCAGCCAAACTAGTCTTGGACTGAAATATTTTCTATAAAGTTGCTATAACATTGCCACCAGCAAGCAAGCTCAGCCAGCCGGCATGCTACCAAAAGTGTTATAATTAGTACAAAATACTCCCGCGTATTCCTGTACAACCTTGCAGTAACAAAAAAGTAGAACGCTCTCTCCCTTTCTCTTTCGAGAAGACCAATTAGTTCAGGTAAGCAAGTGGACAAGGGTAAAATTCTTGAGAAAAGTGAGAAAAAATAATTTTCATCTTTTTCTTTCAACGTTTATTTATTTTTGGAACAGAGAGAGCCAGAGCATGAACGGGGGAGGGGCAGAGAGAGAGGGAGACACAGAATCGGAAACAGGCTCCAGGCTCTGAGCCATCAGCCCAGAGCCCGACGCGGGGCTCAAGCTCACGGACCGCGAGATCGTGACCTGGCTGAAGTCGGACGCTTAACCGACTGTGCCACCCAGGCGCCCCTATCTTTTTCTTTTCGAAAAGCAAGCTTATAAGAATATGTCTCCGTACCACAGTTAAGAAATTGTTGCTGTTGTTGTTGTTTCTTAAGGACCACCATAAAGGTATTTTTATAAGGCATCCAGAGATGCCAGAGGAAAATAGTAACACCCTTGAACTCTTGCTGCCCCTACTGGGGAGTGTTACAAGCACACCATTCTTAGATTTGAATCCATGTCCTGGTTAGATTCCCCAACCTTATCTTTACAACATTTCCTAAAAAAGATGAGACTCTTTTTTGCCACTTATCCGTTTCCTGGAAGCCCCCTCTGTTGACAAGATGAGGGGGAGATTAGTGAGGAAGTATCTAGAAGTGAGGCACATGCACTCTCTAGATCATAGGAAGTTACCTTACGTTGGGAAGGGAAAAGGACAGATTGTAAGCAGGAACAATTGGATTTCTATCCGTTGCTCTGGACATATTTGTACTATACTGAGGTAAAAAGAACTGTATCACAATTTTTTTTCAAGTGAGGTAGTCCTTGGGGCTGGCAAAGAAAACATAATTAGGTTAACACAGAAGCTACTTCTTAGAAAAGTAGAACTGGATTTCTTTGTTGTCGTTAGTGGGGTAAAGAAGTTCACAGCAGGAACTCCATAAAGGAGTCTAACAGTAGCCCACAGAGCACTTAATTTTCTTCCAACTTCAGCAACACAACACTCAGCCTCTCTCCCAGATAAATATGGAATCAATGGCTTGAGAAAGCTGGTTAGAAAAGCACCAAATTACCCATCAGCTTGGGACACAGTAGACTTTCATGTGACGCTGTCCCTAGAACTTCAGCTGTTATGATTTAAATTTATTGACAACCCTTGGCAAAGTCAGGTGACCAAATTTTAGATCTTTCCCAAGCTCATTTTCATCTCATGCTGCTCTCTATAAACGTACAGTGATTGATGCTTTGAATAGAGAGTAAACAGTCAAACCATTATAGTGAACCTCACTGTTCTGTACCCTAGTATTTGATATTTGGAAGCACTAAATATGATCAGTTTTTAAGAAGGTGGGAAGGTGATGGGATTGTGAGTATGTATGTTCGTGGGGGAAGGACATATGACTATCATTGATTTTATTGTCTAATTCAGCAAAAGAGTAACTAATGGCTATTTTGCTAATTCCACACAGAGACAGTGGAGAATACAAATAAGCTAACCAATATTTCAGTTCCCATATTTGTTCTCTAGCATAGTGATTAGATTCAGTGTTTTTAAGTAATTCTCCAGCAAATCCATCTCTTACTGATCTTTTTTTTTTATATGTTCAAGTGATTAGTGAAGGGAGTGTTGAAGTCTCCCACTGTAACAGTGAATCTGTGTGTTTGTCCTATCGATTGTATCAGTGTTGGCTTTATATATTTTAAAGTTCTATTGCTAGATACATACAGAATTAAAATTTTTACATTCTTTTGGTGAATTGACTTTTCCATTGTTATGTAAAAATCTTTCTTTGTTCCTGGTATATTTCTCTGCTTTGAATTTTGCTTCCATATCCATTCAGTCACTTCAGCACTCTTGTGTTGAGTATTTTTATGATGTATCTTTTTCCATCTTTGTATTTTTAGTTTATTTATATCATTGTATAAAGTGACTTTTCTTTTTTTTAAATTTTTTAAAATGTTTATTTATTTTTGACAGAGACAGAGATAGAGTGTGAGTGGGGGAAGGGATGGAGAGAAAGGGAGACAGAATCCAGAGCAGCCTCCAGGCTCTGAGCAAGCTATCAGCACAGAGCCTGACCCGGCGCTTGAACTCACAAACTGCAAGATCATAACCTGAGCCGAAGTCAGATGCTTAACCAACTGAGCCACCCAGGTGCCCCTAAAATGAGTTTTCTATAAGCAGAATATATTTGGATCATTTTTTTTACCCCCTTCCAAAAATCTATGCATTTTCATTGACGTATTTATACAATTTACATTTAATATAATTACGGATATTTGAAATTATGTCTACCACTTTAGCATGTGTTTAGTTTCTCTTTCTTTTGCTTTTTATTCTTCTGTTGCCTTTTTTTCTACTTCTTTTGAGTTCATTAAGCATTTTTACAGTTGAACAGAGTTCAGATTCTGGGCTAGTGGTGGTGGGTGGCAAGGGTTGAACAGAGTTTAGGTTTTGGTGCTATTTCCTTTAAAATTTATCACAATCTTCCTTTTAACAGAACTGTTGCCTTGTGCTCACCGTGGCAGAGCACTCTGCAAGAGAGTTTTCATTTTTTTGTGTTTTGTCTTTTTTTAAGTGTTTATCACCCTTCCTCAACTTTCATCGTGTCTATATACTGGCACTTCAGAAGGGAGCTCACCATGTGCTATTGCCCTCCTCTAGTGTAGACTACATTTGTCTGTTGCTGGATTCTGGGCTAGTGGTGGTAGGCGGCAAGGGTTCTCCTTTATCCAGGTTTACCTTCAGTTGTGTGAACTACACATATGTTGTGTGGCAAGTCTCATGGGGAAAAAAGGCTGAGGGACTTTCTTATTATTCTTTTTGCCCACGTCTGCCAAACTACGCCTTTGATCTTTGTTTTCCTCTACTGGGTATTCTTTAATCCTACCTCATTGGAAGCAAACCTCTAACTGGGGATGGATTTAGAATTCTGGGCCCATGATGGCTTTTGTTCCTCCACTCCAGATTTTTCTTTTGCCTATTCCCCAGTGACAAAGAGTTTTTGTTGTGCCCTTAAGGTGATGGATGAGCTGTTGCCTCTCCTCTAGGAGTTGTAGGTTTTTGTTTCAAAGGAGGAAAGAGTCTAGGCTTTTGTATATTTTTACCCACCTACCCCACCCCCTAGCAGTGAAAGATTATTTTATGGGAGGTTGCACCAATGGGAAGAGTTTTTTTCTGATGGCTAGCCCTGCCTCCAGATTTCTCTTGAGTTTTTGAGGGAGATTAATGGGAAAAAAAAGGAAAAAAAAAAGTTTATAAGAGAGTGCATGGGCCCTCAGTTCTTCCAGCCTTACATGGATGATAGTTCACAGTTGGCTTTTAATAATTTGTGAAAATTGAAGCTGATTTCTATTTTCTTATTTGCTTTTATGGCAACTGCTAAACAGCCTCTTCTCCCAATGCTGTGACCCAGGACAGTTAGTTCTTATGCTCTATCTCATGTTGCAGGGGCATGTTTCTCTTTGGAATTTGAATAATTTAGTAGGGATTTCAACTTCAACTTTCTGATGGACTGGAGAACAGTTGTGATTTTGAAGCTTATTTGAGTTTAGCTCTTTGTTAGAATAGGATCAATGTTCCTTCTGGCTTTCTACATCCTAGCCAGAAGAAGAAATTATCTTTCCTTTGGTCTGGTTCCAGCTACGTGATCTAAAGATTAATTAATATGTAGCTACAATGAACTAGGAAAATGAACGAGCACTTACTAGATTTCTGTTGATAAAGCCTTAAAGAAGTGAAATAATGTAGGCAATGTGAGACATCAGGAAGAATCAGATTTCTAATGTGCACATTTAGTGAAATCAGATAATTTGTTGCCTACTCAGAGTATAGGTAAATAGTTGATTAACATCAACTGCTAACAAAGAAATGGAATAGAAGAGGTACAATCCTAAATGCATTTATTAGTTGAAAGCTTTGGTAAAACAGAGATTTGATCACAAAGAGACAAAGGTGAAGCATTTCCCTTTGCCACCCCCCCACACACACTTGCTTATCTTTTTTTTCTTTGTGAGATTATATTTTCTCTTTTTCTTGATATTTTATGCAATTCCTTCAAAGTTGTAGTGCTTTCTCCCTGAAGTTTTTCAACGAGCTTGCATTTAAGTGTAATGAATAACAAACTAGAATTTAAATGAATATAATCTTAAACTAGAAAGAAAAGGGACACTGACCAAGATAATTTTATTTCAGGGATTGTCAATCATCAACCCAACTCAACTGGTGGCAATACAAGCTTAGTTCAAATTTCCATATATTATAGTACTATATAAATAATATCATCAAATTGTAAATCATCACATAGAGGGTTGTTTATGTGCACTGCACTGTGTTTAGGCAAGAAAAACATGCCCCAAGAGGTTTTATAAATAACTTTAACAATGTAGACAGAAATAAAATGGTTTTAGCCATTAACGCTTAATTGAACAGAGAATTAAATTAAATTAACTAGAACATTCTATTCTCAGAGAAATCCAGTCAATAGTGGCGTAATAATAACAAGCAAATCTTAGAAATATTTGTAAGAATTCTTCTGAGAAGGTCACTGTATTTTCATCAATGCAATCTAAGTTAGTCGTCCAAGAGCCTTATGTCATCTTATCACTACTGCTTGACAAATAAAGGATATAAGTAGTTAAGTATCACCACAGAGTACTTTGGTGGAAAACTAGATATATTTCCTGTTTGTTGATAGACATTTACATTTGGATTAATTTATAAGTGCATGTAATAAACAATCTAAGTCATCTTCATAACTTTAAAAAGATGTCCCAGGAATACACAATGCATTCATACTGTCATTTCTAGAGATTAACTAAAGTTTAAAGATAAGAGATAATCACTACAAGAACCATTGTATGAGAAACGCTCCTGTATATTCATGCACACTTTTTCAAGGATTAACTCTTCTCTTAATCTTTAATAAACTTCATCTTAGAAAAGTACATCGCATATCCAGGCTTCATCATCTCATATTTCTTCTTTCAAGTGAATCCTTAATTTTAGTCTCAGATATCATAGGCTTTTACGAATAAACACTTGAGTCTTTGCCCACGAGACCATCCTGCTCTTTTTTAATCCGACCTAAATTCTTTACAAAATACTAAACTGAGGTCTTTCCCTGTTTTTGTTTTGTTTTTAAACAGAACAGAACACAAGATCTTTTGGACGGCTATAGTGCTTATTCCAAAGTAGTGCTGAGATGAAAAGTAATCCTTTTTAATGTTTTACCAAAACCTTTTTTTTTTTTACTTGGGAACTTGCATAATGTTATACCATATTGATAACTGCTTTAATTCTCTACCTTTCTTTCCACAAAGAAAAGTGATGAGTTGTCAGTGACAACAACAACAACAACAGCAACACATTCCTTTCTGTATGTCCTATCCTTGCAGCCTACTCATTAAGTTAGCGTGTATATATTTTGTGCTTTCTATTGCATCACATACTGGCTCATTGCCATATTATTTTGCCGGAAGCAAGAATCGCCTCTCCCACTAGTTGAACTCTGGGGAATAATGATGGAGAAAAGAAATTTTAAATGTTCAATGAAAAAAAGATACTGTGTCTTAGTATAGTCATTATTCCAGGAGTTGACATATCAAAAAGCAGCACCCTTCTTGGCCTTCTTAGTCAAGTGAGCCAAGATCTGCCCCCCGCCCCAACCCCCCACCCCCTCTTTTTTGTCTGTTTGTTTAAAATTATTTCAGTGGTATTTCTGTTCATTCATTACCCAAGAATGAGTTTTTAATATATTTTGTCTATATTACACTTTTGCTTGCTTTTCTTTTTCCCTCTATAACAATTCTTTTTCTGTACTCAGTGTGAAACCTATTCTGGACTCTTTTCCATAAGGGTTTTCTTTTGTTCAAAGCAAAGCTTTTTTACAATGTTTTTCTTAAAATGGACTTCCCAGAAACGAGCAAAACTGTGTTACATGACCAATGCAGAATAGTGTGTAGTGATAGTCTGCCTCCTTGTTCTGAATGCTCTCTTCCTGCTAGCTAAGCCTGACTTTGCATCGCTTCACTGACACTCATCACCTAATTTGCTTACATTGAGCTTGTGATCAAGTGAACCCTGGAGAGTCTAGCCAACTCTCAGAGGAAGAACGAGAGTGGAATTAAGGTATTAAACCCCTTTCACGCCTACCTGTGAGGTTGCCTGTAGGCACAGGTCACTGCTCTTCTCAAAGCAACTTGTTTTCTACAGCTTTTCTCCTTCCAGATTCTGGTAACCTGACCCTACCTTTGAGTCCAGGCCTGGTAACAGCATCATTGCCACTAACCTCATGTCCTTTAAGGGACTCCTATACTTAGTCCACACCTTTGTGTAGTATTATTGTCAAGAAGCTTCCTTAAAACGATCCGATTCTGAGTGTGTCATTTGTCACCTACCTCAAGCATACTGGCTAAATTAAGAATAAATATGAGTCTTTTGGTAACCAGACATCTCTGTCACGTGACATTGATCCTTCTCTTCAAAGATAAAAAACAAAATCCTGTATTGGATCTTAAGCCAAATACTTTACTGAAGAGTCTTATAGATACCTTTGGATTCAGGAGAGAATCTGGAATTTTACTACATTTTACTACATTAAGGTTGTAGGGGTGGTTGGGTAGCTCAGTTGATTAAGCATCTGACTCTTGATTTCAGTTCAGGTCATGATCTCGTGGTTCATGAGTTCAAGGCCCACTTCAGACTCTGTGCTGATGGTGTGGAGGCTGCTTGGGATTCTCTCTCTCTCTCCCTCTCTTTCTGCCTCTCTCCAGCTTGCGTGTGTGTGCTCTGTCTGTCTCTCTCTCTCAAAATAAATAAATAAGCTTTTAAAAAAAGATTGCAACTTGGACCTATGAATCTTTTTTTTTAATTTTCTTTTTATTTTAGATACAGCACGCAAGCAGGGAAGAGAGGCAGACGGCTACAGAGAGAGAGAGGGAGAGAGGGAGGGAGATCAGCATGGAGGCCGATGCCAAGCTCGATCCTGCCACTCTGGGATCATGACCTGAGCTGAAATCAAGAGTCTGATGCTCATCCAACAGAGCTACCCAGGCGCCCCATCTATGAATCTTAGGATCTACATCTGTAATGTATCATTCTAAAGGCGGTTGTAACAAGCAAATGGATTGCATATTTAAAGAGCCATCCAGAGAAGTTGGAGCTTGGAAGACACCCCAATATTTATTTCTCTTTGATTTCCATATATTTTAAAACAGATCATAGCATCAGGCACATGGTACATGCTGGGCATAAAATAAGAAGTAGATCTTCATTTATTTGTTAGCTTTGAGATTATATGGTAGTGCCTCTAGTTTAAGTACCTCCCAGAGTTTAGTAGATTAAGTCTTGCACATTTAGAAAATTTCCTGGGGGCGCCTGGGCGGCTCAGTCGGTTAAGCGGCCAACTTCGGCTCAGGTCATGATCTCGCGGTCCATGAGTTCCAGCCCCGCGTCGGGCTCTATGCTGACAGCTCAGAGCCTGGAGCCTGTTTCAGATTCTGTGTCTCCCTCTCTCTGACCCTCCCCCATTCATGCTCTGTCTCTCTCTGTCTCAAAAATAAATAAACGTTAAAAAAAATAAAAAAAAAAATAAGAAAATTTCCTGAAGTTGTGAAGTCCTGAATTCTTCTCTTTTATTTAGTAGTAGTAATCCAACTGTCTTTCCTTATATGTAAACATAAAAATCTAGAATAGACCATTTTGATGGTGATTTCTAGAGCTAACATTCTGATACAAAATATGTGATTCCTGTAAGTGGTTTGTATACATTTTGGGATAGAGTTCACTCAATACCTTTTTTGTTTTCTTTTTAAGTAGGCTCCACATCCAGAGTGGAGGCCAACACAGGGCTTGAACTCACTACCTTGAGATCAAGACCTGAGATGAGATCAAGAGTCAGATGCTTAAGTGACTGAGCCACTCAGGTGACCCCACTCAATATCTTTTAGTTTAAATATCAGGAGTTTAAATAGCTAAAAGATATTTATACTCTAATAATTATCAAAAATGAAATGGTTATACAAATTATTGCTTCTGTAACTTACTTTTCCTGAAAGTTTGCTATTTTAGCCAATTTACCTCAATCTTTTTCACCATCTTACTGATTTTGTTACTTACTATAAGAAGTCCTAGCAACAAGTCTTTATCCTACAACAGAAGCTATGAGTACAGACTAAATATTCATATTTTGATCAAATCAGAAACTAGACTGTTATAAAAGGATTGGCAGACTTTAATAAAATATCATTAATGAAATACTATTTAATAGATAGTTATGTTACTACTTACTTAATATTATTAATATCAATATGATAAAATGGTATCATAATAAGATGGTGTTATTTAATAATATGTTAACATGCTTTCTAAATAATGTTTTAGTACTATAATAGTCAAATAATATTTAAAATTTATTATATATAATAGTTAATAACATACTATAGAGCTAGATTATAATAGTATAAATATAAGGTAAATTTTGGTATAAATGCAATATTTCCTTAGTTGTATTTCATCATCAGGGTATAATTGCATATATAATAAGCGTATGTTCTTTCCTTAATATTTAATAATACCAAGACAAATCTAGTTGAACATGAAAAGTAGGAAATAATTTAACATGCATATAAATGATAATGACTATGAGTGTTTGCTCACCATAAACGAAATCTCACCATCCCATCATTCAGTGATTCATACCAAACACTAAATGTATTTTAATGGGAAGGAAGAAATGTGTAAGACAAGGCTAAGAGATATGATCTAAAGACTTAGTTGCAATCACACATCTTAAAAACTACCTATGCATTTGAAAAGGAAATGCTCTACTGTTTTGTTTAGAAGTTTCTTGTCTTATTTCAGAGGGTGTGTGTGTGTGTGTATGTGTGCACATATAACTATGCTACAGAATAGCAAAAATAATAACGGTAAAAAACTGTCTCATTTGCTAGATTCCTTGATTAACAAATATAGAGGAGGAGTTTTATGTATTGAAAAATCAGTCACTTTTATATATTGAAAGATCACTGCATACTTACCATGCAAAGCTAAGTATTTTATTTACTTTTATATTTGCCTACTCATGTGGATAGCATTTCTACAGAGTTGAGAACTAGAGTCCAGTGGTGTAAATGTTAAGTCTCTAAACATGTATTGCTAAGTTCTATATTGTTAAATGTCTCTGAAAAAATTATATCTATTTATATTTCAAACAGCATCAGTAGTACTGCTCATATACGCTCACTCACATTATTGAATAACCCTTTACTGACACAAAGTCAAATTCTTTTGGGTATGGGCAGATACCTTAAAGGAGGATATCCTGTTTTGTTCAGAAACGTCTTTTGTGTATACAAAATTCTTGCCCGGTTCGCATTCATACAGACCTCCCCTTCTAAACTTAGTCCCTCATACAACCTGAAGCCAGTATGGAGAGCTGACATTGATTAGCCTTAAAGGAGCCCCTACCATGGCAGGGAGAGGGGACAAAGTCGAGTACAGATTTGTTTAATAAGTTGGAGGACTGTACTGCATATTTAGAGATACGGATGAGAGAGAAGTGATTGGCGGTGTTTGTACATTTTGAGTGAGTCAATTCTAGCTAGAAGCCCATTTGTCTCAGGATTATTTGTAACAGAGAAAGAAGAGAATCTTGCCCCCAGGACGTTTTTTTTCAAGTTTATTGAAAATTTCATGCAAAAGTAGTCACCCACAGATGGTTTCTCTGTAGCTTGCCTGAAGTGAACAAATCCACCCCAGCACTGTTCTTAGCAGTGGATAACTGCCCACTTCACAAATCCCTGATTGTCAGACTTCAGGGAGTGGAATGTTCTAAACTCTTCCTCAACCCTTGAGGAAGCCTCTTTCCAGGGCAACATTCAAGTGCATCTGCCTTGCTGGAAGGCAAGTTCTCTACTTTATGGGAGATCAACCCAAAAGGATTCAAAAACCCTACCCGAGTACATTTAAGACCACGTTTTACTGACACATTGAAAAAATTTTATGCTTTTGACCTTTGGCCATGCTTTAAACAATCCTTTATTTTAAATCCTGTAGTACTTTAAGACCCACATGAGATCATTAGGTCCATGACTATCCCAACTTACACAGAACTCCTTTCTGGTGTTTTTTATCTCTGTCATTATTTATTGCCTCCTGTTGCTTTGTTGTTGCTGTTTTAGTTGTAAGCATGCCTTGCACTCTAAGAAAATTATAATTATATTGAGGTCAGGGCTAGATATTTTATTTCAGTCTATTTCTTTTAGTGCCTGAATACAGTAGACTCCATCCTTATATGGTGAGTCCTTGCTAACACTTCTCAAAATGCAAAACATAGCCATTGTTGAGCTTCTTGGAACAATAATTTAATTTGAACATGTTGAATGTTTGTGGTCTGGTCAGGGAGCGATATTTCCTCCCATCAATTCCCATATGTAGACTACTTAAACTGGAAACACTTTTCATTGGAGAAAAAAGAAAGGAAAGCCGCATTGAATCTCATTGCTAGTCACCATGGGCTTTAATTTCAGAAATGTCATGCAGGGCAAGTTAAGGTTAACAAATAAACCAAAAGTAAACAGTATACCTTCTTTAAAAACATATTTTGAACCTTTTAAAATAAATATACTTACTGCAGAGAGCATATTGAGTGAATCATTAGGGAGAAAACTGCTCAAGTTTTTTTAAGAATGGGAGGAAATTTACAGTCTTTAAAGTATTTATCAGCACTTCTGTAAAATGCCTTTATAAATAGGATGTTCATACATCCCAGTGTGGTCAGGATAGCCCTGGCTTGTGTCTGATGTGCTGAGAAATTACAATAAACTTCATCTACCCCCTTTCCATACCCATCATATCACAAATGGGATAATAACTTTTAGGGCCAACGCATGAATTGACATCTTAGTCAAGGTCCTTGCTTTCAAAACATGGAAAGTCACACAAATCAACTCAATAAAAAGGAATATTCCGAGATTAGGCAGTTATATAATTTGCTAGTTTTGAGCCACATATCATCTAGTGGACTATTTAAAATATATTGCCTGCATTATAAAACAGTAAAAGTAAAAATATATATATTTCTAGTCAGGTTCTGAACTCTCTTATGTTGTGTAGACTTTCAAAAAAATGATTTGAATATTTCTGTCATTTGCACTTTGTTCATGAGCGTAAGTCACAATGAGGTATATTATAAAGACTTTTTAAAAGAATGTTTGAATTCTTTCCTTGAATTGAAAACAATTCTTTAGAAGGAAAATTTTGATCTGATTAAAGCCATTCAAATGGAGAATAAACAAATGACTTCATCACAGAATGATGGGCCATGTGCGAGGTGACCTGAAGTTCCAAGGGGTGATGAACTTTTATGTGTTTTTAACAGGGTTATTAACAAGCAAATAAATAGCTTTCAGGGACAAGAGCATGGTTTCTAAAAGGTATGTCAAAATCCAACACGTATTCTCAGAAGCGTGGCCATTTAAGATATTCAGTTTCAGGTCAGTCAAACTCTACCTTCCAGTTTCCAAAGATGTTAGAAAAATAATTAGTCTTTCAACCTGCAAATTCCACCTGAAGTATCAGTCATTGGAATAAACAAAAACCATTACAAATAGCAGGATTCTCTGGAACAATTCATTGTGCAATTTGTTCCTTCTGCCTCATTGACGAGAAAGGGTTTGACGGGTAATTCCTAAATTGGTTTTAAATGTCTATCACAAGATTTGAAAAAAAACATGAAAACATAGGAAAAAGGGAGCATGTATTTTGAGTCCATGGATGTGGTTGGGGCATATCCCAGGAAGTGACCAATAGTAAATTATAGATGCTTTGTTGATATTTGCCATTTTTTGTTGTCCATATATTTGTGGTCCAGGCATTTTGGAGATGGAAAGAAGTCCCTTAGGTAAGAATGAAAGTGACAGATGACAGTTGAGGTAATGAAAAAATATTGCTATTTAATGTTTCTGGGATGCATGAACATCCTATTTATAAAGGCATAGGATGCATGTGTGTTGTGAATCATGAGAGGGCAAACAAACACAATATCCATATATATAAGACCTATAAATGGGGCGCCTGGGTGGCGCAGTCAGTTAAGCGTCCAACTTCAGCCAGGTCACGATCTCGCGGTCTGTGAGTTCGAGCCCCGCGTCAGGCTCTGGGCTGATGGCTCAGAGCCTGGAGCCTGTTTCCGATTCTGTGGCTCCCTCTCTCTCTGCCCCTCCCCCATTCATGCTCTGCCTCTCTCTGTCCCAAAAACAAATAAACGTTGAAAAAAAAATTTTAAAAAAAAGACCTATAATTTACCAATGTTATTAGCAATACCTTGACTCATTTCTCACATTCTTGTCATCAGCTGTTCCCATTGGCTGAAACCTTATTATCGCTCCCTATTTACTTACATTCTAGATACCCAATACTCCTGGCTAGTTGAAAATCAAAACCAAAAATTGGTCTTGAAAGTGATTTTTTTTAAATGGAGGGAAGACATTGCTATAAAGAGAGAGAGAGAGAGAGAGAGAGAGAAGGACAAACAGGCAGACATAAAAAATAAAATAGCCAAAAGCAATGGGACCTCTTTCAAACAACTGGGAAAATTTCAAAATGGAGTAAGTACTATATTAAGGAATTATTGACATTACATAAGTCTGGATTTCTTAAAGATGAAAACCAAAGTACACATTGACAAAATTGAATAGTTCCTGGGATTTGTTTTAAAATATTCTAGAGAAAATGTGGAGCATATGAAACATAATTTCAAAATATTGGTAATTGTTGAAAATTAATTATGGGGTTTCCATATTTAGAACTGAAAATCCAACATTGTATTTTAAGTCATTTAAGCTGAATCCAAAACACGTATGATTGTTCAGAGACGCAAAATTCAGCAAGGTGCTCCTTAAGAAGGAGGTAAGAGGGGTTGCCTTACCATATACCAGATATATTACATATATATATGTATATATATATATACATATATATATTAATCTTTTAATATCATTTATTCATTTTTTAAGAGATAGAGAAAGACAGAGCACAAGTGGGGGAAGGCAGAGAGAGAGGGAGACACAGAATCTGAAGCAAGCTCCAGGCTCTGAGCTGTCAGCACAGAGCCTGACGTGGGGCTCAAACCCATGAACTGTGAGATTGTGACCTGAGCCAAAGTCAGATGCTTAACCAACTGAGCCACCCAGGCGTAGCTAGATTCCTGAATATATTGATACTTGATGTATGACTGACTACAAAGGGAAGGGCCCACCAGAAAATAGTACTGAGACAATTGATCATCATCAACAACCACAACATCAAAAACAAAATCAGATAAGATTTGATCCCTATGTCACTTGCACACATATATACACACTCAAACACATGGATTATGTTGCTGGCAGACTATAGACAGATATGAAAGGCAAATATTAGAAGAAAATATTGGCAAATCTGTTTGATCTGAAAGTAGAGGTAAATTTCTTAAACAAGGTACAGAAAGTACTAAGCAAGAAAAAGATATTTATAAATTTGAGTAGATGAAAATTAAGAACTTCCGTTTATCATAGCAAACTAAAAAAAAAAAAAAGTAAAGACACACTCAGAGATATAATCAAGGAAGGATAGGCTTTCAAAAATCTTTAACTCCTATAAATCAGTAAGAAATAAACAACCCCTAAAATGGGCAAATAGGCAGAAATGAGCATTGTGCTAAAAGAGGAAGCATAAGATGTGAATAATTGTAGTTTCCTACAATTGATTAACATCGTATGCTGCTGGGGCAGAGGAATATAATTTGGCATAAACATTTTGAAAAAACATTTTTGCATTATCTTATAAAACTCAGAATTTGCATAGTCTGTGACCCACCTGTTCCACCTTAAATTGTATTTCCTAACAAAATTACACAATGTACCAGTTTGGTAATCTATTGCTACACACGAAGGAATCTATAGACTTAATCGTTTCAAATAACCTTAACTTTATTATGCACTTAATACTCTGGGTTAGGACTCAGGAAGGGCACAGATTAGTGATTCTTCCACTCCAAATGCCATCAATGGGGTCAATCGATGTTGTTATCAGACAGGTAACTGGTCTAGTCTAGAGTTTTCATGAAGGCATTACCCACATGGCTATTATCTCAGTTGAAGAGAGACAGTTGAAGGCTGGCCTCCAACGGATGGGCCCTTCTGCCTCTCTTCACAGAATCTCAGAGCTTTTCCCCAAGGTTTCTTTAGCAGGATAGTCACACTACCCTCTGACCACATACAGACTCCATTGCACCTCAGATCCATAAGATACCAAGGTAAAAACGGCAAATCTTCTTTAGAACTAGATCTGAATTAGGCAAGGTATCATTTTTCCCATGTTCTACTGGTTAAAACATCACAAGTAGATGAATCTTAAGAATTCTGAATAGAAAAAATCAAGTCAAGGAATAGTACCCTGGGTTAAATTGAATATATAATGAAAAAAAAATTGAATATATAATGGTTTACAAATGTCATATGCAAATAAATCTAATAAGTATATAGGTAATTGTTTAAATATATAAAAGGGAATTGCAGGCACGGTTCAGGAAATAGTTACATCTCTGAGGGAGACCTTAGCATACAATAGAGGAGAAAACTCAGAGGCAATAGTTTCGTGTAATAGTCTAGCTCTTAAGATGATTATTACTCTTGTATGTAGTAAAATATTATTTAGCATGTAAAAGCTACATTTAAAAAGATGTTTCATATTCCTAGGATTGGAAAATATCCTCAAGGCGATCTTGTCTTTGGAGTTCATTTATTATTCTGTTGTCCTTAGGAGTTTCCTTTAACTTTTTACAAGCAGTTACACATTTATATAGCTATTTGAGTATTTTATTTAGATTTTCCAAGTGTTTTATAGGAGAGTTTTTCAGAATAACTACTTGACTATATTCCTAAAAGCAGACATTGGTTCTGGCTCCTTCTGTGTGCACGTGTGTGTGTGTGTGTGTGTGTGCACGTGCACATGCGTGTGTGTTCTTTTCTAGAGCTTCTATTAGTTGTGTATGGACTTCCTAGATCAGTAGTTGTTAATTAACAGGAATCTCTCCATTAGAGGGGCTTGAAAATGAGTGAAGTTTTACATGTTTACAATGACAGCCATTCTAAGCCCTTGAACATCAGTAATCAACAAATAGCAATTAACAAAGAAGTACTCATCCAAAAAGGAAACACTGAAAACACTTTTATTTATTTATTTCTCCTCTCCACCTCCTTTTTCCTGGGAAATTTTCTCTACCCTTTTTTCTTTTCTAATTTATCCACTGATTCTACTTTTTAACGTAAGCAATTATATTTTCAATCTCTAAGAACTTTAACTCTGCCTTTTTTGTGACATTCTACTCTTGTTATATGACAGTAATAATTTCACCCATACCTTCCACGGCGGTAGCTTATATGACTTTAAGTTCATTCTGTTTATTGAATTATTTCTGAGTAATCTAGATCAGGTGTTCCATGTCTTTATCTTTGTGTTCTTTGTGTACCTGGTGGTCTTTTTTGAGTCGCATATGAACAACCATAATTGTATAAGTAAATTTTTCACCCAAGTCTTTCCGTAAGTGAGAATCTGGCTGGCTGCTTAGATACACTCACTGGACAGGGTATCACCTGCTAATTAGTGAATTTTGCTTCTGAATGACAAATCCAAAGGGCAAATCTGAGCCTGTGCACCACAAGACTAAATAAGGAAGATGTCTATTGGTGATACCTATACCCAAAGTTTCCCCTAATTTGTTGGTTTATTTTCTTTGGAGAAGACTACTTCTTTCCCTTGAATTTCTAACTACCTTCATGAAGGTAGATGATAAAATCTGACATGTATTTGTTCATTACACAAATTCACCTGGCTGGAAAGGCAATATATTTGGGCAGAAATATAGCCCATTAAGACTTGGAAATATTATTCTCCCAATCCTCACGATGATGTCTGTGGGTCAACAGCAGCCATGCAAAGGAGTGGCCTGGGAATAGTAAAATTGGTTCTTACACAGTCTTTCAATTAATCTTCATGATTTCGGATCTTTTCTTTAATCTTCTTGAGACTTTGAGATGTTATGTCAGAGAAGAGTGGCTCCCATCTGCATTGAAGTTTTCTCTTGTATAACTTGAGGCTTTAGCTGGCTGGTCTCAACTCCTTTCATCTAGGAGCCCTCGTTATCCACTACTAGAATGTTTTTTTAATCCTTAAAAATGGATGACATTCTCTCCTTTCTTTCTTGTCCTCTCTATTTGTGTTGCACAGGGCTCTGTGATGAATGTGGGTGCATAATCATCCTGTTCAACGGGTTTCGCATACACATTTTCAGAATGACACTCATGAGAATATTGGAGCCAGAATAATAGGATCAAAACTTGGTGAGTCACAATTCACATTGTTTTGAATTCCTAAGAAGAAAAGAATTCAATAAACGTTAGTACTGTGTTCGTTATTTATTTCACATTTATGTTAATTTTCAATTATTATAAATTCCAATCAGAAAGGGACAGGAGACTGTGATCTGCTTATCATATTGATTTCTTAGGAAAAAACGAACACCCAGAAAATAAAATATTTTAATTTCGGCAAAGTGTTTCCTTAGGACTTTGGTAGTCCTGTAATGTGCCCTGGGATTCAAAAAGCTCTTGCGTAACAACATTTTGATGAGTTTAAGTGTAAATGTAAATAAATAAAGAACATATGGATTAACTTTTCTTTGACACACATGTGAAAATATTGAGAGAAAAACATGTTTGGCACATATTGTTTGGACTTAGCAAAACAGAAACTACGGGCAAAAAGTCTCAAAGTAGTTCCTCAAACACAAAATTCACAATAAAAAAGTTCCCCAATAAAAATGGTCAAAATTAATATTATTATTATTATTATTATTATTATAGTATTAAGCCTGTACAATTTAGTTGTTTGCTTGGGAATAAAGCATCTTACAGGTTGGGTTTAATTAAATCAGACTTATACAGTAGTTTAATTAAATAGCCATACACATTTTGCTTCTAAAAGTTTTTTGAACTTAATCTAAAATCCAAAAATGGATTGGTAGCAATGCTATTAATATTTCTACACACATACATACACACACTTACACAGAGAGGGACAGACTTTTGTTTAAAAGTCTTCTCATTGCGATCAGAACTAATTCCTGGCAAGATACTACCCATGTATGTGTGTGTGTGTGTGTGTGTGTGTGTGTGTGTATAAAAAACAAGTTTATATTCCTGATAGGACAGTCACACATACTGTGACATGTATTTTATGGACTCAGATGCTGTAGGGACAATACCAACACTACAATTGTTCAGAATTTGAAAAGGCACGAAAAACTTAATATCAGACATGAACTTGGCTAAAATTAAATAAATGGGCTTAATGTCAACTCCAAAGTGTATTTCAATTCCCTTATTTCCTAATGCAAAATAGAAGAGGCAGATGGATACTATCACATAAGAACAATTTCAATCAGAATGGTCTTAACTGGAAGGTTAATGATCATAAATAAAATTCAACTTAAACAACCAAATGGAACTAAATGTCCTGCCAGAAAAATATATCTCAGGGTAATAAACTATAATATCTTCAGGATAGCTTCCAGGGAAATAATCACTTTAATTCTCTCAGCAGATGATATCTCTATTATAGGAAAGATTATTTTTTTAACACAAAGGTCCAAATCTGTAACTGCTAATGAATTAGGATTTTTTTTGGTACAGGTACCTCCTGTAAATGTGTTGTCGTTTTAGTTTTTATTATTGTTTTATGAAGGTAGCATTAGAGAGAAAAATTAGAAAAGGGACACATCACCAAACACATCGTAAATCCAATTTACTTCAAGACAGCAGACTGGATTCAGGATCTTCTTCAACATGAAGAATCTGTTCTTGTAATTATTGCTAACCTTCCAAACCAAGAGCTATCAGTCTGCTCTGCAAAGACTCATCACAGACTTTAGATCAAACACATGTCAAAGAGCAGTCATGACTAAATGCGGCTCATATTACAATTACTTGAGAAACTTAAAAAAAAAATACAGATGCCTTAGGACCAGCCTAGATGTACAAAATCAGAGTCTCCTGTGATAGAGCTCGGGAAACTTTAATATAGAGAGCTATGTTTGGAAACTACTGCCTTCAAGATACAGAAATGAAGAGCTTCTCCTGTTACTTCTCATCAGGATCTTCTCTGATAACTGGAGATGGTTGGGCTAGCAGTGGCCACAAGAAGCATCACATTATCGTCACCAGGGGTGCACTCCTGTCCAGCGTTGTCCTGTCCTGCCTTAATTTTGCCTGATGCCGTTCCACAGTCACCATGCTTGGGAAAGATGGTGATGGGTGGGAACCATTCACAGAGAATGAAAGGAAAGAACTATTCTGTACACAGAATGAATTATATGCTAGATACTTATTACGTTATACACGTTATATAATTTAAACCTCTCACCGCTCCCAGTAGGAGAGCGTTACCATGATTATTTACACTGCACTGATAAGATATCAACTGAGAAAAGAATGAGACGTTCAAACTAGTTCACATGGCTTGTAAGTGGCAGACCCGGGGTTGAAACTCAGCTCTGGTTCTTTTGCAAATAACATGAGAGACAAAATCCTCTTGGTGTCTATTATCTTGAATCCCCACAACATGAATACACTGATATGATATCACGGAAGCACATTTTTCAGATCTAAAGGGAGAGACAGGTATGTCATTTCTGATAAATATGAAATTTGTGACCACCAGTTTGAGGAATCATCATGAAACCACAGGCCTAATTTCCATCTGATGTAGTTTAACTTTTAGGAAGTGTCTGATCAGTATGTCAGCTGTCTGATTACATTATTATGAATTTATCATACTGGTTGAATCGTTAAAACCCTAGACCTAGATTTAGCCACCTGTGTTTGTCATTAGCTTCTGGTTTATTTCAGGAAAGCAAGGTGCTTCATTTATTCAAGAGAATATACAAAAACAAATGGGCTTTTTAAAGAAAATTTGATTGAAGAGCTGTTAAATCTGTAAATCTAGTTGTGGCTTTCATTCCCTTCTCCAAATGTGATTTTTTTTTTATGAGATGTCTTGTAAAAAAAAAAAATACTCAGACATGGAAGCAATATTACTGCATGTGAATGTCCAACCAGGTGGAAGGCAAGAGGGTTCCCTGTTTCTATACTCAGCCATTTGTGACGGCACCCATAGTAACCACCATGACATTTCACATGAGAGGAAAGTGTTTCTGCTCACACCAGCTCCCTACTTTTTTAAAACGCAATCTCTACTCCAATATGGGGCTCAAATTCCAAATCCAAGAAAAAGTTGCATGCTATACCTACTGAGCCAGCCAGGCACTCCTCCTCTCAACGGTTTTCATTCATTCATTCAAAAATGTCCATTTTTTACCTACCTTGTGTTGGGTACTTTAGATTGAACAAACGGCTTCCAGAATAAGATTAGAGATTAATTTCTAGTCTTTACACAGGACACGCTGCAAGCTTGTTGAAAAAACAAGCAGGTGTTTCTCCCCAGTGACAGTGCTTGGCACCCAGTCATGGCTCTTGTCACACTTGGACAATGACTAGGCAATTGCATTGCAGGGACTCCTTTTGGAGTGATGTTTTGTTTTTCTATTCACTCCATACACTTCTATACATTCCACTTGTCTTCAACTCTCAGAGAAGTGGGGTATTACTTCCCCCTTTTGAACGAGTTGATTTAATGAGATGCCACTATGTAAAATATCCTTGAAGACATATCAGAATATTCTTTCTTTTGCAATGTGGAGATCGAAAGAAAGAAAGAAAGAAAGAAAGAAAGAAAGAAAGAAAGGAAGAAAGAAAGAAAGAAGAGAAAAGAAAAGTAAAAAAAGAAAGGTGTCTGAGATATCCTGGGCCCCTTCAGATGATCATGAGGAACAGATATTGCGAAATACCTGAACACCCTGCCTTCTCAAGGGGGAGGTGAGCGCATCATAAGATGCAGATGTGTTCTCAGTTGTTGCTTTGGTTTTTGACAAATACACAGAACACACACGCACCAAATAGAATAAACACAAGTGTGCTCTTTACAGTGAAGACACCCGGCTTTCGGGAAGTTAGAAGAAAGGCCATGTGATGCCTCAGAAAATGCCTAGAAGGAACCATAACTCAGCACTAACTTGACTTCTAAAATCCCTTGATCTTAAACTCTAAATTAAGTTACCATTTCAGTTCGCATGCAAGTAATAATTATATGCCTAAGCTTTCCAAAAACCCATAATCTTGGAAAGAAGCAGTCCCATGACTGCAAATCTCTGAGTTAGCAGTTCTGGTTCACAGAAGAAAAAGCATGAAGAGAAAAGGGGGAAACACCTACTGAGCACTTATAAGTTCCAGGCACCACGCAAGGTGTTTTAGTTAGGCCATCTGCTTGTCTCTCAGTGTGAAGGGACAAATGAGAAGGGGAGAGCAAATAACGGTTTAGAGATTTCAACAAAAAACAATATCTTATTCATAGTTATTACCTGTAGGCATTTCCCATCTATAAGTCTAGGATAAGACATAGCAAACATAAAAGAAAACTGTAACAAAACCTTTTTTTTCTTTTGCCTTTGACTGCAAGATCTACCATTAGGATCTAAACCCACCGAGAAGCCCTCTCTCTGGTTAAAAGATGAGTTTCCTAGGATGATCAAACTCCCATCATGATACGAGGCATGACAAACACTTTTCTTCTTAACTGTGTCGCCCTTTGCCTTAGATCCACAAGAGTAATGTTTTGTGTTCTCTCAATTCCACGTTGAAAGTCAGAGGACACACATGTGATGATGCACACACACACACACACACACACACACTCTAGTTTAGCTTCACTGTCCACTCTTGTATGGTTTTTATTCTATTAGAATGTGATCGTCGACCTAGGGGAAGTTTTTTAACTGCTCCAAGTTGAATCTTCTCACCTGCAATACAAGACTTTCTGTAACATATATTTTACAGGCTTGTTGAAAGTCTTAAAGCACATAAGCATGTTAACCATTTAGCACATAGTAAATACTAATGAAAATAGGCTATTTTTCCCAGCTTGGGTATTTCCCAAATGGTGGGATATAGGAAAGAGGCTAAATGATGGTCACAGCTTCCCAAAATCGTTTGTCTGTTTGTTTGTTTTCTTATCCTATCGAGTTCCTACTCTATACTTGCTGAGAAACGTCTGAATTGCTGACAGAGCACAATTTGGGCCGTAGGTACATCCCTCATTATGTACTTCCAGAGGGCAAACATACAACACTTTTGAAGATATTTCATCAATATATCTCCAGTTTAGATGATATGTTATATAATCTATAACATATGTATATATGTAACATTATATAACATATATGTATGTTATAAGGTATATTAATGTTTTTAATATAATGTTTAATCATGTAATATAATAAAACAATATGTGTAATGAAATAAACATTAAAAATATAATTCTCTAGGCCACTAACTATTATACCTTCAGCAGTTTCTGGAGACTAAACATGTAGAAAAAGATACCATGCTTTGGGGTCTGCCTGCTTCTTGAGACCAGTCTCTTTTCTTTTTTTTTATTCTCCCAGGATATTAAATGTTTTATTTTAATCAAATATTGCTGCAAATGGCCAGGTGACTATACATCAGGGAAAGTAAATCTCAGGTCTTATCTTGCATGTAAATGGCAATCAATTAGCAATGGATGTCTGCTCCTCAGTGTTATGTAATACATGGTGTGCAACAAACCCAGATAGTAGGACAGCCACCGGCTGTACATTTGTGGTCCTGGCTTTTTTTTTTTTTTTTTTTTTTTTAATGAATTCGCAGCACACAGAAGTTATAGGTGAAATAAAACCAAAGTTTCCCATTTTTTAAAAATTTTTTAATGTTCATTTATTTTTGAGACAGAGACAGAGCGTGAGCAGGGGAGGGGCAGAGAGAGAGAGGGAGACACAGAATCTGAAACAGGCTCTAGGCTCTGAGTCATCAGCACAGAGTCCGATTCAGGGCCCAAAGCCACGAACCTTGAGATCATGACCTGAGCCCAAGTTGGACACTTAACCAACTGAGCCACCCAGGCATCATCAAAAGTTTCTCATTTTTAAATAGTTAAGACACTTAGAAAAGTGGAACTGAAGGGAAATGTTTTACACAAACTATCAAGAGACAGCTTTCTTTTTTTGAGAACCTGATATCATTTTGAGCCCCTTATATCGAGGGGTGAGTAGTCTGAGTGGATCTTGCATTGGTGACTTCCATGTTCAAGATGATATAGAAACAGACTGAACCAGAGTAGAAGAGCTGGTGACAGTGGACAAACCAAGGCTCAGCAGAATCCCATGTCTTACTCTGGTGTCTTCCATACACGTGAGCGAACCATATAGCATTGCAAATGCTCAGTTTTCTCATTTATTAAATGAACTTAGCCAGGCTTATAGGACTTAAGGCTTGGAGGGAACTCTATTCGGGTCTTGTCATCCAGCAATTCTGTTTTTCTTCACAGATGACTTACCAGATAAAAAGAGAATTGCAGTAAAATATAATGTTATTACATACACATTTTTCTTGATGATAAATTTCTTATGATTACTACATAGCAAGACTACACATCCATGTCTCATGAGCATTCTTTCTGAAGAAAATAGAAGCAGCATGTGTTTTATTCTTTTTGATGAAACGGATCTATTCTACATGTGAAGAACAACAGAAAGCATATATTTTTACAGACTTCTTTGCAATAAGGTTAGTAAGCCTTTGTCTGGCACAAATAAACAGTTTTATTATATTAAATCTTCTGGTGTAAAATTACTTCTAATTCAAATGTGATTTTGCCTTAACTTTGGACCTCCATATTCTAAGATTTAATGCTTATTCTTTTCACTGGGTATTGAAATACCTATGGTTTTGGGTCTGAACTTTCTCCCCTCTCTTTTTTCCTCATTCCTAAATTTCTTTTTTTTTAATGTTTATTTATTTATATTGAAAGAATGAGAGACAGAGAGTGAGCAGGGGAGGGGCAGAGAGAGAGGGAGGGAGAATCCCAAGCAGGCTTTGCACTGTCAACAGCAGAGCCTGATGCGGGGCTTGAACTCATGAACCTTGAGATCGTGACCTGAGTTGAAATCAAGAGTCATTCACTTAACCACCTGAGCCACCCAGGTGCCCCCCATTCATAAATTTCTAATACATGGAATGATCTGTCATCAAGTCCATTACCAGAAACTTACACTGGAGATGATGCCCTGAAGGGAGTCTGGGTATGAAGATATCTATATAGCCTATTGAGATGTTTCGTTTTATGTGTCAGTTCTGCCTTTCTTAATCCTGTCAATCTTTTATTTTATTCAAGCATTATTCAGAGTGCTCCTGTGAGGGTGTATTTGGATGAGATTAACATTTCATTCAATGGACTTTGAGTAAAACAGATTGTTTTCCATTATGTGGGTGGGCATCATCCTATCAGTTGAAGACCTGAACAGAACAAAGAGACCATCTGCCTTCCAGCAGAAAATTTTACAGCAGCCATTCTGTGGACTGGAACGGGGCTATTGGCTCTACTGGGTCTCCAGCCTGCCTGCTCACCCTACAGATTTTGTACTTGGCAGCCTTCATAATCACATGAGCCAATTTCTTCTAATAAATATATATACATATTTTATATATATATATACAATATTTGTACATTTGTATATATGTGTATATGTACACACATACTTCATTCTGTTTCTGTGGAGAACCCAAATATACCTTTCATACTCAGCTTAAACACCGCAGAGATTTAATCACCACATTTTATGATAATTGACCAGTGTTGTCACCTGTGAATTTCAGCAGGTCAAAATTCCCATATCAAATCTGGCAAATATAAGATCTTTGGATATGGAATAGCTTGGCTACATAGACATGTAGCTTCGGATCCATATATGAAGCAAACATAAGTTGTCACTAATGTATTCGTAACACACCCAAAATGTTACAGAAACGATTTTAAAAGATTCTGTTAATTACTAAGGGCAGAAATTGCCTTGGTTTTGAGGTGGCAAGGTAGGCAGTGGAGGACATCCATGATCGTGGACAGGCTTTGGGGACCATGTATTTGGAAGAAGGACTGTGTCACTAATGGGGATGGCACACATAGTTGCAGGGATGGTGAGGAAGTGGAGGAAATTGTCTAATGGACCTTTAAAGAAATGAAGCTGGACAAAGGTGGGGAAGGCAGGAGAAAATTAGCAGCAATTTAGGGGCATCGAAGCCACCAGAGTGAATGAGATTGATGCAGAACAAATAAATGTAAAGAAGGAAAAGCTGAACATTAATGCTTGAGGGGGTACTACAATCCAGCAGGAAGAGAAAGAAGAGAAACTAATGAAGGAAACAAAATAAATGCCTGGACAGTACATCCAGGACTTACAAAGTGCTTTTCGTTTGTCCGGCATGTTTCTGAAGTAAATATAAACAAATGGCATTGCCTTTCTGAATCCCACTTTTAACTCCATCAATTTTGTTTGGTCAAAACAATATGAACCAACCTCAGTAGAAATTATATTGTAAGTTCCAATAAAATAGGATTTTCTTGGCAGGCATTCTGAGAAATAGATTCTCTGAGCAGAGGTTTACCTATGGATATGAAACTATAATAAAGACTATTTACAATAAAATTAGCAGTGGCGAATTGATTATGATAGTAATAACTTCATTATACGTAATCTCTTATTTGGAAAATTTATTTCAATTGATAAACACTTTACCTGAATTGTGGAAGTAGAAACACTCTTACATAAAGAATCTATACTTGCTCTGTTTACCTAACGATGATGATCACAGCTTTTATGGCTTGATACGCCCTATGATGACAGACATGCCAGGAGAGTTAAAGGAATTAATCCATATAAAGCTCTTAGAAAAACACCTGACACATAATATAGAAGAAATTCTCGCTGGGCATTTGTTGTGACTGTGCGTACTGTTACTCGTTTCCTTCTTCTCACTATATTGCCTAGGAAGCCAGTGGACATTTATAACTTCTCCCTGTTGTTTGTCCATTGATTCTAGAAATGTTTCACTGCCAGTGCCTCTCTGATCCATCATGTTACCGATCTCACCATCCTGGTTTGGCCTTTTCTGGCCTCATGCAATCATCACCTGACTTTCCACCATGCCTCAAGTTTCTCCTTCTCCAAGATAACACACAAACCATGACTGGCAGTTTGATCTTTCTAAAGTGGTTTTGAAAATGTAATCTTCCTTCCAAAAATTTGCACTTTTTCCACTTTCTGAATTAAGGTCGCACTGTGGATTGGCATTCAGGATATTCTACTATCAGGAACAAAACCATCAAGTTTACCATAATCTAGGTTCTAGACAAACTGGATTATTATTTGTTCTTTAAGCACAGTTTGAATACATGCACCTCTCAGGATTAGGGAAGTGATCACATTCTCTCAGAAGTGTCTCCACTATATCATGACACATCACCTTCGAAAACTTCCTGATTCCCCCAAGGACTACCTTCCTTCATCATCTGTCTTAATCTATGTGTTTCATGTAACATGTGACTTCTGTTTCTTTGTATTGAAGATGTCTGCATATATTCTTTATATCAATATTATAATCATTTTGATATGCATATTGTCTTCAAAAATATTTGTTGATATAACTAAGGAATGAATGAAAAATACATTTTAAGGCTCACAAAATAACTCTACAATGAAATACTCCTTTTTCTTTTTTTTAAATACTGCCAAACTAGCTAGATAAGCAAGGTAGAAACAGTTAATTACAGGGGTATTTTATATGCATATTATCAAATAGAATGCTGTTTTAAAATAAAGGCCGATTTGAGATTGTATTTGGTATATTAAGTCATAGTAAATTTAAGAAAATTAGATACCAATTATTGTCACTCTTTATCAAATTTGTGTAGAGAAAATGCACACGAGGCACGGGAATCTACCCTGCCTATTGCAGGGAGGCAAGAAACAAATTCTGTTCTTGTGAAAGACTTAATGAGGGAAAAAACAGAGGATGGAAAGCCCTAATCTGACCTTCAAACAAAAAAGTCCTTTGAAAATAATGAAGTGAGTGATTTCCTTCCCTCTCTCGGCAATGCCATTTCAGTCTCTAAGAATTTCCTATCCACTTCTTGACCTTTCAGATGAGGTCATCACCAAAGGAAATGTCTTATTTCAAGAGTAACTGCCAACTTTGGAGATCTTAGAATCTCAGAGTGTAGACCCTGTTAGATCCTGTTCTGAAGGGGAAGAGTAAGCAAGCGTTATTTGTCAATGAAATCACTTGCCGGTGAATTTCAAAGCCTTTGGGTGTTTCATGAATATATAGCTGTGCTGTGTTCAACTAGACTCTACATAATTCTACATTCCAAAATATTTCCTAATTGCTTATGTCCTGAAATAATACTTTAGTGATTTAGGACTGTCAATATTGGTAAGGTTATATTTGTTTTGGAAACTTAAAATTATAAAAGCAAAATAAAAGTTGAGCTAAAAAAAACCTTTTTGTCAAATAAAATGTCATTACTATTCCCTACCTAGATTCATGAAATTCAAATAAGATATTATTGCCTATAAATTTATTTATGTGTATAAAATATTTTAAACTTTAAAAGTCATATATGTATCGTAAAATAATTTACAGTGATCATATAATGGTAGCTATAATATTAACTTTTCCTTCTAGTTACTCTACCTTTTAAATGTTTGCATCTGATTTATTTATCTAAGCATAAAGACAAAAACTTAATGAAATCTATTTGCCTTATAAAACATAGCAAATTAGTTAAGTATACAAATAAATATTGAGACATTAGATCCTCCTGTCATGAAAATGATAGTTGCAAAGGTTTTAAATCAAGAAGTTAAGGAAATAATTATTTTTTTAACTGTATCAGCTTTGTTCATCCTTATAAATTAGGTCTGCTACAACATTTTTGTTACATCATTAAAATACTTTAAAGTATCAGATACTGGATGGAGCCAAGATCAAGGTCAAGGTTGCTCAGAAGTAGACGCTGAGCCTAGGATTGGAGAGCAAGTGATTTAATAAGGAAGCTCTCCCAGGAGAAACCAAAAGAAGTGTAGGAAGCAGGATAGGAAGAAAAAAAAAAAAACCAACAGGTTTTGTCCTTGGGTTTTGTTTAAGAAATGTAAGTAATAATTTTAGTAAAATCATCAAAAAGATTTCTTTACGATTTAAATTTGCAATAACGGCAATTTGTAAGAACACTAAATTAACTCTTGTAAACATTTGTCTGCCATTTTTCATTCCCTGTGTTTTTCCAGGCAAAATTTAGCTAAACATTACCCAGAAAGCTTTCCAAGTCATATCAAGTGCAATTACTATGTTTGTGAAATATATATTTTATAATTTGATAAGTGCTTTTTCTCTCAGTGTGTTCCCTCTAATATACCATTTATTCTGTCATACACTATAATATTTAAGAATGGCATCCTCTTCCAAATAGGCTTGGGGATAGATAAGCTTGGTTTAGCTCAATTGAGTAATTAAATTGAAGTCTTTGAAGTGTCATTGTTACTGGATTCCAATGAACAAACTATTCAATATGATGACTTTGTCTCCTATTGTACTTCCATTTTTCTCTTTATTAATATCCCAGAGTGATTACACCGAACCACCTCTCTGTGCCTCTTATATGCCACCTGACTCTGGTAATAAAGAAGAGCTATCAGAGCATTCATAGTCTCTTGAGAAATAAACAATAGAGGAATAAGGTTAACTTGATGAAATTCAAGAGATTTATCTCCTTGACTTGATAAAGAGTTTAAAGGATGAATATGAATGAATATGATTGCCTCCCCCTGTGACTTTCATGTGATGTGTACAGTCAGTAAATGCTTGTTCCCTCTTGGGGAGGGTTTTTTGTTTGTTGGTTTGGTTTATTTTCTTTTTGTTTTTTGTTTTTGTTTTTCCTTTGAGATTTAGAAACCAGATGAGGTGAAAATGTCAAGTTCCCTAAAGGAGACTATTTTTTACTCAAGTGTATGAATTTCAGTCTCATACACGATCTAAAACTGTAACTTACACCGAGTTGTAACAAGTTGTTTTGTTGTGTTTTGAAGAGAAATTGTTAATATAAATGTTAATCCAAAGTGTTCAAGAGCTGTTTAGGAATATTCCAAGGAAAGGAATTTTCCCGGAGTAATGAGGGTTCCCTTCCATGTTGAGCACTGCAGTAACAGCACAAAAGGGGGGTTGGTCAGAAACAGTAAATGTGGTGAGCATTCTGGAGTCACTGAGACAGAAGGGTGAAGAGGCAAACAGAAATTAGGCTTTGAAATTGAGAGCTGAATCTTCAAAAAATGTTGTACAAAATAAAATAATAATAGTGGTTGACATACATGAATTTCTATACTTTTCAAATAACACAAACAAGGTGTTTTTTTCCTGAGGTATCAATTTTAGCTCTGGATTCAGGAATGGGAGTGGAGGAGTAGGAAAAGCATGATGTTCATATGAAAGAAAACAGATACATTGAGGAAAGGAATGAGAAATTCAAAAGTTAGGATTAGATTTCAGATGTTTGTAGCAGGCTGCATAGGTTTTCACCTCCCATTCTTTGGGAATAACCAACTATTCTTCTCTGCTTTTATATTGTGATGGAAAACTTGAACATTATCCATGCCAAGCTTCCTGAATATATTAATATTTGATCCAATTACCACAACAATTATAGAAAGTAAGTGAATCAGTGTCTCTACTTGACAAATTAAAAAAAAATGAAGGCTTACAGGGCCAAGATGATTTTCCCAGGATTATGCAACCAACAAGTTACAGAGTGGGGATTCAACCAAACTAAACTTTGCTTTTCCCAAAATGTTTTACTATATTAAGTAAGTAAATTTTTAGACAAGAGTGTAAGTCATTTGAGCCTTTAAAATATTGGAGGGCAACAATCACACACACACACACACACACACACACACACACACCCTATGGCAGAGGAAGGAGGCACATTTAGGCATTTGAAATTGTCTTAATAAGGGTCTAGACTATTGTAGAATTAGATCCCCTTACTAAAAAAAGGTTAAATTAACCTTAGAAATTTTACTTTCTTTAATAATGAAGTGGCTACCTCAGTCATTATTAATTAATTGTTTTTAACATATATGTGATTAAGTTACAGTTACTTCCAAAGATAAATCATGACAGTGAGAATATGTGGAGAGACAAATAAGCCACATTTTTAAGCTTTCATATATTTTTAAATATACAGGGCTTCCAATTTATTTTGATATAATCGGTGGTGAAAGTAATGCCATCAAGCATTAGTAGAGGATTTTAACTAGAATCATGTGCTACGTAAAGCTGTTGGACAGAGTTTAAAGGATCAGAATGTTGAAGGATATAAAAAAAATGGCAAATGCTTAGTTGATTTTGTAAGAGATTTTAAATTAAAGCAGCGAACTCTTTAAAGCATCACACAATGGGTAGAATGAAAATGAAAGCTAATTAACCTCAATTCTTTTTTAGTTGCACAGCTTTATAATAATCTTCCATGGGGTTCATGACCAGAGGATTACTAGACCTTGAGAAGTATTTGGAGAAGGGGTCAAGGTGGGAACCAAGGCAGCTATGTGCAACTCAACTGGCTTGCTTGGGCATGCCTGAGCAAGATGCCCACTTATGATACAGATTTAGAAGTAGGTATAAAATAAGGTGCTTGCCTACATATCTACATTACAAAGATGTATTTGTATGAATACAAGCATATGCGTGTGTGTTATAAGAATGCGAAGTAATTATGTGTTAGTCATAGTAGAGGATAGTTTGAGAGCACATTTCAGAAGACTTAAAACGTTTACACCATTTACCCCAGTATTTTCATTCCTACCAATTTATTTTAAAGACATTGTCAGAAAGGAATGTAAGTATTTATTAATACTATTGATCACAGTATTATGATAGCAAAATATTCCAAAAATCTTAATTTTCCATAGTAGAAAAAGAGTGAAATAATGGAATATTCATAAAATAAAACATGTGCAGACATAAAACTTCATTCAGTAGAAGAATATTTAATTACATGGGAGTGGAATAGTGCAAGTATCTTGTGCAAGTATGTTCATATAATACATATGTCTTTATGGAAACTCTAGGAAGAAAAACACTAAAACATTTAGGTTCTATAACCTAAATGGTGGAGCTATATGTACTTTTTTTGTTTATGCTATTAGAATTTTGCCATTTCTTATCAAATAACATCTTTTATCTATTATGCTAAAACTATGGTTTCGCATTATCAACACTTGGAGAAAACAGAGTCATGTTCTAAATGAATTCAAAGAAGTATTATAAGCATAGTAAATACATTTTTAATGCAGCCAAAACTAAGCTCCTAAAGTTTATTAACTGAAGGAAATTAGCAAGCTCATTACATTACCTTAGGTTGCAAGTAAATAGGCTTGTATCTCTTTTCCTACTGTGCTTTTATTAAAATATTTTCTTTGATGTTCTTGATATATTAATATCCTTTTAATAAAGTTGTATATCCACCAACACGTTTTTATTTATTGGTACATGATATTTCTATCTCTAAAGTTGAAATGAACATGAAGGCTGAGACCTGCACATGCAGGTAATTTGAGTTCCACATGGTGGCTCCAACCTCCCAATTCCTAAAACTCTTTTGGAACTTGTTCCATTGGCAGTGTATGATTGTGCACCTTTACGGGATCCTCTCCAACACCAGAAATTATCTTTGGTAATATTTTCTACATCATAAAATATACTTATTGAGATAATTTTGAAAAATACAAATGCTTTTTAAATTTTTTTTAATTTGAGAGAGAAAGAGAGAGAGAGAGAGAGAGAGAGAGAGAGAGAGAGAGAGAATCTTAAGCAGGCCCCACACTCAGCACAGAATCCAATGAGGAGCTCGATCCCACAACCCTGGGATCACTACCTGAGCCCGAATCAGGAGTCAGATGCTGAACTGACTGAGCCACCTAGGCACTCCACAAGTGCTTTTTAAAAAGATAAATATCCTACCACTGAGAGATAAATCTGCCCATTATTTTATGGAAGAAAAGCACAATAGAGAAGGAAGTCCAAAATGTTGACAACTTTGGATTTAATTTAAGTATGTGGGAGGGAGAAAGGGAAAGACAGAATTAGAGACAGAGACAGAGAGATGAGCAGGGAGAGATGGAGAGAGAGGGAAGCAGAGAGGAGAGGAGACAGAGGCTTCTCTGGGTTGACTGACAATTAGTTGAACAACCTGTCCTGGGAGTCCAAAATATACTTGATTGGAAAAGTAGCAGAACAGACATTATATAATATCCAGCAGAGCACACTATCCCCCACACTCTGTCTCCATGACTCTGTCTGGTGCTCTTCTAAGTCCTTGGAGAGAGAAGACCAAGGGGACCAGAAACCCCTCTTCATGACTGTTTTCCAACAACTTATGAGTGAAGGAAGAGGGGCAGGTACCGAACACAAACTGGGTCTTTGTTTTCTGTGCTCTGAGCATTCGTTTGAGAGCAAAGTATACATGAAGGAGCAGGGACTTCTTTGGGAATCGTGACATTGATCTCCTTCCTCTTTTAAAATTTCTCATTATAGCAAGTGGCTTCCTTCAACTTATCCTCACATCAGCTATATTTTAAGATATATGTTATTAGTTTCAACTATATATATCAAAATATAAGATGTTTACTCATGTAGTTTATTCATGGCATAATGGTCAAAATGACCATGAACATTTATTTGATTGTCCTAAATCAAGTTTAGGTCAGGGGAAAAAATTGAGAAGAGCAAAAAGATCTTATACTATTAGGGAAAATAACTATAGATGGAGAATATAGCAATATTTTTTTCAGTTATCTGAACAATATTGTTTATGTATCATTATAAATACCTTTATACATTTATTAGTACCTACTAATGATATTTGCATTGTGGCCATGCACATGAAATAGAAGTCAAGGTGTTGTGTTAGAATATATGAGTTGAAAATTTGATTAAATCTTAATGGACTTTGAAGTTTGAACCCATGTATTTTGTTTAAACTTTATTTTATTTCTTTTCTTTTCTTTTACTTTGTTTTAAAGTTTATTTATTTATTTATTTATTTATTTATTTATTTATTTTAAGAAAGAGAGACACAGAGCAAGTGGGGGGTAGGGCAGAGTGAGAGAGAGAGTCCCAAGGAGGCTCTATACTGTCAGCAGAGCCCAACTTGGGCCTACATCCCTCGAACCACAAGATCATGACCTGAACTGAAATCAGGAGTCAGATGCTAAACCAACTGAGCCAGCCAGGCGCCCCTGAAGTTTGAACTTTTTTGAACTAAAGCTTCACTGAGGCTTGGTTCAAGACCAAATACCCGTCAAAAAACAAAACTGACATTGTGTTTTGGTTATGTGAACTTGACTCTTAAAAGCAATGTTTTAAGAGATGAACACAAAAGCACAAGTTGAAATGTAAATCACTTTATCATGTTGAGAAAAGAAAAGGAACATGCCAAACTTTTCTTGCACTTGATAGAAACCTAACGTTTAAACTCTTTGTTCATCTGCGGGCACCTGGGTGACTCAGTCAGTTAAATAACCTACTTTTCATTTTGGCTCAGGTCATGATCTTGCAGAGAGAGAAAGCACGAGTCTGGGAGAGGCAGACAGAGAGGGAGAGAAAGAATCCGAAACAAGCTCAGCGCCGTCAGCCCAGAGCCCAATACGGGGCTTGATCTCACAACTGTGAGATCGTGACCTGAGCATAAGATACACTAGAAGTGCCTACCTCATTGTAGCTGGATGTCAGCAACAGCTAGAGAGTGTGGAGTCTAATGGACCATGTTAAGGATTTTAGGTTTTATTCTAAAGAATGAGTTAACCTAAATAGAATATAATCATATTTACCATCTTTAAAAGATCAGCCTATATGAATGACTGAAGAGCTTGGCAGAAGTAGAAATGTTAGTTAAAAGGAAGCCAGTTAAGAGTCTGTCACATCAATACAAGTGAAGGATTGATTATTGTTCACACTGGGATGAGGGCAAAAGAGCTGGTGATGAATAAACAGATTCAAGAAGAATTCACATGTAGAAATGTCAGAAGTGATTGATGAGTACAAATGAGAATGATGTATGGGCATCCGGATTTCTGACTTCCATAGTTGGATGGATGGTTGTGCCATACAACAAGAGAGGGTACATTGGAGGAGAATCAAGTTTAACAGTGACGATAATGATTATTATTTTGGATATGTTGATTTGAAATGGGCTCTGGAACATAGAAATGTATGTGACATAGTAACTGGCTGACTAAGTCCAGAGCTCAGACAAGATGTCCTGATGCTATATATCCAAATGGGAAAGTCATTTTTCATAGGATACTCTGATGGTTTTTACTTTCTGTGAAGCAAGAATCAAAGCCATCTGCATGGTGGAGTGTGAAGGGAGAGAGCCTGAGGTGGGGAGTCTGAGGAAAGCAGAGAAGTTCAGAAATGGTTATTGTGTCATGCAGGGGAACATATTATCTAGGGTAACTGTGCTAAGAATAAGGACAGTCCTCAACTTCCATTCAGAGGAAGGCCATAAACCAAAATATTTTAATGGAGGTTGGCATCCATTCTTGGGAACATAGAGAGCTCACATTAATAATTAGCATGGCAAATTTGAGATTTTAAGAGGCCTCTTTGTATTGAGCAGTTAAAACATTGGAAAATTTCCTTATTATTAGATGAATTTCACTAATACAAGATAGAGGTTTATACTTGAATACTCACAACATGGGTTTATATCTCAACTGGTCAGACTGCCAAATGTGGCTAAGTCAAATCAGGACAGCATAAGGATATTAATGTAAGGAGCTGATGATAGGAGCCATACTAGACTGTGTTCCCTTTTTTGATTTTTCTTCTCTATCCCCCTCACTCTGTGCATCTCGAGGATAACATAAAAAGCAAAGGAGACTTCCTTCTCTCTCAAGGCAGCCCCAAGAAACTGATAGCAGACTCTGAATTCTGGAAGTGGGGAGTGTTCTCTGGAACACCATCTAGAAAAGAGCAAGTGAGACAGAATTAGGTAGAGAAAATGAAATGCACTGCAGCCGCTTCAACAATGTCAGCTAGTCCCACAGGGAATTCTAAAGCTGGGGCGGCTCTTCAGAGAGATCTCTACCTGAGACCAGGGAGCCAGGCCTTTGGACACTGCAATGACCAGTCATCAGGTGCCAATCACTGGGGACAGGGGGGAGAGGTAGGGCAGATCCTTTGGCATGAGAGCAGTTTCTGGAAGGGGATACAGGCAACACTGTTGGAGCAGCTCTCTCTCTCTTTCTCTCTCTCTCCCCTGCCCCCTTCTCTCTCTCTTAATTAGTCTTTAGAAATACCAATGAGGATTAGGCTTCCTATCTTCTCCAACACACATTTTTTTTAATGTTTTATTTATTTTTTTGAGACAGGGAGAGACAGAGCATGAACAGGGGAGGGTCAGAGAGAGGGAGACACAGAATCTGAAACAGGCTCCAGGCTCTGAGCTGTCAGCACAGAGCCGACTCGGGGCTCAAACTCACAGACCAAGAGATCATGACCTGAGCCGAAGTTGGCCGCTTAACCGACTGAGCCACCCAGGGGCCCCTCTTCTCCAATACACATTAACAGACCAGGTAGCTAATGTCCCCAGGACACATGAGCCGAAATGAATCAGACTGATGGCCAGCAAACTATTTTTGTAAAGGGCCAGATAGCAAATGTTTTAGAGTTGCAGGCCATATAGTTTCATAGCACATGAAATCTGCCACAGACAACACATACACAAGTAGGGGTTGTGATCCAATAAAAATTTATTTGTAAATACCGGTGGTAGCCCAGTTTGGGTCTATGAACTACAGTTTGCCAACTCCTGAACAAAAAACCTAAAACAGATCATTACTAGAAAACAAAAGAAAACCATATGCAGTACACCATCTAAAGCAGAACTATTGGAACAGATGGCCCAAAATTTATCTATAAGCTATAAATTATTCTCGAGAGATAATTAAAAATGTTGGCAATATGAATCCACAAGGACTTACTAAACCCAAAAGTTGAGACATTAGATATGAGTTAAATAAGAGCATAAATAAAAACTCAATGGAATAAGCAGAAGGATGAATACAGTCTAAGAAAAAACGAGTGCACTGGAATATCGGTGAAAATCTCCCCAGAAGATAGAGGATAAAGAGAAACTATACAAAGGAAACAACAGATGTTGCACACAGTAGTAGGTGTACCAATCACTTGGTCATAGAGTACTAGAGTACTAGAAAGAGCTGGGGGGTGTGTGAATTACTGGAAAGGAGAAAATGTTTTAGGAAATAATACCACATTTCCTGGAATTAAAGGAAGAAGGACTTCTGGTTGAAAGTCATCGCAGATTGACAGAGTTAGGTAGAAAAAGCCCATACTTAGTCACATAAAAGAATTTAAGAACATAAATTAAAAAGGGGAAAATTACAGCTCTCAAAAGTAACAAAACACCAATAAAGTTACAAGAATCAGATAGACAAGATAATGCTTAAAAGAAACCAAAATGTATGAAGTCAATAATGTGATATTTTTCACATGTTGAAGGTAAGAATGTTGAATATAAATTTTATGTGCAACCAAATTGTCACTTAAATGTCAGTGAAATAAAAATGAGCTAAATGTTTAAACTAAAAAAAGAAAGGTTTAAAACCAGCAAAGAAAGGCAAGAGTTTCTAAAACAGAAAGGAAAATAGTAAGGACAGGATAGAAATAATGAATGCAATAACAAATGACAAAAGTGATAAACCAAAATATTTTTTCATTAATAAGATAAATTCTAAAAACCTAATGAAAAATAGAAACAAAGATGCCAATAAAAATATGGAATAAAAGAGGTGATTTAGAAAACAACAGAAATTTTAAAATACAATAAAAGGGCATCATATTGAACAATTCATTAAAATGTTTGAAAGCCTAGAATAAATAAATGCACATCTAGATTATAAAAATAAAATATGGCCCCAAAAGATTGAAAACTTGAATGAGAAAATAAAATTAAGAAATTGTAAATGGCAATTAAGAAACAAATTTCCCCTTTTCCAGTGCGAGGCTTAGGTGGTTTTACTCTTGAGTTTTACTCAAGAAATTCAAACAATAATTAACACTTATACAAATCATAAATTCTGTCCAGCTTTATATTTTCAATGATGATTACGTAACTGCACAACTGAAAAATTAGTTGTAGGAAAATATTCATTTAAGAATGTTAAAAAAATGTAAATGCAAAAGTTCCAAATGGAACATTTGATAATTGAATCTGATGGCTTACAGATCAAGTGAAAATAAAATGTATCCTAATAATACAAAAAAAAATCAAGTGAAAATAAAATGTATCCTAATAATACAAAAATTGATCTACACTATAATATTCTACTAATGCAATATACCAATCTACTACAAGCATTCTATATAATAGACAAAAATTAAGAATATGAAAAACAAATAAACTAGCATTCCCCAAACACTGGTTACTCTTTATCATAAATATAATATGGTCAGTGTAATAAAGAAAGTGCAGGGGGAATAAAAGAAGTGTAGGGCTCGTAAAAATTGTCACTTTGCCAGAAGATATTTCCATCTACATAGAAAGCCCACAAAATCTACAGACAGACCATTTAAAACAAATAAGAGAATTCAACAATAAAATCTCTTTAAGAGATTAAAGATTTAAAAAAAGACTTAAAAAAATCTTTAATTAAAGATAAATTCACAAAAAATAAAAGTATAATTTTTATACTAGGAACATCTGCAAAATATCAAATATGACTGAATTTTATTATTATTGTTCATGTCAAACATCTTGGAGAAGGTAACGTTTCCTGGGTTCCATGGTTTTCAACTTAGCAAATTTTTCTGATTAAAAGGTCAATGTGTTTTTGCCATTTACAAAGAAATCTATTACAGCATATGGAAATGCATATTGTTTTCACATTTACCCAAATTGTCATTTTCGAACTTTTGAAATTCACAAGAAATGCACTAGCTAGAAGTCAAAGGGATTACTGTTAGATTTATCTTCATTATTTTTACTCAAGTATACATGACAAAGTTGTTGCAAAAGTAAGAAAAAGATAAGGCCAACCAGGGCAAAGAAAAAGTGAGCAGATATGTAACATGTTAAAACTCTCTTCAGTCTACTCTGCGCTTCCTTATTTGTAATAAAAGTAGTTGCTTTTTCCTGGTAGAGTCTCTATCCAATTTAACCCTAAATGTGCTCTGTACCTCTTTTGTGTTTTGATCTTTATCATCCGGTCACTACTTGGCCTTTTGCCTAAGATCAAGTGTAGTACCTGTTCTTACCAGTTTAATATTTTTATCACCCAAACAGTGTACAATAACAAGGCCAAACCCTTATTTATAACAATTTTACTGCCATCCTTCACCAGGAAATATGAAGGATCCTCTGAAGGATCTTTAAGCACAAATCTGCATAATGGGGCAGTTGGTTCATTCGAAATTATAAATTGGCTCATTGATTGCCTTTGACAGAAAACTAAGAGAAAGGAAAATATGAGATTTTTTAAAAAAAATGGAATTACATCAAAATTCCTTACATTTGAAAGAGTATGCTCCATTGCTGTTGCAGGCAAATACCAGTACAATGGCTTTTCAGTAGTTGACTGACAACAGACAGAAAGAATAGAAGAGACTATTATTCGGCCTCAAGTTTTTATGTTTTTTCTCTTTGGACAATTATATTGTACTCACCCTTCCCAAAGGATTTCCCATTTTAAGACCCCATATTCCATACAAGAAGTACACAGATGTAAGAGCATGTGAAGTTAAAAGAAGTACAGAATCTGGTACAGCTGGGGATAATTAGTAAAAAAAAACAAGTTTTTGCCAAAAATAAAAGGAAGTTGGGTAGACAGAGTTTTCTTTAGCCAAGATTTGGGAGATCCATGGAAAGAGAACATATTTACAACCCCCATCTCTTTTCTTCCATCCCATGGAATCTAGCAAAAGAAATTCCATTGTATAAGACATCTTAACATCACCAACAATACTTATAGTTCAACTGAGATTCTCCTAATGAAACAGGGTTGATTCTAATAACATTTGAGATACCAATCATTTCTGAGGCTCTATTTATCTTTTCAAGCCAATTCTGAAGCTTAAACATGTCATTTGAAATTCCAGGGCAGTCATTCCGAATGACTCTATCCGTTTTAATCTTTTATTTTCTGTACCTGAATTCTAGCATGTGACAGTGTAAGATTACTGTTCTATAAGTACTACTTCAGTTAGTTTCCTATAGAAGCAAATGTTCTCCTGAGTTATAAATTTAATGAGATAATGATGCTTTCATAAAACTGGACTTATCAAGATTTCATCAAATTCAATAAATGATGATCAGCATCTGCTCTGAATCAGGCAGATGGATATCAAGGGATGTAGAACTTGCTTAGGATCAATTCCTACCTGGTCTCACGTCCCTTGCAGATTAGCTAACAAGACACAGACTGTGTTTTTTCCTAATGATTAAAATGTTCCCTGGGTTAGGAATGCTGTGCATTAGATGTTGTCTGAGCTTTATATCTACCTTCCGATGGGATATTTTACCAATTGATGGACTAAAAATATTTCTAATTGCATATTTCCTTTCTGTTGCCATTGAAGCAGTGTGCACATATCGAGGAAATTAACTAATAGTAATGAGGATAACCAGTTGAACATAATTATGTATATATAAATCAGAATATTTTTAAAGATTTAGGTAAGTCAAAAGAAGTTATGGCCAATCTTTTCATGAGCCAAAAGAAACTGAATTTGCTCTTGTGAAGTCACCTTAGCTTGAATGTATTTTTCATTTAATCCATTTGCTACTCATTAAACTACCGATGTATATTGATCCCGAAGTTTGAAATTGCATTAAATTATGATGTCTGGGTCAAGAGCTTGGTCCTTGATTTTTCTTTAAAACTGGAACTGTACCCTAGATATGCAAACTTTAAAATTCACAAGAGGATATTCTCACCAGTTCAGCAGAGGTTAATGACTAGTTATAAGTCTGCACCTAAGTGTAAGGTAAGGAAATGCAAGTTTTTTGTAATGTTTCCATTTTGAATTTTACCTTTTCTTTCTTGACATCCTTCTCTTCCTCTACACTGTTATCTCCTTGATTTCTAAATACTTCCTCTTCCTTTTTGATGCATTCTTCCTGCTAAGTCTTAATGTTGACATTAATCCTAGACCTGAGACTTGTTCTTCCCTTAATCTTCAAGAATCAGGAGAAGAATATACAAAGATTTATTTAGTGTTGATTTAGTGAGCTACTTACATATGTCCTCAGGGCATTTAAACTTTGTAGCCATTTCAATAATTTAATACAGGAGCTGAAACAATTCTCTAATTCTGTATCTACAATATACTTGAATATGTGAAGAAAGCATTTCAATACCCAACACCATTTTTACAAATTTTTAAAGCACTTTTTAGAACATCGTTGGTTATAATTTCAATAAAATTATTGTCAGAGAAAAAAAATCAGTGCATCTTACTCCAAGAGTGATGTTGGACAGACTCCATTAATTCTACTTTCTTAAAATATTAAAAAAAGAATATATACATCTCATTAATATTCTCTTTGAATAAAATTACAGAGGTCTTCAAACTTATACAAAGATTAGAACAATTGCCATTGTCTTCAAAAAATATCTGAAAGTGTCTATTTTGTGCTAACCAACTTGGAAGTTTCCAAACCAAGATGTGAAATCTACAAATGCTTTTTTTTAAATTAAAGTTGTGATTTAAGAATATTTAGTTTTAGGTATGTTTCAAATATATTCTACAATCAAAACTCTAGGACAAAAATCAAGGGTCTCTCATTTAAATTTCCAACAGGATCACACCTGACAATTGACATTTATTCTATTTAAAGTTCACTCATAGAACATTCCAACATCGAATACTGCTTGCTATTGGAAAAATTCCTTCCTTTCTAATGTAGCAAGTGTTCAGCTCTGACACATGCATGGCAAAGACATCCAGGTTGCACAATGATCCAAACCCTCGCCAATTCCTTGGCAGAGGACTCTTGAAACTTTACGTGCTCCCATGGAACTTGGCCTCTGCCATGTTGTTTAAAACCACATAGTCCTGACTAACTGCATTCCAACACTAAAGAACAACTCTGATTCCAGGTAATCACTCATCACTCAGGTCTTTCTCTTATCACCATCATTTGTCCAAAATAGAGACCCTCTGTCCTTTGGTGCCTCATACTGTCAGGGACAAGTTTCAGATTGACACCTCTCATAGCACTTTAGACTCTTGGATCTTTAGTCTTTTTGCATGTTTCTCTTCCTATTCTTTTTTTTTTTTAATTTTTTTAACGTTTATTTATTTTTGAGACAGAGAGAGACAGAGCATGAACGGGGGAGGGTCAGAGAGAGGGAGACACAGAATCTGAAACAGGCTCCAGGCTCTGAGCTGTCAGCACAGAGCCCTACGCGGGGCTCGAACTCACGGACCGCGCGATCATGACCTGAGCTGAAGTTGGACGTTTAACCGACTGAGCCACCCAGGCGCCCCTCTCTTCCTATTCTGGATGCTTATCTTTATTAGTTAAGTTAATGTGACCAAGAGAATATTTGAATTTCTTTCAATATAAATGACAGTTTCCCGATAGCAATTATTAGTAGTTAAACGCATTTCCTCATCTGCTCTCGTTGTTAGAAGGAAGGAGTTGGCCATTGTTTATAAAGCAATCTGGCTGTTCCTTTAGTAAAATCAGCCCAGGTCAATTTCTGGTCCACCACTCATAATACATAAATGACATTATAGTTGTGTTATGATGGACCTTATTATCTTCTGAAGTTGACATTTATAAGCAACTCTCCTTTAAGGGAAAGGGTAAAATATATAAACTCATTTTTAATATTATTTATAAAAATATAAACATAACGCCCCACCCTAGTGATAGGTTGACCAGAATTTTCCCTACCCTTTATCTTGAGAGGTGGCATCTAATTCCTTTCCCCTTGTACCTGGGGTGTCCCATTAAGGACTTGTTTGATCAACATAATGCATTAGAAGAGACATCCTTAGACTTCTCAAGCTAGCTCAGAAGAAGCCTCAAAATTTTCACTAAACTGTGTAGAATACTGGTTCTTACATTTTTGAGATGCCATGTAAGAAGTTGCACTATTCTGACATCTGCTGTTAAAGAAATGGAGAATGCTGAAATCACCTGGAGAGAGAGAGAGAGAGAGAGAGAGAGAGAGAGAGAGAGAGAGAGAGAGAGAAGGGTGGGAGGGATCCAAACAGCTTCAGCAGTTCCAGCCCTTAGGGATTTGAATCATCTCAGCTGAGGTTCCAAACATTAGGATCAGATATGAGCTGTCTTTACTTAACCTTGAACAAACTGCAGATTCATAAACAAAATCTGTAATTGTTATTTTGAGCCATTGAAGTTTTATTTCTGGGGGATGGAATGTTATGCAGTACTGGGGAACCAAAACATCTTTTGTTATCAACTACTGGTTATATGAATTTGAAACCATGAAAGTTGTTGGAGAGTTTCTTTATCTTCCCCATGTAATAATATAATTGGAGCCATTATGAAGCCAAATTGTGAAGCAGGCAAAATTTGAGTGTGTCACGTCTTCTGTCTCAAATGTATATGTTTTCCACCTATGACCTTTCCTACCTTCTCTTCAGTTTCATAGAGACCTAATGTTCCCCATGGATTGCTTCTTCCTGACTTTTCCAGACAGATCCCACACTAAGAAAATGTACTCTTAAATGTATTTTTGTTCATTTGTAGTTGTGACTGGTAATTCCTACTTCTTGTTGCTTGTATTTTTTTGTCATTTTCTTTTCTTACCACTTCTGTATCAGTCCTAACCTACATTAGTCATTCTCTACCCTGCATCCAGGAGTCATTCTGAAATGTAGATCCCATCACTAACTTCCTTCCCAACCCTTCCTCTTTCGTGTATCATATATCTGCCACTGTGCACACACACACACACACACACACACACACACACACACACACAGAATGACCTTCATTCAGAGAATGACCGTTCTTCAAAAAATGACCTAAACCTAAAGTATTCTAGGTAGTACTTAAAGAATGTGTCCCTAATTTCTCTTCCATGTCTTACTTTCTCACCAATACCTTTAACTCAGCTGGTGTCCTAATGCCGGGAAATAATTAATAGCTCCTCAAATGTAATGTGTACAGTCTTCTTTAGATGTCTACAAAGATTCCTTTCTTGAGTTTCTTTCTTCTATAGAACTCATTGGATCTCTTTGCCTTTCCTCACATTTTTTTACTTCCAATTTTCTGCTGTCCCTCAGTAAAAATAACTATTGAAATAACGACTTTCTGAACTCCTCTATCTTAATATTGATTATGTGATCTTTCTATTTAATTCCATAGAAACTATAGACATCTCTATAATAATTCCCATATTACTATTTAATTGTTGCTGTTTCCTAAACACCTAAGTCCTTGTAGAGAGATTTCTTCACCATCCTTTAGAACCCCATTGTACCCTGGACAGAATGGGCAACAAAACGTTTGTTGGATGGGTATATTTTTAAATGAATGATTATTTTTTTAAGTTGATTTATTTATTTTGTGAGAGAGAGAAAGAGAGAGAACAGGGAGGGGAAGAGAGAGAGGGAGAGAGACAAAACCCCAAGCAGGCTGAGCCCAATGCTGGGCTTGAACTCATAAACCATGGGATCATGGCCTGAGCTGAAATCGAGAGTTGTACACTTAAGCTACTGAGCCACCCAGGTGCCCTGTGAACAATTATTTTTGTGCACCCATATTGAATTATGTATTAACACAAGAGAAATACAATTGAATGTCAAAATGATACTTAATTTATTGTATTAATAATATTATCACTATAGGTATTTTTACCTTAAATTGAAAGATTTCAAAATGGATGTTTATAGGGTTATATGAACTTCCAAATTCTGTCCTTCTACATAAAGCCTGAAAAAATTTTCCCCCTTTATCATGAGTTCAAATTTAAAAGAAACTCCATAAGTTATCCCCTCTAACTAGACTATGGTTTATTCAGTTGTATAGTAGCATACTTTTAAGGAAAATATAAGAATCATATATAGCTGTTAAGAAATTGATAAGACTTTTGGTGTTCCTAGCATTTGCAGAGCCCGCAATGATATTTGCTGAGTTCCTTCCAATAGTAATCCAAAAATAAACCTCAGTAAAGTGACCCTTGTCTCTGGCAGTAAAATAGGTTATTTTTTACGGTTGTTACAAAATTATTTTCGTATTATTTAGGTACTTTACCATCAGACACAACTTGTCAAAATACAGAAGTCCCTACTGACACAATACTTTTTTTTTCAATATATGAAATTTATTGTCAAATTGGTTTCCATACAACACCCAGTGCTCATCCCAAAAGGTGCCCTCCTCGATACCCATCACCCACCCTCTCCTCCCTCCCACCCCCCATCAACCCTCACTTTGTTCTCAGTTTTTAACAGTCTCTTATGCTTTGGCTCTCTCCCACTCTAACCTCTTTTTTTTCCTTCCCCTCCCCCATGGGTTTCTGTTAAGTTTCTCAGGATCCACATAAGAGTGAAACCATATGGTATCTGTCTTTCTCTGTATGGCTTATTTCACTTAGCATCACACTCTCCAGTTCCATCCACGTTTCTACAAAGGGCCATATTTCATTCTTTCTCATTACCACATAGTACTCCATTGTGTATATAAACCACAATTTCCTTATCAATTCATCAGTTGATGGACATTTAGGCTCTTTCCATCATTTGGCTATTGTTGAGAGTGCTGCTATAAACATTGGGGTACAAGTGACACAATACTTTTTTATGTAGATTCATAACCTGTATAAACTGGCACATTTGGGGGCGCCTGGGTGGCGCAGTCAGTTAAGCGTCCGACTTCAGCCAGGTCACGATCTCGCGGTCCGGGAGTTCGAGCCCCGCGTCAGGCTCTGGGCTGATGGCTCAGAGCCTGGAGACTGTTTCCGATTCTGTGTCTCCCTCTCTCTCTGCCCCTTCCCCGTTCATGCTCTGTCTCTCTCTGTCCCAAAAATAAAATAAACTTTGAAAAAAATAAATAAATAAAAAAAAATAAAAATAAACTGGCACATTTGTTTTATCGTTATAGGTTAATACAAATAAAATAATTAGTTCATGTCTAAAAATAATGTTTATTGTTTCTAAACACAATAGTATTTATTATTTATAAAAAATTATGTTTATTATCTCTAAAATAATTTATTCAACATATTTTATGTTTAAATATTAGATTTATGAAAAGATAGTAAACTAAGTGGAAGTGTTGATTAGGGGGAGACGGAGACTAAGCATGGAAAGGCAGGTTGGTGTACGAACTTGCACCAGAAAAAGCTGCAAAGGACCTGAAAATTGGAAGTGCTCCTCAAAGGACCTTATAAGGCATTCAAGGACCTTCGAGTGCAAAGGGGAAGCATTTAAAACCAAAAGTTTCTGTAGGCAGCTGGGTGACTCAGACTCAGTGACTCAGGTAAGAGTGCAACTCTTAATTTTGGTTTGGGTTATGAGCTCATGGTTCGTGAGTTCGAGCACTGAGTTGGGTTCTGTGCTGACAACATGGAACTTGCCCGGGAATCTCTCCCTCTCTCTCTGCCCATCCTTTGCTTGTGTTCTCTCTTCCTCCCCTCACCCCAATCTCTGAAAAATAAATAAGTAAACACTTAGAAAAATAAAATAAAATAAAACCAAAAGTTTCTGGCATGGCTGTTGGAAATAGACTTGAACAAGATAGGTCTATCCCAGAACAAGATGGCAATAGCCTTCGCGGCCTGGCCTAAACAATGAACATAGGTATTGACACTGGCTTAGAAAATGAGTGCCAGAGCAAAGCCAAGTGTCACCACAGTAGATGACTCCCTTTAAATTTGGCTCTTGACAAATAAGAGAGAATATTCAGTGTACAAAAAAATAAAATGGGTCTGAACTGATACAACATTTCCCTAAGAGCTGGCCATACCTACTCAGAGGATTAACAATCAGATCTGTCAGAAACTGAAATCTCTATAAAGCCCAAAGAAGTGAAGTTTAAATCACTCTTGAACTATAAGCTGGAATGACAGAATCAGGCATCCAGCAGCCAAAGTTAGAATGAGAGAAATGGAAAGAGACAGGGTGCCTATAACTCCTCATTTCTCAATATAATTAAATTTTGATTAAACTATAATAAGGAAATTATACTGCATTAATTTGGAATCCCTTTCCTTTTTCTTATATCTTCAGTGGGAATTTATTTTGAAATCTATTCATAACTTGCTCCTAAGTGTTAAAGTGTCACTGTGGCCAGAAGTTACAGGGACCAAAAAGAAATTCTCATTCTTTTTATATGTAAGTTTGTTTATTTATTTTGAGAGAGAGTACAAGCAGGGGAGGGGCAGAGAGAGAGGGAGAGAGAGAGAACCCCGAGAACTGGCAGTGCAAAGCCTGATGCAGGGCTTGAACTTATAAGCCACGAGATCATGACCTGAGCCAAAATCAAGAGTCAGCCGCCTAACCGATGCCTAATACCCAGATGCCCTGAAATTCTATTCTTGATGCCAGAAAAGCCTGTAAGCTGAGCAAGGTAAGTACAAATATAGTACAGAAGAAACAAGTCTAGGAGTGGACGGTGATCCTTTTCTACACTTGATCTTCCTTCACCTCTTATGACATATGTCAATTAGGGATAGGATAGTACAAGGCATTCAAACCTACTATACCTCAAGCTACAATGAATGGCACTCTGGTTATATATGTATTTTTAATGTGTATTTATTTATTTTTAGAACATGACCAGAGGAGGGGCAGAGAGGGAGACACAGAGAATCCCAGGCAAGCTCTGTGCAGTCATCACAGAGCCCAACGTGCGGCTCGAACTCATGAACAGTGAGATCAGGATGTGAGTACAGATCAAGAGTCAGACATACTGACTGAGTCACCCAGGCACCCCTGATTATACTTTTGATTGCTCTTCTAATTTTGTCTTGAATATCATTTTTCTACAAATGGAACTACAGAATCAAAGCATGTAAACATTTGTATTGCTTTTGAGGCACACGCTGTGCCAACCATGGTGTAGGTCAATAGTAAGCCTTCGATAAATATTTGTGGACTGAAAAATTGAGTGATACAAATGAGTTGCAATTTTGTGTCAATTACATATCCACAGCATAGTCATTTTCATTAGTACAGGTAACCTAATAATAAATATTTCAAATTCCACATGTCTAAACCTGAGTTCAACTTTTTTTGACTAAAATATTATCCTGTAGCCTTTTCCGTCTCAGTCATTGACAACTTTATACTTCCAATTCCTCTCCCTTTAAAATATATATTTCTGGATTCAATCTCTTTTCACCGCCGTGCTCCCAGTCTCCATCATCTCTCACTGAGATTATTGCCATGGCATCTCGCTTAGCTTTTGCCTCCACCCTATTCAACCTACTCCTGGCATAGAAATTCCAGAGATCTCGCCAAGAGATCCAAGTCAGATCACGGCCTTCCCCCCATCCAAACCTTCACTGACTGCCTCACAGTGGCCTCCAATGCTTTAAATGATTTACCCTTGAGCTAGAAGACTGAATGACATTATTGAATATGCATGCAATGATGTTCAGATGAGAGAAATAAAAAGGGGCAGGCTGCTCTGTAACTCAAATGCTCCTCAAATAATTAGATTTTGGTTAAAATACAAGAAAACTGTACTCGCTTAACTTGGATTTCCTTTTTCGTTCTGCTCAGTCTGTCTCCTGCTACTCTCTCCTTCCCTCACTCCTCTAAAGATACGCTGACTTATGACCACGCCTTAACCAGGCCAGTTTATTTCCAACCCAGGTCCTCGAACTTGCTGCTTCCTTTTACCTGGCAACGTCCTCTCCATAACTGTCCACATGGCTCATTCCCTCACTTCGTTAAGGACTTTCCTCAAATGTTACATTTTTTGAGAGGGCTTCTCTGCAACTCTTTAAGTCTCCCCCTTATTTAGCATTTCTTATCCCCCTTTATTAACGCTTTATTTTTTCTATCATATTTATCACCATCTGTCATATTATATATTTAATTTTGTATTTTAATGTGTCTGACCCCAACAGAAAATAAACTATATCAGTTCAAAGATGTTTGTCGCTTTTATTAACTACTATAGCCCTAGAATCTCATGTTAACTACTAACCCCAGAACCTAGTGTTAACCATTATAGTGCCAGAATCTGGTTATTAACTACTAGCCCCAGAACCTAGTATTAGCTACTATAGCACCAGAACCTAGAATGATGCCTGACGCATCAGAGGTGCTCAGTGAATTAACGAACATTTAAACGGTCTAAATGTTACTGTTCATCCCATTTCTACACATAAGGCAATAATAATTCCTTTGGTTGACCCATAAAGCTTCAGCAAGGCTGACCTCTCTTCCCAAAGAAGCAATCTCAAGGGCTCCAGGCTGACTAACAAAATCCTTTCCTTACCATCCCCTCCTGCCTTGTCACTCTTTTTTTTTTACCCTCTTCCTTATCTTTCCTTCTAATGAAATGACTTGCTTAAATTCTATCCAATACAAAGCCCACAAAAATAAGTCAGAGTTTTTCAGATAGTTAGAGTCTTCTATTTTGGAACTTTACTTGTACTGCTGTGTATTTCTTTCACACAACATTTTAATGAAATATTTACCTGCATATCCTAAGTCATCTTCTGCATGAACATTTTCTGCTTTGAAGTACATAAGAATGACTAGCCTCTGTGGCCATTCAAAAAGAAAAAAAGAGAAGAGAAGAAACAAACACATTGGGCAACCAGAAAAGCTTATTTGTGCATGGAGCAATTTCTACCACATGGTTTCCATATTTTGTGTTACTATTATTTTTTTAAGCTATGACATGGAAAAGCCTATTTTGGTGTTCCATTATATCATGGATTTGGTTATACTGCCCACCACATCATATTCCTGGTGTAAGTATAACACAATTCTTAATGGTAAAATTATTTTCTAATCTAGACCTATTTATATATTGGCTATGCCCCTGAGAGGATTCCCCTTGGTTCTTTTCAGCACTAGGGAGACAGTGTCCATACATTAAAGATTTATTAGTGTTACCATTATTTCTCCCATTATATACCCCCAAGGAAGAAGGATGATAAGGCACACTCTTTATTCCTCCATACCATAAGAGGAGGGGGGGGCCTGGGTGACTCAGTCATCAAGCATCTGACTTTGGCTCAGGTCATGACCTCATGGTTTGGTTTGTAAATTCCAGTCCCACATCAGGTAAGCCAGAGTCCCACTTCTTTGGGTGAGCTCAAACCCTGCCTCTCTAGGGTGAACACGAGCCCTCTCTAGGGTGAGTTTGCTTCTCTCTTTCTCTGTCTCCCTCCCTCTCCATCTCTCTCTCTCTCTCTCTCTCTCTCTCTGGATTTCTCTCTCTTTGTCCGTTGCTCACTTGTGCCCTTTCTCTCTCACTCTCTCTCTCTAAAAAAAAAAAAAAAAAAAAAAAAAGAGGAGGGAGGAATATAGAGGTGCATACATTCAAGAACTGTGAATTATCTTGAGAGTCTATTTTAAAGGATGCAAATTTAAGATCTTTTACAATTTAATCCACTGTAAAAAAAAATTTCTAAACATCCATTTTGGTCATTTTAAGTTAAGAAGACATCCATGGTATTTGTCTTCCACTTTACCTAGGACAACAAGGGATGGTGATAAATCAGGACAAGAAGGGATTTACCAAATTATTTTGCTGAGACATAATTGAGGACTGAAAATATAAGACAGGAGGAAAATGAGAGCAAGAGAGAGAATAGACATCTCATGGATATAGATATACAATGGAATAGCTTATGGGTATTAAATAAATCACTCACTGTGATTTATGTGTCAGGCACTGTATAAAGAACTTTATAGGCATGATTTCATTTAATCTATACAATGCCATGTGAGGTGGGCACATGATTATCTTCTTTGTAATGAAAAGAACAGTTAAATATCTTGATCACCATCACAACGCTAATTAGTAAGTAGTGGAACTGCTAACCTAACTTTGGCAATCTGACTCTAAGATTCTGCTCTTAGAATACCTACTATGAGTATTTTTAACTTTTTTATTTAAACTATCTTTCTTCTTTACGTTTCTCCCCATGGTGCTGAGCAGTAAAATTTTGCAATGCAGAGAGCCTACATGGTTTTCCTTGGGGAGGATCAAAAGGTGGGGAGTAGGGGGTTAACTGCTTCCATACTCTGATTGTGGAGAGGGGCCACAGAGGAAAGACCAGCCAGCTGATGACTGTATGAAAGAAGAAAAGGTGGGTGATACTTTTTTTGTAAAGCTTTATTTTTTTTAACTTTATTTATTTATTTTGATAGAGACACAGACAGGTGAGGGGGGTAGGGTCAGAGAGAGGGAGAGAGAGAGAATCCCAAGCAGGTTCCGCACTGCCGGCACAGAACCTGATGCGGGACTCAAACCCACAAAACTGTGACATCGTGCCCTGAGCTGAAACCAAGAATCGGAGCCTAACCAAATGAGCCACCCAGGTGCCCCGAGGTGGGTGATACTCTTAATTTTAATGGAAAAACAGAAAAAGAAAAAAGAGAAAGTTTGCCTCGACCTTAAGGACTTTCTCCACTATGTAATAATAATAATAGTCCACACCTTGTTTTTATCCCTCTTTTGAAAATACTAAAATGTATTATATTTTTAACATCAGTTATTACTTGCACTTGAAAATATTTCTGAGATTAACTGTGGGAGGATTGAGGCCATGACACGAATTCAGTCTCTTACTTGTGGTCATCTGGGAACCTATATGTTCCAATTTTTTTTTATTGTCATCAACTTAAAATACAGATATACACACTCACACACTTACTGAAATTTAATGAAGAGGAAAGAAAGAGAAGAAAGGACTGCAGTTCAAACATTTACAGTTTTCTCAAGAGCTTAAATAATTCATGAACCCAAATTCTACCAGTATGTGTTGCACTCCAGTAAATTTTATTTGAAAAAAATATATATGTAAACATTTATTTATGAATACTTTGGAATAATCAAATTTGAGGATTATTTGGTCTTTTGTAGACTCAATTATTGTCTATTAAACTACGGGGTAAGATGTTTTGCCCTGGTCGCTAACTATTATATTGTTTGAATTCAAGTGTTGGGACCTCTTCACTGTAGGAATTAACTTATAAGTGGGTCATTTAGCATCTAAGTAATCAACTCAAATGAGCACCTGTCTTACCTTCTCCTTAGTTATAAACTGCTAAATTGAGGACATCATATATCATCAATAAAAGCATTTGAGCCCATGTGTTTCCCAGTGAAAAAAAATGTCAATTTGTGAGGACATAACCGTGGTTTTCTATTTATGAATCCTAAAGTGAAGGGATGAATTTTCAGTCTTCCTATTACACTTTGCCTTTTTTTTCCAGTCCAGATTTACAGAGGAATTGTAAGACAGTTAAGTGCTCTATAGGGCATTCAGGTGTGGCACTGGAATTTTAAAACAGTTTAAACGCATTTTTTGAATAGTAATGTACTGCAATACAGCTTTTAAACTCCAAATGGGCTTTAAAATCTTTTATGGAAAATTCCCAAGTCGCCACAACAAGATAAAGCTCTGCTTTCTTTGGGGAATATTTTTGGGAAAAACAACTCAGTTTGATTTTCGTGGGGGAAAAAAATCTAAATGGTAGTATTGCTGTTTAAACTTTGCCACATTTCTTTTTGTGGGGGTTTTGAAGTAAATGAACGGGTCTATGTAAACATTGTGATTTGGCCTCTCCTAAATGTTAGAAAGAAGCAGTGTGGGAGTAGTGACGTACATGGGCTTTACGTAAAGAGATTTTGCCATTTTTCAAGCCAGATATAGCTTTTTATCAACAAATGGAACACAAATCTCCTGTCTCAGCCTTGGAGGAAAAAAACCCTATAATATTGAGCTGAATTATTTGTTTTTTGGGTTTGTTGACCAGAGTATTGTATGTATGGGATGCTACCAAAGTTTTAAATTTATTACGTATTCAAGTTAATTGAATAAATACAAGCTGTCTATAGTAATCATGAAGGACAGAACTGAGTACCACTAGGGACCGCAGAAGCAGATGTTTGTGACCGAAGGTGCAGGTACATACCTGAGGAAGTCGTTGTGCTTTTCTGTGAGATTGTGTTTATGTTGCATGTTTATGCTAAGTAAGCCAATATCTAAGAATGATTCACATTTAGAACTGTGAATACTATTGTATCTAGACAGCAGCTACATCATGAAAAAAAATTTTTAATGCTTATTTTGAGAGAGAGAAAGAGAGAGCACAAGCAGGGTAGGGGCAGAGAGAGAGAGAGAGAGAGAGAGAGAGAGAGAGAGAGAGAGAGAGAATCCCAAGCAGGCTCTGTGCAATCAGAGCAGATCCCAATGCCGGACTCAATCTCATGAACCTTGAGATCATTACTTGAACCAGAATCCAGAATTGGAGGCTTAACCTACTGAGCCACCCAGCTGCCCCAGTCAGACAAATTTTTAACAAAGCTTCTTCTGTGGTAGTTTGAAATCACTCATCAAAGATGCGATTTTAATTTGCCAATAGGCTTCCACTCAAATACATTAATCTCTTCTCGACTTTCTGTATAATTCTCTGTTCTTTCACTACTGTATCTCGGTCCTGTTAGTCTTCCATTTCTGTTTACTAAGACACTTTCAGTTACCCTCCAGGCAGACCGGGACCCTTTCTACACACTCTTGAAATGTACATGTAATGCTTTCGCAGTTGATTATCTGGAGTTGGTCATGTAAACAAGGGCCACTGTCAGTAGTACAGCTCATTCCAAGGGCCAGCTACTAACGTGAGTCTGTTTGAGAGTCCTTTTTTGGGCATTCACACTCAATTTCTTAAACAATGATGTCAGCATTACCCTAGAGACAAAAGGAGAAAAGAGCATGCAGAAAAGCCACATAACGTTTATTCCATGAGGTATTTAGACATTCTTAAAACAAGGTAGTTGTTCTTCTTTGAAGAAGCCAACTGAGTAGAACTCCAAATTCCATCCACTAGGCACTCCAACTATGGGTCTTCAAGCCAGGCATTACTTACAGTGAGATGAAACTCCCCAAATCATGTAAAACAACCATGAAAGGGAAATATATGTAGCCAGAAAAGAAGGATCGTTTTAATGGCTCTTTACAAGATAGACTGAATGTCTGGTTCTGCATGTACTTTTCTTTTTTTATCTCTAGGGTAATGCTGAAGTCATTACTCAGATGTCTGAGTGTGAATGAGAAGGACCATTTCACACCAAAGATTCCCACCCAGTCTGTCATCTGGCAAACAGCTGGGAATGCTTCTTGACGTCTTGCTTTGCAGGACAGCAATCATCTTTCATCACTTGTCAGTCCCAAAATGTCTCGTCATCTGCCACTGGTGATTCTGGCAATCAATGGCCAGTACCTCTGTGCTATCATTTTGGCCTGCCTAGAGCTCAACACTTCAAGCTGTCCTGTTGCTCAGATAGGGGATAGATTGACTAAAATGAATTTCTAGAGGTATTGTCCACACACTGTCAGTAGAGATAAGAATCCAAACTACACAGGCCAAAAATAAAGGGGCGAGGTGGGATAATAAGGATCATCTTTATGTCGGGACTTAAATACATTCTCCACTGGCATATGTCCCTCTGTAAGAAAAGAAGCATTTAACTTGTAAAAGATATTGATGATATTGTTGGGTTAAAGAGCCGCAAAGAAAACGGAAAATTTTCAGATGATGCATTTTTCATTTAGCAAAGTCTGTTTTACTACTAGGGAATATTATTCAAATATAGGTGAAAATCAAATTGCTATTCAATGGTTTTTTTCTAGGAAGGAATGAGAATAAATAATTGAGTCTTGAACATAATGACATATTGTTTAATGAGAAAAATGTAAGGGTTGACTGCAGGCAGTGGTCTTGACATAAATTTTCCCCCCCATTCCTGGAATTATTCTTGGCTCATAATTCACTGATGGGCCACCTATGAGCAAATAGTTGCATAATGGGGAGCGGATCACATGTGCATATTTTGAACCTTTTCACTTTTATTTTCCTTGGGTAGTAATGTCCCTTATTCACATCCCAATTGTTCATTCAGTTTAGTGAAAGATGAGAGAAGAATTGTCCTCATACCTTTCCTCTAAAAATTTGAAAATTGGGGCACCTGGGTGGCTCAGTCAGCTAAGCCTCCAAATCTTGGTTTCAGCTCAGGTCATGATCTCACGGTTCATAGGTTCGAGCCCCAGGTCAGGCACTGTGATATCAGTGCAAAGCCTGCTCAGGATTCTCTTTCCCCCTTTCTTTCCGTTCCTCCTCATCTCTCTCTCTCTGTCAAAATAAATAAATAAACTTAAAACATTAAAATTTGAAAATCATTAAGGTCACTGGATAAATCCGCTAAAAATATTTGAATAGTATGAAAATCATGTTTATTATAGCGAGAAATGTTACAAATGAAATTAGATGAGGCATAGATAAAAGATTTGTTTAAATCTAACATTGATCATGAAAGTACAAATGCCAGGCAGCAAAAGCAATTTACGCATCAGCTTTGTCATTATATTTGGAAAAAGTCTTTGATGATTACACAGCAAGTCTCCCAGAATGAGTTCCTTTCAATTCAAAAAAGTGAGGCCATTTTAAAATTCTCATTACGTTTTGAATTGGTCATTTGCAGGTAAAGATCAGCTGTAAATATCAACATTTTATTGTATGAAAATTTGTATGTGTACGTTATAATGCAAACATGTTTCTTCTGATGTGCATCTGGCCCACAAACAGACTTAGGTATCTACGTGGCTTATGGATAAGCAATTAGTATGTATATGTCACAACATCAATTGTATGGCTCGGCACGTTTTGTGAATTTCCTCAAGCTGAGGCTAACCAAGGTCAAACTTCAAATCTAAACCTTATTCTCACATCCATTTTGAAAATTCTGTGCACACACGGTGTGTGCAGTGACTAGGAAGGCTGGAATGTGTATGTAAATTTATGTACGCACAGAGGTATATTTTGCGTGTGTACACATGCCACGTGAGTGTTTGTGTTTATTACTTCTTTTTTTTTTCCTCGCCCACTCATTATGCTACCAGATGGGAGGCCTACAAGGGTCACATCCTATCTCTGTGGAGTCTCAATTGCCAATACTTGCTATTTATTCCCTGGGGGTGCCTTTGAAGGGTCACTGGGACCTACCCCCAGATGCTGAGATCCGTCAGCTTCCACCTCTTCCCACTCAACGTCTACTCTCTGGGTAGGCTGCTGTGAGTTCCTCACCTGGATTGTCCTGCCCAGCAGCCTCCTTCTCAGGTTTATTGGTAAAAGCTCTCTCCTATACATTCCACAGCCTGCGAGTTGCTCAAACCGAAAGTCCTGTACAGATAGTACCTGAATAAGGCAGGCACTCATCTCTATTTACTGGACAGGGACCCGTGGTCTGTTCTCCAAGGCATCCTCTCATTGTGGTTTTTGAAGTATTCTGTCACATCGTTTTCTTACCAGAGTTGGATTAGGGAATAAGAAGCTTTTTCCCACTTTCTTTTCGGCAGACAATAACCTTCAGAGAAAGCAATATTAGCACACTCTTGGTGAATCTAGTATAGATTATTCCAGTATGTCTATAGAATATGTGCTTACTTATCAGTAATATCAGCAATGTTTTGGCTTGCCTGAAAGCAGAGATAATGGGTGAAGTCTTTACTTACCTATTAGAAAGAAAGGTAGGTGGAATAGCAACACATACACACACACACACACACACACACACACTCACCATATATGCACTATGTTCAAACACTATGTCAAACTAAAGATTTTTTGTGCTGATGATTTGATGCACATTGTACATTATTTGTGTCGTGTAACAAGTTTTTATTTCAAAAACTGGGTAGATTTAATTTTCTTTCCATTCTACACGGCTGTTCATAAGAAACAGAATAAATGGAAAACGGGCTGAAACTTTAAAACTGTAGTCTCTGTATTCCTTCCCTGCCCTTCCCAGTCCCAACCATACACACCAAAAAAGCAAAGAGAAAGAGAAAAATGAATTAGAGATGATCAGTAAGTGGAAGAGACGGGTTCTTCCTGGCCAAAGCTGAAGTCATTTTGAGTTAATTAACCACAGCTCTTCACTAAACAAAGATGGCACGTTTCGTCTTTAAAGCATTAATTCTGACTTTTTCTACGCTCCCTTTCTGTTACTTATTTCCCCATGAGTGGCTAAAATAGTTCGGCCTATCAAACTCCAGAGACACTTGGAAAAGGACCCCAGGACAATTGCTCCTACCAATCTGCCATCTTCCCTGGAAGTTTCCAGTGAGCCGAGCTATCCTCACTCAGCATGAAGGACACACAGACCCACGCTATCATTTCTTGTTTGCCTTTCCAGTCTCATTTTCCAGCCCGTTTCATACAGCAGCTATTCAAACGTTTTTTGGATACTTTCATCAGCTATGGCTTCCAAAAGTTTGGTTAAAATAGTACGCGGGCTAAGCAAGCAAGATGTGGGCCTTTTCATTTTATTGGGCACACCAGCCATTTATGCCCTATCCCCCACTTTATTCTCCTAGCACCAGAACGGAGCCTTCCCTGGATGGGTATTTGGCTGTCTGGCCAGAGGCCGTTTCACGCATGCCACACATCTGTGGTCTTGGAATCTGAAGCCTTGCCTTCATTTCAGGGGATCAGAGGTATTTCTGCCCAAATTCCAGGAGCTGTTTCTTTCCTTTCTGTTCTTTTCTTTCATCCTTTTTTTTTCTTTTTTACAATTCCTGAGAGCACTCTGAGCTACACGTTTAGCTGATCTCCTAGAAAATACATCAACAGCAGATTTGGAGGCTTTTAATTCATCTCCTGGCTCCACTACTGACTGATTATGATTTTGGAGAAGTCATTTAAATTCTCTCGGCTTCTATAACCTTATGTACAAAAATGAGCCCTGTTGTAGGCTATTTGAGGGGACTGGTTTATGTATGAGGATTAATCTTAGGTCAGTGGACCCCTCATCTATGGCTGACCAAGACGCAGGGTCCATGAGCTGAAGAAATCCAATTCACTATTGGAGGGCTGCTTTTAGGCTAAACTGCTCTCTACTCTGAAAGCATCAGTTGGTGTCCTCATATAGGCTTTTTAAAGGATCTGAAAAAACAGTGATGCCTTTTTACGGCCCCATGTCCATTAAAGCAACAACAACAAAATTATGATATCCATAATAGTGGTGGGTTAATATTTAAATCTATAAAGCAACATTCTAGAACTCCAGAACTTTTTCCTCTCTAAAAGCTAGAGACTGTACGTGCTTATCTTTACAAGCAGAGTTCAATAGCTTCCAATCTCTGCTCACAACCTGGAAAATGTTATCATATTGAAGGCCCACAAGGAAAGGTAGTTTTAGGACATACCTGTGACAGTTTATACACACAAGTCAGTCCCTTTTCAAATGTCATTCCCATTAGTATCTTATGTCAGAATACAAGTGAAATGAACACACTGTAACCTAGTATTTTAAAAGGTTATGTTGAAGGAGTACAGGAGCTTAAATTAATTTTCCCTGCTCTTATCCAGTAGGCCTTTGCCTCAATAGGATTTCCTATAATTCTATCTTAATCCTTGTCTCTGCAGATGAACCAAACAGACCACAACATGGAACAGCCTGCCAAAGCGGCTCCCTGCCAGCAGCCCTTTCTACCCTTTAAGAAAGACTTCAGCTTAATGATTGTACGGCGATCCAAATCAATCAAGAAAGCAAAGAGCAGACGCATATTTTATTATGCTCTGCAAAGTTCTATTTGCTTAGCCATGTGCAAACATTGCCCTAAAATGGCCGCAAGGTTAGAACATTAATCATTTACTAGATCTATTCAATTCTGAAAATTAATATTAAGAATAAATCATTTTAAGGAATTTTTCTATATATGCAATATTAATTTGGGATATTTGGAAGAAATTGCACTGCTGATCGGTGGCTTGACACTGGATATAGGCAGAGAAGTAGAAAATTATTTAAAAGGTCTAATGGAATCCATCGTTATGTTTTTGAGACTATGAATTAGCCAAAGACTGTAAAAGTATTTTCTACAATACCAGTTAAATGAAGTATAAAAGTTAAATGAAGGCTAAAAGCCCACACAATGCTGTCTTACCCTAAGCATTGCTCTGAATTACTGGAAGCCCAATATAGAGGTTCAATAAGTACTTCCTAATGAACTATTTTACTTGAATTATTCTTGCCACAATCTTCCCTTTCCCTACATTTTGGTTATTGTTGAAGGGCTGGAAAATAATGTATTATTTACTTGGGGGCCAATATGTGATCATACTGTGCAAAAAGTATTAGATGTTTATTAGTTGGACATATCACCATAAATATTATTCGTAATCTATATCACGTAAGGAAGTTTGAGCCTGACTCTCAACTTGATGGAATTCTGCATTACTGAACTTAATTTTTTTTTTCACTAGAAAATGATTCTGTCTATAAATATCATGGCTAAAAACACCCAGTTGAGGGGCACCTGGGTGGCTTAGTCTGTTAAGCATCCGACTTTGGCTCTGCTCATGATCTCGCGATTCGTGAGTTCGAGCCCTGTGTAGGGCTCTGTGCTGACAGCTCAGATCCTGGAACCTGCTTCAGATTCGGTTTCTTCCTCTCTCTCTCTCTGCCCCTCTCCCACTCATGCCCTGTCTCTCTCTTTCTCAAAAATAAACATTAAAAAATACACACATTTTTAAAAAAAACACCCAATTGAGACTCGATTTTTATCAACAAAAGAATGAAAGGTTTACAAAAAAACTATTGTCCTTTTAAGAGTTCACACAAGACTTAGAAAATGCAACATATCTTATTTAAATTTGAAGGTTCATATCCATTCTACCTCTCTCCATATGGACCTTTGTCAGGGTTTGAATGGATAAAACAAATGAAAAATGTTTACTTCTAAATCAAGAAATTATTACTAAAGCAGGAATGGGTTCTTTCTTTTGCAGTCATTACACTCAGTCACTTAAATATTTACCAAGGAAAAATACAAATTTTACACTTTCTTTATTGTGACTTTTAAAGGATGAGATACAACCATGTTGCAATTTAAGAAAATAAAGTATACAAAAATAAATTAAATCAACTAATGGTACTATCTTTAGCCTTCAACTTCAGCCTATGAACTGCAGGCTCCCAACAGAAAATTCTCTCAGGATGCCTGGGTGGGTCAGTCTGTCAAGAGTCTGACTTTAGCTCACGTCATGATCTCCTGGTTTGTGAGTTCAAGCCCTGGGTTGGGATCTGTGCTGATAGCTCAGAGCTTGGAGCCTGCTTCAGATTTCAGGCTGTCTCCCCCTCTTTCTGCTCTTCCCCCACTCACACTCTGTCTCTCTCTCTCTCTCTCTCTCAAAAATAAACATTAAGAAAAAAAAAAGAAAATTCTCTCAACTTCTCAAGAGCTCACCTACAAATAAAAAATTTCTAGGTTTGTCCTTACTTTGCTCCTATTACCTAAAGAGAAGATAGCGATAGCTCTTGGAAATTTTGCTCTGAATTTAATTTCTGGACAAATTATCTGTCTCTACCCTTTTACTGAAACATCAGCAGGTGACATTACAACCTAATGGTATTAGAATAACAAAAGTTATTCAAAGTAGTTTCCTTGAACATCATTCCTGGAGGCTTTTAAATGTCTGCATCTTTGGGGTCCCTGGGTGGCCCACTCAGTTAAGCATCTGACCCTTGATTTTGGCTCAGGTCATGATCTCATGGTTTATAAGTTCAAGCCCTGTGTCAGGCTGGGTACTGACAGCATGGAGCCTGCTTGGGATTCTCTCTCTCTCTCTCTCTCTCTGCCCCTCCCTGCTTGCTCTCCCTCTCAAAATAAATAAATTTTAAAAACTTAAAAAAATAAATTTTTGCATCTTTATGCATCATGTTCTTTCTTTAGCTATATTTCTATTATTCTAATCTACCCATTTACTTACCCTTTCATCTAATGTCTATACATCTTTTTGTTTGCATCTACATATCTATATATTAATATTTATCCATATACATATTTATCAATCTATTTATGTGTAATCAATCAATGGTCTGGGTTCAACCATCATTTTTTTAATCTGTATTCTCTATTTCTACCCCATTTTTATCCAGGGTAAATTTTTCAAAGGCTTTTAACATACTGTACACAATTCCTTCTACTCTTACACAGTGAATATTTATTATAAGATATCTGCCAGTTTTAAATGCAATGCATATTCTAATGATTCATGGAACATTGACATTTTGCCCCCTTCCTTGATGCTGTAACTTAGAAATCTGTGCCTATACATCTATTATGTGATTTTATGTTTTCCGTTTTGTTTTCTATCTATCTGTACATTGTATTACCTCACCAATAAATAGTACACTCCTTGAAAATTGGGTCTCTTTCTATATTCTTTGGCTTTTATGTCATATAATGTCAAATACAGAATTCTAATAAAGTAAGAATTTGGTACATGTTGATTGGATCATTTAACTGATGTCCAAAAATTAATTTGGAAAAATGTGCAAGTTGGCTTGTGTTGTTGGGGCAGCCTAGATTCAAGAAAAATCAGAAAGGAACTCCTATAACAGTCCAGGAACTAGTTGATATAAAGTTGGCTTAATAATGGAAATGTGAAAATTGAAATAAAGTTGTGAATTTACAATATTTCTAACAATTGAAACAAAGGCATTACATGAGAGAACGCATCTACGGAATGAAGAAACATAAAAGATAAAAGGTAGCTTTAACTTATCCAGCCTGGAAACTGGTTAAAGAGTACCACAATGGGTAAATCTGAGAGTTAGACAAGAGAGCTAATGGTTTGGGGCATGTAAACCATATGCCATCACACTAAGTGGATTCCATGATGGATGGAGTGTGGACTGAAAAGAAGCAGGATGGAAAAGTCATATGAGAAGAAGCAAAAGACTCAGAAGTTGGCAGAACCAGAAGAGGAGGTCAACTATTATTTAAGGAAAGCTGAGAAAGTAATATGTTTTCAGAAGGAGTAAGGAATCAATAATAAAGAGACCAGATTGAAAGAGTTATCAAAAATGGGGAACGGCTTAATATTAGCAAGACAGTGATCACTGCCAAGCTCATGAAGGGCTATATTTCAGCTGAATGGTAGCATTGTTGTCTCCTGTTAATAAAAGAATAATAATAATGACATATCCTCCACTATCCTTTTGTTACATATGACTTTTCACATAAAATATTCTTCTCTAGAGGACCAATCAATAAATAAAGTAGCTTTGTATATGAAACTGGACTCTATATGACAAAATATAAGATGGTAAAATTCATTTTATATGGTAAAATTCAATATATTGTAGTCCTCCATTCATGCTCTGAAAAATTCATATAGCAAGCATTATGGGTCTTGCTTCTAATCTCATCTCTGAATTCTTTCTTGATTAGAGTCTCATTACATGTAGTAATCAGGTGTTCGGGTTAGCCACTAAAATTTAAGGAAACCCGCTGGAAGGAAAAGAAAAATGTAGTAAACCAGGAAAATTCAATAACTTTTTTTTAGAAAAATCTGACTATGGTCGGTCATATCCTCCAGCTGAATTCCACAGTTGTGGAGCTGGACAGATTTTTCACACATGGCAGAAACCACTGTCCTTACAGTGCTGGTCTGTATAGACCAGTAGTGACTCTGCCTGTGAACAATGACCCCGTTTGAATTCCAGCTAATAGGAAGAGGAATTAGGATATAAAGAAAGCATAAAACACATTTATTCATACTACTCATTCAGTTTCATCCTTCTTTTTTTTTTGCCTTGGCCATGTAGTGGACAAGATGCTTTAGGGCTCAATGAATCACAAAGGCAGATCCCTTCATCAACCATATCAGAATCACCTAAAGACATTATTCCAGGGATAGTTTTGGAGTTTCATGCCTCAGAGATTTTAATTTAGTATATCTGGGATAGAGTCTAGGAGACTATACTTTTAAAGATCTTTGCAGTCTTTTTAAGGTCTGTTGAACAGCCAGGTTTGGGAACTAATGCGTATTTTACATGCCGAATTTCCTTAAAATCTCAGGACCTTAACATTAGCATGAAACAAAGAAGAAAACTGAAACCCTGAAGAAGTAACTAACTTGCCGAAGTTTGCTGAATCAGAACTCATATCTAGACCTTGGGATTGATAGTGCTTTTCATTATACTGCAATTGCCTTCCATGGAAATAGTTCTCTGATTTTAAGTTTATCACTTTCTCAATAGACGTTGCTCTGGACTGTGGATTACTATAACAAGCCTCTTTAACTTTCCCGCGTTCTTCTAAAACTTCAGTTAATATTTTACTTGCTTATTGTTTTTTGTTTTCTTTTGTTTTTATTTTTGTTTGGGCATAGTTACTGTTGTTGTTTTGGTTAATTCCCCAGTGGGGCTCACTTGAGCACAACAGGGCATCTACCTTGTGTCTTTCTCATCCCCAGTCTACTACCTGGGTGACATGCTCACAAGGGGCTCTCTTCTTCCTACCTTCTACCACTCAGTGGTAATTGAACCAACCCTTCTGCCCAACCTCTTGAGCCACATGCAATGACAAATTGATTCACACCAAGTTGATAATGAGTGCAAAGGAATTAGAATAACACTTTATGCAATAAAATATGGAAACTGGGTGTATCTCTAAGAGACTGCGTGGTGATAATTTTAGCTAGAAGAGCCATTTAGAACCATTTACATTTATAAAACAGCTAAAATGGGGGTGCCTGGGTGGCTCAGTTGTTTAAGATTCTGACTCTTGGTTTCAGCTCGGGTTGTGATCTCATCATTTCATGAGTTCAAGCCCTGCATCAGGCTCTGTGCTAACAATGGGGAGCCTGCTTGGGATTCTCTCTCCCTCTCTTTCTGCCTCTCCCCTCCCCATGCTGTCTCTGCTTCTCTCAAAATAAACAAATAAACTTAAAAAAAAAAAACTTAAAGACCTAAAATGGTTGCCTGGTACATTAGGATTCTCCAGAGAAACAGAACCAGTGTGTGTGTGTGTGTGTGTGTGTGTGTGTGTGTGTGTGTGTGTGTAATTGGGAAAGAGAGATTTATTTTAAGGAATTGGCTCACACAATTGCAGAGGCTGTCAAGTCCAAAATCTGCAGGGCAGGCTGGCAGGCTTGAGACCCAGGGAAGAGCTGGTGTTGTGGTGAGAATCTGAAAGCAGAGTCTTCAGCAGAATTTTCTCTTCTTCTGTAGAGGAAGCCAGTTTTTTTGTGTTGTGTTTTGTTTTGTTTGTCTATTAAGGCCGTCAGCTGATTGGATGGGGTCTACTTACATTTCAAAGTGTAATCCACTTTACCCAAAGACTACTGATTTAGATGTTAATCTTATCTAAAAATAACATGCAGAAACATCTATAATAATGTTTGACCAAGTATCTGGGTACGATAGCCTCACCAAGTGGATACATAAAAATAACCACTACACCTGGTAATAGATAAGGGCAATCCATTTTTGCAAATCAAAAGGATCTGAGATTATTATTAAGGCCCTATCCCCTTGACTGTCATTGTATCTCATGATTCAGTTCAACATGGAATAGGGCTCTAGTAAGACACAACTGAAGAGAACACCATACATAGCACGTAGAATTATACTTGTTTTGGAAGGAAAGAGCATTGTTTATATCATAAGACAACTTCACAATCAAGAAGTCCAGACCCCTACTGGATCAGTAACTCAAGTATATAATAATGGGTTATTTTTTCTTCTTTTTCTTCTTCTTTTGTTCTTCTTCCTCTTCTTCTACTTCTTCTTCCTCTTCCTCTATCTCTCTCTCTTTCCGTGAGATTTGGAAGGCAACATTATAATTAATTCCTGGTGAATCATAAATCTGAATTTCAGAGGCAAATTTCTAACAGTAGTAAACGTGTACATTTGAATGCACTCTAGGGAAGAGACCATAATAAAATGTGAGGAAAATTCCAATCAGTACCTGATCTCTAGTTCTTTGACCAATGCCATAATGTCTCAAATGCCTCTTGTCCCCATGTACATGATACCTCAGCAAATATTAAAGTATTTTTCCTTCAGTGAGCTCACAAAATGACTTGGGTCTCCCTTACACAACTTCATTCCTGTCCTGTTTATTTGTATTTTTTTATAAAAGTATTTTGAAAACATTTTATTATTGTTTGCGGCCCTTGATAGCTTGCTTAAGTAAAAGCTATGATGGATTTAATTGATATTTAGAAGATTGAAATCTGATATAGGGTATGATAATTTTCTGGATAATATTTTTGGCTTGAGTTTTACATTTGTGAAACAACTAAAACTATCTAACTTCTCTTAAGAGTACTCAGAAAAGTCCCCAGGGAACATCTGTCTTCTAACAATGTCTAACATTCATTCCCTTTTAATAACTGTAGGAAATAAGTCTGGCAAGGCTGGTCCCCTGGCTCCCTTGACATAATAGATGAAGCATCACCACTACTGATTAGAGCGCCTTACTTCATTCTTATTCTCTCCTCCTTCATATTTTTTGATAGGTTTAATAGGGATTAAGTGGTGCCTGGTAGTTAATGAATTTGAAACATTATTTGAACCTTTGTCTTGGCAGTGATCTGGGACAATGCCAGGTAGTATATATACAGAAGGTCCAAGTATATTCGCTTGAAGCAACAACACAACAAAATCAAAAGTGGCCCTGGGTTTGGATTTAGGGCAGAATAGAGATCTTTATTGCCATTATGCCCACACACCTCCAATGACTGAGGAAGGAGGCTTTCTTTCACCTGTGAGGTCTCTTAACCCAAACTAAGGGTTACAGGTGACAGTGGTAGGCAAGGGGTCTCCCCAGTACTCAAGGGATAAATTTTGCCATAATGTTAGCTTATTGTACAGAAACACTTTAAAATTTAATGTTAGGTGGAAAAGTGGTAACCCCCTTCTTTACATGTTAGGCATGGATGTGTTGGTTTAAAAAGCAATTCAGATAATGAAAGTCAGTCCCCAAAAGAATTAACATCCAGAAAGTCCAGGAAGAATAAGTGTGTTCCCAACAGCTATGCAGAAACTGAAAGAAACAGAGAAAATGGTACTGGTCACAAACCAAACAAGTGACAAAAAGGAGTCCTGAGTTTAGGGGGTTTACGTTCTAACCAACACCACAGTTAGAGGGCAGAAGTCTAGCCCCAGGTAGGGACACTGATCAAAGAAAGAGGAGTCAGAATACCAAGTCAGGAATTTGGGCACAGAGGAACCAGGTGGAAGTGGGGATTCTTCTTGGAAATAAGCCATGGTAGTAAAACGGGTTTCATGCAGGGCAGAAGCCAAGTACTAAGATTGAGGCATAAAGCCAAATATGTACTATTAGCAGGATTGAATTAACTATCACTGGATGACTCCTGAGAGAAAACATATCCCCGGGGATGGCAGCTAAATCTGGAAATCTGAGTAATATGACTCAGCAGTTGGGAGATAAGAAACAAGGTGGTGGTAGGACCTGAGGAAGCCAGAACTTGAATTGGGTTTGGAGTATTCAAGACTCAGTGAAGTAGGTCAGTGATTGTACAGGTCACTATGTAGAAAATTTGTGTTTCAACATGCTACGTAAAATTCATTTGGAAAATATTTTTTAATTATAAAATAACACTATCCTAAGTATATTTAGGGAAGGAAATTGGCTAGTTTCTCCCCAGATATATTTGCCTTTCATCTGTTTCTTCATCTTTTGGTTACGATCCTTTAAGAGATCTTGTTACTCTAGGCAGGAATATTATCAGTGCAACATATTTTGGTGGAAAATACAAAATGGTGAGTGTTTCTTCACTCCCAAAAAAGAAAAACTGAAACATATGAAGTTATATCTACCACATTAAAATCATCTTAATGATAGCATAACTGGACACCAGGGATGCTATATAATATGTGTAGTCATACACACACTCCCACATGCATTGTTTTTTAGTTATATAGTTCTCTACTCGCTATCCCATTACAAACAAACCTTAGTAATATATACCCTTGCTGCCATATTTTTGCTATAATTTCAAATTCTATTAAAATTAAGGATGTCACAATGTATAAAATTAGCCAGAATATCAAAACCTAGAATAAAGTAGGCTTTGGACATTTAGAAGAGATCCAGAGAACTTTACAAAACCTCACATTCACAGAGTATATAATTTTCTCCATAAAAAATGGACAAGACCTAAAGTACCACAAAATCAAGTCAAGATGCAGAAGCTTGGCAGTTCCTATGTGGATGTCTTCAGCTACTTCCTATAACTTCTCACAAGAATGTTACATTTTCTCATTCAAATTAGTGTCTTCACATAATTCTGATTAAACTCGAGGGTCTTTGATTGCTAATTAAATGACAAACAAGGAATTCTATAAATCTGCTCTTCAGATTTTTAATGGCAGTTTGAATTTCTTACAATTCTTTCCTTGTTATGCTACCATTCTTTTAAAGCAATGCCCATTATCTTCATCACAGAAGTCTTTTTACCCAAAATAAAAAAGTATATATAGTTGGTCCCTAATTTAATAACACTAGTAGAAGGTAAAGGGAATTTTTTTTCAGCATTAGCATTCCCATATGTTTTATTGATGATAAATTTACTTTTTTACCATTTTTGTCCTTTTTGAAAGGACAATTCATATCAGAAGAAATTAAGATGATTAAAAAATCAAAGGAAGAAAATAAATGATGTCAATGTTTATTAAAGCTCCAAAGGTATATATAAATATATTAGTATTACGTGCTTTTTCATCATTAGGTTGGATTGTGGGAATAAAAAATATCAGATGCCATTCAAAGATTAGTTTAATGTTTGTTCTTAGCTATCAGTGCAGATATATCTATATATACCTATATCTGTATCTATATAGATATAGATATCTCAGCTAGATATATTAGCTTTTATCTCCTTTTCCTATTTCATCAAAAGTTCAAAAATTCTTTCATGACAAATGAGTTTTAACAAACTAATAATTAAGCTCTTCATAATTGGTATAACTTATTCTGTTTCTATTTCTCATTTTTTCTTAAAATTATTTAACTAATATTCAATAAAATACCAGCATTTTCTACTTTGAAAGTAGAAATATTGAAAGTAATGTTAAATGCATATAATTTCCCAATTTTTAATTTCTCTTCAGGATAGAGAAACCATCTTCATTTGATATGTTGTCTTTTTTCTAAGAAGATAGAAATATAATTTAATATCATCAGTGTTTAATTAGGAATAAATACAATCAATTTGAAGGTGGTCTTAATTTGAAACTTACAGTAACTTGTGTTTTCAGAAGATCTGTCTGTGTGATTTCTGATAATATTATTTAACTTTTGTGTAGAACCTGATTTTCTGATTCAAAAAGAAAGTAAATATTTTTTGTAAAAAATAAACATGCTATTTATGAATAAAAACATATGTTCTGTGATACATATCAAGAATGAAAGCACATTTATTTTGCATTAGATAATTTAACAAACTAAATAGAAGATATAAAGAAAATTTCCAAAAGGACTAAAATACCATTGTACGTAACATGATGTAGATTGTACATGTAAACTATCTGTTTATTTAAAAAACCCAATTAGATTAAATTAAAAACTCCATTATCATTATGATTCCAATTATAGCAATCATAAAACAGGTATTAATAAATATTCACAACAAAAATTCTATTGTGCTAAGTTACTTATATCATGCACTATATTTTGTTTTTAACAATAACCTCCTTAGAGTATTAAATATCAGTGACCTTAAAATATGGTTAGTATAAAGGTTGTCAATATATCACCGACATTTGTCTTCTTTGTATAATCAGAATTATCATATGTAACACTCACGCAGAGGCTGCTAATAAGTCATCCAAATCCACATTTGTTTCTTCTTCCCGGACATATGGCTTAATCATATTTCTCAGGCTCTTGCAGGTAAATGCATCCATGGAATTGATTTCTAGCTAGTGGACTGTTATGCAAAAGTGATATTAATCACTTCTGAACCTGGTCCATAAAAATGCCCCGCAGGTGTTCCTCCATGCTCTTTTCCTTTCTAGCTTGATAGAGCCAAGATAACAAGAAGAAGGCTCTAGAAAACCTTGTGCTAAAGATGGTAGGGAATCAATCAGCCTAGAAAACTGTTTAGAATATTGTCCCACCACTCTAACATGGTTCCTTTCCCACTGGTATTATTATAGAGGCAAGAGATATCATTCTCTTCATTAAGCCCAGATATCTGGGTTTAATGAGTACATATATACATATATATACATATATACACATGTATATACATGTATACATATATCTAGGTATATGTATATATGTATATGAGTACATATATATATATGAGTGTATATATATGGGTGAATACATATATGTGTACGTATAGGAGATACTTAAATATTTAGATGTGGTGAGCTCCTTAACATTTTTGAATAAGATTGTAATATACAGCTACATGGAATCACTTCAGTAACTTAAGAAAAATGCTTAGTACAGTGCCCACCACATAGCGAGAACTCTCTGAATATTCTCTGTCATTATTATATAGAGGAAGATATGTATTATTTTCATTTTGAGTGTCTGGCTTAAAAAAATCTTGTTGGCATCACACACACACACACACACACACACACACACACATTAGCATTAAAATAAAATCAGTGACCTTAAAATATACTTGGTATTCAAATATGTCCTACGGAATCACTATTAATCTGTGTTCTTTAAGATAATAATTATCAAATGTAACGCATAATATTTTTATCTGAATGTATGTAAAAATAATGTAGATATTTTTTCTTAAAAGGGATTTTTGAAGTGGCTTCTTCAATCTAAGACTTCTTAAAACTCATGCTTGTTTATCACACAAAGTGAAAAAGAACTGGAGATTTAATTAGTTACCACTAAATTATTTCCTTTTTGTGTGATTTGAGGTAAATGTCTCGTGAGGCATGGCTGAGACATGCCTCCTCTTTGCCTTTGTCTTCAAGGCTCTGTGGAGGGAATTGAAGAGTGAGGCAAGAATAGAGGCCACCAATAAAATTGCCTCAGCCTTATTCCTGACTGAAGAAAATCCTTCTTGCCTTTCCTCAGCTGCTTCCTGACAACGAGTCTGAAATCTAGGATTTACCTGTTGCCTAGAAAGTAATCAATGCACCTGGGTTGGCTCTAGACTTTCCCTTTGTCCTGTTCTCAAATAGAAACACACACACACACACACACACACACACACACACACACACATAGTCAAACTTGGTCTTAGCCTTTCTTTCCCACTCTCTTTGGGGACTTTGCTACACCTGCAAAAATTCTTAGATCAACTCAAATAATTAATCCATATTCATGCAACCCCTGTAGAATATTCACATTGGAGGGACCATTGGAAACCTTCAAGATTGACTTCTCATATAAAGCATAAGGAAATAAAACCCCAATGTGTTAGCTGCAAAATCACAGTAAAGACCCAATTCCCATGTCATAATCCAGTGCTCTTTTCAAATCACTACAAAATTTTCATATCTTCCCGGGCTTAGAACCTGAGTATTTTTTGCTTATCTATTTAACTGAGTTCAGTAATTAGCTAAACTGAATAAAGAAGATCAAGAGAATATTGAAGACTATTGGCTATAACTAGGACATAGGGTGAGCAAGTCTGACCAACTTTAACTTAGAGATTCAACATACAAACCTAACTTAGTTGCAATCAAGAACCTGACATTAAATATAAACACACCAAAAAAAAAAAAAGAGATCAAATACATGGGAAAAATGATACCTACCTAAAAACAGTAAATACAGAGCAAATTTCATTATAGCACTTATTGATTTAGTACTTCAATATACACATCAAAAAAAAACCCCACTTATATGAAAAGATGAGATCTGTATTTTATCCAAGTCTTTCTGGCAAGAAGTTCTTGCTTTTAAAAACCACAGTACCTGAAACCATAGAAGGAAACAGGAACTTCCTGTCTTGTTTTTTTTTTTTTTTTTTCAAAACTCTCCACTAATCTTTTAATTAAAAGTGAATGATGGAGAAATGGCAAGGGAACAGGAGAAACTGAAGCACACAGCCTCCTTATGTATCTGTACAACCATAATCAGTCTGCATATCTCTCGGGGAGATCTGTATTAGTTACATGGAATCTAATCCACTCTGCTAAAGCTGATGCCCTCAACCACTATGGTTGGCTGTAATTCACAGTGCTTGTAGACCCAAGTTGGTAAAATATATAACCTAATAAAGAAACTTCTAGAAAGATTTTACATACTCTAGGATGCTAAGATTTTAGAAGGTGGTTTTATGCCAATTTGGAATTTAAATGATGAAAGAACACTGATTTTTGTGGAACCCCTTAAACTTAAGTCCCTGTATTTAGCTAAATTTTTTTCTTCTCAATTTAATAAGTTATCTTTTATTTGAATCATAAAAGTACTATTTTGGCAATAGTATATAGGAATATCCAGACATATGTGATACCAACAAGATTTTGTTAAGCCTAGGACTTACAATGAAAATAATACATACCCCCCCCCCCCCGTATACAACAATGACAGAGAATATTTGGAGAGTTCTCACTATGTGCTAGGCATGGTGCTAAGCATTTTTCTTAAGTTATTGCAGCGACTACATGTAACTCTATATCGCAATTTTATTTTTGAGGTTAAAAAAACCCCTCAGAACTGTTAAGTAGCTCACCCACATCTAAATATTTAAGTATCTCCTTAGTCTCTGCTAATTATAATCCATTAATCTTACCATTATTCACTCTCTCTCTCTTTCTCTCTCTCCCCCCCCCCCCCGCACTCTTGTTTTCATGTGCCTCCAAGCCCAACTTATATTTCAAGGCATTAGATTTCATTCATTTATTCAACAAATATTTATCTCATGCTTATACATGCTTGACACTCTTCTAGATGCCTGAGTTGTGTCAGTGAGCAAAATAAACAAGGGCTTTGTCCTCATCAAACCTACACACATTTCCTTACATCTAATCTCAATTCCATCACCTTGTTCTCCCTTTATCATACAACTCAGAAGAAGGGAAAGCAATGTGACCATGGAGGAAAGGATTATAATGTTACACCACAAGCCAAGAAATGCCACTTACCACCAGAACCTGGAAAAGGTAAGGAGCAAATTCTTCTCTAGGACCCCCAAAGGGACTTCTAGCTTCCAGAAATGTGACAGAGTGAATTTCTGTTGTTTAAGCCACCAAGTTTGGGGAAATTTGTTACAGAAGCAATAGGAAACGAATAGGCAGAGGAAAGTAAATTAAAGTCATAATTCTAAGATTATGCTCAAGATGGTTGTATAAAAACTGCTTCTTTCTGATTTTATTTCCAGTGTAGTTATCAGTGTTATATTAATTTCATGTGTGCAGTATAGTGATTCAACACTTCCATATATCACCCGTTGCTCATCACAAGTGCACTCCTTAAGCCTCATCACAGTTTCATTCATCCCCTCCCCCCTCCTCCCCTCCCCTCTGTTCTCTACAGTTGAGTCTATTTCTTAGCTTGTCTCTCTCCTTTTCTCTTTTTCCTTTGCTCATTTATTTTGTTTCCTAAATTCCACATATAAGTGAAATCATATGGAATTTGTCTTTCTATGACTGACTTATTTCCCTTAGTCTTAAACCCTCTAGTTTCATCCATGTCATTGCAAATGACAAGATTTCATTTTTTTGATGGCTGAACAATATTCCATTCTGTGTGTGTGTGTGTGTGTGTGTGTGTACACATAAATACTCTTACATACATATGCAAATATGTACATTTATGTACATATACACATAAATGCTCTTTAAATTATCAGTATACCTACACTCATGGAAAGAAAAAATATGTTGGCATTCTTCCACTAACCATTAATTCTCAGCAAGCACTTCATAATTTATAGCTTCTTCACTTCATGGATGAAATTAGACATATTTTGGGAAATTTTCTTTATATTAGCACTTCATAAATTATTTGCTAAAACAAGTCTGTTGTGAGACATTAGATATGAGATCCAGGAATAATTATATCTTCTTTAACATATTTTAGTAATTTCCTGAACTGCATTTTTTGGATCATAAATTATTGTCAAGTAAACAAAATTATTTGCTCCTGAAAAATAAGAAATGTGAATGTCTTCAGAGTGAGAGCTGAGCATATGAAAAGATTTTCTTCTTTAATAAAAATGAACTCAGGGGTGCCAGGGTGCCTCAGTCGGTTAAGCATCCGACCCTTGATTGATCCTCAGGTCATGAGCTTATAGTTTGTGGCTTTCACCCCGTGTCAAGTTCTGCCCTCACATCATGGATCCTGCTTGGAATTCTCTCTCTCCCTCCCTTTCTGCCCCTCCCTTTCTCTCTCTCTCTCCCTGTCGCTCTCTCTCTGTCCCTCCCTCACTTGCATTCTCTCTCTCAAAAATAAATAAATGTTAAAAAATTGTTTACAAAGAAAAAAATAAATGATGACATCTTTCAATCAGTGAAATATATGACCTGCCCCAGACCAGCTGCCACGTCGGCTCTATATCTACCAATCTAACAAAGATCTTGTCTGGAATTTTGCAATAAGAAAATGTCTAAATATGAGGGCAGTTAATATTTCTATCAATTCTTTAAGTAAAACTAAAATTAAATATTTTGCACGGTGTTCTTACCTTATAAGAATACTTGAGCTCACATAAGAAAACTAATGATTCAACAGAAGATAATTTATTAATAAGTTGATGTTTTATCTTGAAAAATATTTATTGTAATTGTTTTGTAACACATAATAAAATTTCCAGAAAAACCAGGCATTGCTTCTTTTCCTTTATTTTGTTTCCAGAACTCCTTCTGTGAAGAAATCACTTAACCTTCTGATTTAGGCACCACATCGTATGTCACATTAGACAATGAAATGATCTGAAATTTACAGTCAGAAATTCAAAATTCAGTCTCAACTCCACAACTTATTAGTTAGTTGCTTAGCCACCCCATTCTTCATTTTTGCATATGGTTGGAATAACCAAAATAATGACATTTTACCTGAAAAAGTTGTTTTGGGCATCCAGTAACGAAGTATATGTAATGTCTTTGTAATTGTTTTAAGTTCTGTAAACATATTTTTCTGTGTGTTTTTTTTTAGTTTTTATGACTATTTCACTAATCATAACAATAAAATAAATGTGGTGACAGTTGATGCCTTATTTACGGTGAGATATTGAGTAACAAGCTGTGTCTGATAATAGCGTAATAATGACCTAACTTGGAAAATAAGGTATTTGTAAGTGCCCTTAAGATCTTTATAAAATGAACAGTTTTCCTTTTCTGGTAAGAATGAAATACATCAATAAATGTATATGTTCAGCCTGAAGTTTCAAAACTGTTGGAAAAACGTTCTTGCCCTTGAGGAGATAACATTATAGTAACAGACAGACACTAAGCTAGAAGTGGCACAAAAGAAATAAGGACAATGACGACAAGAATATAGAGAAAGAAAGCCCCATCAGACAGATGGAAGGTTCAGGTGTAGATTCCTGAAGTTACATTTCCATAGATTTCATGTCTTGTGTGAAATGAAAGTCTTAAATTCAACTTGTATGTGCAGTTAGGGTAAATTTGGTGCTGTGGTAAAAATACATGCCATGGATTATGTTGTACAAAGTTTTCTAAAAATAAAAGCAAGTCACAATTAACACTTCTTTTTTCTTTTACTATAAGCACTCATAAATACTCATAAGGCTCCTCAAAATTGTCTCCACATCATTAAAATTTTATGTTTCTAATAATGCACCTATACCTTATTATATATATATCATATATATATGATATATATTATATTATATATATAATAATTATCATATTATATGATTATCATATATATACATATATAATTATCATATATATATGATATATATCATATGGAGCCTGCTTCGGATTCTGTGTCTCCCTCTCTCTCTTCCCTTTCCCCGCTCACATTCTGTCTCTCTCTCAAAAGCAAATAAACATTAAAAAAATTAAACAATAAAATAAAATAAAATGCCTAATTCATGTATTCGCTCAATATTTATTGAGCAAATTCTATATGCCAGTCATTGCCCGAAGAAAAGGAAGATAATGATGAGCAAGATATATAATCTTTTCTCAATGAGCTATAATCTAGTAAGTAGCACTTCTCAAAATTTTAACGCTCATTCAAATTATAGGGGGATCTTTTATAAAATGTAGATTTTAATTCGCTTGGTCAGACTGGGCTCTAAAAGTCAATGTTCTAATAAGCTCCCAGGAGATGCTGATGCTACTGGTCCATGAATCTTATTATGGGTAGGAAGGTATTTAAGCAGACAGACAATGAAACTAGTAATGTCCAGTGTGTGATTGGGAAATGGAACACAAATGTCTCAATGAGATAGATGGGGGAAAATGTATATACTGAAAATAGATCCTCATGTAAAAATGCGTAGTAAATAGTAAAGATACCCCTTTCTGGCTTTCTCCCACTGTGCAGGTGCTCAAGGTAAACCAAGATGGCAGATCTGGAGTTGCAGACCACCTTCGCAGAGCTTCAAAGCAAAGTTATTGACACTCAACAGAAGGTGAAGCTTGCAGACGTATGGCTTGAACAGCTAAACAGAATGAAAACGCATGCACATCTTACAGATAAGGAGATTATGCCTGCTGAATAACAGTAATGTATATGAAGGTGTAGGAGAAATGTTTATGCTTCAGACCAAGGAGGCAATTCACAATCAACTGTTAGAGAAACAAAAATAGAAGAACAATTAAAGAATTGGAACAGAAAGAAATCCTACCTGGAGCGGTGTTTGTTTCTGCCGAGGACAACATCTGGGATGTGGTGATGGCACCAAAGGCACAGTAGGAAACCTCTAGCAGAAGCTTCCCCCCTCATATTCCTGGAAAGGGCAGCGGGGCCCTTGTTGGGGAATCCGCCTCTTTCTGCCCTGATGGATGTTTTATTTGGTTGCTCTGGTAGCCTTATGTTACCTACTTCACCCTGATACCTTTTCAGATTCCAACTGTGTATTTTGTATCCTGCCTCTGCTTGTCATCTCTGTTCAGGACAGTCTTCCCCCCCGGGGAGAAGACCAGGGCATAGCTGAATTTAGGTGAAGTTTGGTAGCAGTCTGCCTAAACATTCCTTCCCTGCTTCCTCCCAAATGTTTCAAAACAAAATGCTGTAACAAACCAGTGGCAGCTCTATGGCTGCCTCTCTTTGGCCAGCGTCATAAAGTGGCTTAAGGCTTCCTAGTGGCTTAGGGGCAGTGATGTGCTGTGGCTGACTTGTACTGGCTTGCCATAACTAACTATTAAAAAATTGTTAGAGTTCTGTTCCAAGCTAGTTGTGAAACAAAGCTGTTATTAAAAATTGATTATGTAAATATACAATTATATGTAAAACCAGGACAACAAATACTCAGAACTTATCCCTTCCTTAAAAAAAAGTAACAATAAATATAGATCACCAGTATATTCGAAAAATAAGAATATTCCCTAAATATGTTCCAATTGCTATAAAAATATACCCCCACTTGAAAGCATTTAACAAAACCTATTCCCAATGGATTAGAGAACTAAGCATTATTAGGAATTAAGTAGAACCATAAAAAAAGTATAAATGAACATTCAACTGATCTAGAAATGGAAAAGAACTTTTGAGTTACAAAAAGGAGTGGGGGGAAGATGAGAAAAGAAAAATAATAATATGACAAGAAAATTTAAACATTGTTGTGCCTCCGAAAGAAGATGAAGGGATAAATCTGTTTCTTGTCAGGACCCCCAATGAATGGTGGAAAACAACTCTGTCTTCATGCACATGGTTATATCTGGACTCCGAATTAATTAATAAAGGCAATTAGTTATGAACATCCACTGCCAATCTTCACAACACCGTTGTCCTCCTTTGATCCTATATAGGCTCTTAAAATCTGCCGTGACTGTGTTCCTGGACTAAAACAATCCAAACTAGGTACAGGCACTCGAGATGCTTGACAATTAGACCCAATTCCTCCTACTCCTCCATTATTACATTCCACTGTTTCTTTCATGACCTCCTCGCTCTAGCACTTTAAAGAAGCTGGTTTTTCATCCACTGTGCCTTTACCATACCGTTTTCCAAATTTATAACGCCACCGCCCTCACTTCTGCCTCTCCAAACCCAACAATGCATCTGAGTACAACTCACGTTCCACCTTTTTTGCTCTTTGGCTGAACCACTATACCGAAAAGGTCTTTACGCTTCATGGGAATTTCACAGTAAGTGACACTGTGAGAACTTTAAGGAACCGAACAGGATGCCTTGATTTGAAACCATATATGTGAAAGTCCTGTAGTAAAATGTGAAGTTCGGGGTTTGAAGAACGGAGACTGTCAAAGTCTTAGCATATGACCTTGTATCTTTGTGTAATGCCCGAAGTTCCGAAACCTCCCACAGAAGTCCACCAGAGTCGTAAGTCAAAGCCAAGCGGCAAGGGTAGTTTATTGCAGGTTCGAACCTGGTCCTCTGCGCACTCGTCGCCGGTGACGCAAGAGGCCACGATCAGGGTTGGTACAGCGTTTTTATAGACAGAGACAAATAGCACAGGGGAGGTTTCAAATTATGAGGGGCCTGATTAGTTGATTTTAAAGTAAGGACATTTGTTGTTCTTTGATTGGGCGTCCTTTGTCTGTCCTTTGGCGGGAAGGCTTTGTCCGTTACTTGTGGCGGGAGGAAAAAAGGGGGAAGGGGGTAGGGTAGGTGAGGAATGTGCTAAGCAAGCAGGTTTACAGAAGCGAGAAATGCCGGTTAGTTTATGTACAATCACTCATTCCATTACATATCAGACTACATTTAGGAAGGTTTACAACCCATTCTACTACACAGCGGGTTACATTCAGGAAAGGCCTCACAATGCTTGTAGCAAACAGCAAGCAAAACAGACTTCTCAGCAATTGTATTTCTTATCAAAGATCCATAATAAGCAGAAAAGAGAACCTAGCTTTAAACTAAAGCAGGGCTGTCATTTGGATTGTTCCTTTCACTTTGCGCTCCAAATAAATAACCACTGAATTAATGCCCAGCCCTGGGGGGTAAGATGCTAACCACACAGTTTTAAGTATTCGTAAGAGCTTTGCTTCTGTCGTTTTCCAAAGAACCTTAGTATCTTTATACGAGATTTTTCCTAAAACCCCCCAGTATGTGCTGATGAATTCTATTGATGTTCTATATTTCATAAAGCTAGGTAGTTTATACCACTAAATTTGCCTTCCTAGAAATTGTAAAGAATTACTGCATTTTTAACAAAAATTTTAAATTCCTTACAGAATTGTTAAACTCTGCCATGTTCCAAACTATGCATTAGGGAAACTTAAAAACTGTATTAGGAAATACTAATCTAAAAGTAACTATTATTTGGGGTGCCTGAGTGGCTCATCTGGTTAAATGTCCGACTTCAGCTCAGGTCATGAGGTCACAGTTTGTGAGTTCAAGCCCTGCATCAGGCTCTGTGCTGACAGCTCAGAGCCTGGAGCCTGCTTTGAATTCTGTGTCTCCCTACCTTCCTGCCCCTCCCCACCTCACATTCTCTCTCTCTCTCTCTCTCTCTCTCTCAAAAGTAAATAAATATTAAAAAATATTTAAATTAATTATTATTCTTTTTAATATATTACTTTTTTACTAATGGACTGATTCATTTACCTTCTAGAAAATATTCCTCTCTATGTGATATATGCATTCTTTATGTATACTTTACATATTTACTCTCTATTTTTTGTATACATGGAGTCAGCGTTCACTGTTCCATTCTTTTACACTGGTTTCTTCACTTGTCTCTTACATAGTTTCATTCCAAGATGGGATCAGGGCTAATATATTCCCTGAGGTTTTTCATGATTGAGTATGCCATTATTGAATATGCCATTTTGTACTTGGATAATAACTCGCCTGGTTATAATATTCTTGAGACATGCTTTTTCCTTAAAATTTGTAAATATTGTTCTATTATCTCCTGGCACTTCATTTTTTCCATGGAGGTATTTGAGCCTAATCAGATTAATTCCCTTTGTCATTTCTTGAATATCTAATGAATTCTTTCTTTATCCTTGGAATCCAATCACTTTACCAGAATGTCATGAAATTGGTTCTTCTAATGAATTTCTTGAAAACGGTGTGCCTTTGATTTGTGGGTACTATTTTTAATTTCAGAAATATTTTCACTATTATTATTATTATTAGTTTCATTTGTTGGGTTTTCACTTCAGTTACAACATTTATCTTGATTTTGGATCAACATTTTGTATATGCCATGGACTGTAATGTCTTCTTGATTCCTTTGCTTTTCCCCCTTCATTTTATTGAGACTACTTCTATGGCTTTCTTCTGTTGCTAATTGTATTTCCCACACTGTCTAATCTGTTCCTACGATTTCTATTTAATCATTTCTGTAATGGCACCACTTTGGTCCTCTATTCACTTGATTTTCCAATCTCTCCTTTCAGCTCATTCACACTTAATCATCTCATATTTGAAGTGGTCCCTCATTAAAATTATGTTGTCTTTAGCATGAAACATATGGGGGAAACTTTCTTCTGTTTTCCTGTTTGAGTTACATTTTCTTACAGAATGAATTCTTTTGTCATTTCTGTGCCTTACACCTGTCTTTATGCTCTAGCATTTTTACATGCTTTCCATGTTTGTTCCATGTTGAATGTAGTCTTTTTTAAAGGTACTTTACTTATTCTGCCATAGGGTGGGCACATTTTTGTTGATACTTTTTCCAACTTACCTGAGACCTGTTAGATTTGTGCTCAAGACTTCATTCAAGGAGCGACAGTAGATATTCTAACCACAGTCTTATAGCCTAAAACCCTATAACACAAGGGAAATTGTCAATTGAAGTATCAGTGTCCTGGTTTGAGAATTTGATTTCTGGACCACGCATAGGGCAAAGAAAAATTTCCGGATATCTAGTTATCAACGCTATGACAACCCACCCAGAAATAACTTCAATCATTAACTTCCTTATGAGAGTTTTTTCCCCCTAGTAAGTTCTGGTTCTCCTACTACTCATCAGAATATTTTTCAAAATATATACTTTAAAATGTATTAAGAAAAACCCTAACAGCATAAAACTGCCTGATAATTAACCTAAGTCACAAGTCTGCCAAAGAATTATTCCTTGTGTACTAGAGAAAAATATAAACAACAAAAGTACCCTCATAAAGTTCATTTTCAAATTACTTAAGTCATGATAGCCTGTACATTAATTGTTTGCTACATTTATGCTTAATATATTATCAATGCCAGTTTGGTCTATACTCTGAGACATTTAGTTTTTGCTTACTTTCACCATTGTAACAAAAAATAAAATTAAGTAAACAAACTGAAAATCAGTGACATTTCTGGGATCCACCAGAGAATTAAGGCCACAAGACAAACAGTTACCCTGACATTTGAGGGGACAGACAAATGCAGAGAATCAACAGCAGACATCAGCTTACTTGGAGCAGACATAGCAGAAGACAAAAACTAGTAAGAACATCTAAATAATCATTTTGATGAATGGCTGAAGTTTTGGTACTGGATGAGTGAAAAACTACTGATGGCCACATTCTTAGGGAGATGGGTTTCATGGGTTTTGCTTACAGGAACCCCAACATGTTCTCACACTGAAAAAAAAAAAGATTCCTTGGTAGCTCTTGCTGGGAGAAGAGTAAAAGTAACCATTTTGAAAAATGGTTGACACGGAGTGCCTTTTATTTTAGCTCCTATTATCCAATACATCATCTGGGCTTAAAAAAAAAAGTTACAAGAAATTCTTAAGGTAAAATAGTTCCAGTCTGAGGAGACAAACAAAACAAGAATCAGGATCAGAATCAAATATTATACAGATTTTGGAATTATTATACAAGAAAATTTAAATAACTATGAGTACTGTGTGAAGAGTTAATGGAAAAAGTAAACAATATGCAAAAAATGATGGGTAAAGTAAGCAGAATCATGGAAACTATAAGAAAGGATTAATCGAATATAAGAAAAACGGGAAACTATATACCAGCAGTGAAGAGTGACTTTGGTGAACTCCAGACTGAACGTGGTGGAGAAAATAATCAGTAGATTTGAAGATATATCAATAAAAACTTCAAAAACTGGAACTCAGAAAAAATTGAAAAAGAAAACAGAACACGTAAGAACTATGAGGTAGTTTTGAAAAAATGTAGCATAAATATAGATGGAATACCAGAGACAGAAGAAAGAATGGAGCAGAAGAAATATTTGAAGTAATCATGGCCAAGAATTTTCCAAAACTAGTGACAGACACCAAACCATAGACCCAAGAGGCACAGATAACAGAAGCAGAGTAAATCTTTTTTTAAAAAAATATGGAAAAAATCATATTCAAACATCAGAAAAACAAAGAAAAAAATCTTGAAAGAAGGGAAAGAAAAAAAAAACTTTACCTATTAGAGAAACAAGAGTTAGAATTGTGGCAGACTTCTCATCAGAAACCATGTAAGAAAGAACAAAGTTGAGTAAAATATTTAAAGTATTGAAGAAGAAAAAAACCTCCCAACTGTGAACTGCATATCCAAGGAAATTATTTTTCAAAAGTAAAGGCAGAATAAGACTTTTTTCAGACAAATAGAAACTGGGGAAAGCCATCATCAGCAGACCTGTCCTGCAAGAAAAGTTAAACAAATAAAAACAGTTCTTCAGGGAGAAGGAAAATGATATAGGTTGGTGTGGCAGGCAGAACAGCAGCCCTCTAAAGAGGTTATACCTTAATCTCCGGAATCAGTAAATATGATGTTATCTTAGATACAAAAGGGACTTTGCACATGTGATTAACATAGGAATTTGGGGATGGAGGTATTTTCCTAGATTATCTGGGTGGACCTAATGTAACCACAAAGGTCAGTATAAGAAAAAGAAGGAAAAAGGGGCACCTGGGTGGTTCAGTCGCTTAAGCATCTGACTCTTGATTTGGGCTCAAGTCATGATCTCACGGTTTGTGAGATAAGCCCCACCTCAATCTCAGAGAGATTAGCACACAGCCTATTTGGGGTTCTCTTTCTCTTCCTCTCTCTCTGCCCCTTGTCTCTCTCTCTTTCAAAATAAATAAATAAAAGTTAAAAAAAAAAGAAAAAGAAGGAAATGGAGGAATTGGGGAAGGAGACATAACAAAAGGAACAGAGTTTATGATGATATGGTCATAAGCCAAGGAATGAGGACAGGCTCCAAAGGTTGGAAAAAAGAAGGAATAAGTCCTCACTTAAAGCTCTCAGAAGGAACACATCTCTGATAGAACATTGATTTTGCCCTATAACATACATTTTAAATTTTGTTATCCAGACCGTAATATAAACAATACATTTAATATTATGTTATCATATATATCTTTCAATTTTAAGTAAAGATAACAAAAAGGAAGATAATAAATTATTACTATCCACTAAGTTTCTAATAATTTGTTACAACAGCAGTAGGAATCTAACACAGATTTTTGGTACCTGGAAAGAGGTTCTGCTATAATAAATACTTATAAATAGAGAATACTTATAAACCAGCTTTGTAATTGAGTAATGGGAAAAAGCAGGAAGAATTTTAAGAAACATAATTTTTAAAGAGCTAGATTGCCTTGGACAGACTGTTGGTATAAATATGAATATTAATAACTCTGTTAGCACTTAGAAGAAAGAGAAAAACATGGTAAAGAAAGAGAATACTTACATCATCATAAACCACCTGTTGGTGGAAATGTGAATATTATGAGCTACCAGTGAGGACTCAAGAGGAAATGAGGAACGTTTCATTAGAAGTTGGAAGAGAGAGGATCCTTATTATATAGTGGCAGAAAACTTCAATGAATTGTACCTTAAAGTTAGGTAGAAAGAAAAATTCATAAGTGATAAAATTAGGTATTTTGCTGAAGATACTAACAAGAAAGTGTTGAGAGTATGCTCTGATTTCTCCTTACAGTTTATATAGGTAAATGCAAAAAGACCCAAACTGGGAGAAGAATTGATAAACCAAAAGAATGATTTGAGAAGTTATTAGCACATCTAGATAGGAAAAGTAGTTATAATTAAGAATTTCACTGTCAGCAGCACTATCAATAATAGCCAAATTATGGAAAGAGCCTAAATGTCCATCGATGGATGAATGGATAAAGATGATGTGTATATATACACAACTGAATACTATTCGGTGATGAAAAAGAATAAAGTCTTGCCATTTGCAGCAACGTGGATGGAACTAGAGGGTGTTATGCTAAGTGAAATAAGTAAGTGAGAGAAAAACAGATACCATATAATTTCACTCATATGTGGAATTTGAGGAACTCAACAGATGAACATATGGGAAGGGAAGGCAAAATAAAATAAAAACAGAGAGGGAGAAACCATAAGAGACTTTTAAATACAGAGAACAAACTAAAGACTGCTGGAGGGGAGGTAGATGGGAAGCTGGGCTAAATGGGTGATGGGCATTAAAGAGGGCACTTGTTGGGATGAGCACTGGGTGTCATATGTAAGAGATGATTCACTGGATTCTATTCCTGAAGCCAAGACTACATTGTATGTTAACTAACTTGAATTTAAAAAAAAAAATACTTTTTTTTTGGCCAAGGAGGAAGAATAAACATTAGTATAATCTCTTGAAAAAAAAAAAAAGAATTTCACAGTCAGGAAAGCATGATCGAGAGAAAAATCGGAGAATGTGGCTGGCCATTTTTTGAAAACCTCAGAAAGTCAAAAGTTCAGAGCATTCGGACTGTCACACAAAAGGTACTTTGAGAAGATTTAGCATGTGAAACAGACATATTCAGCCATCTCAGCAGAAGCTAGAGACAGATGGGATTATCTAGCAAGATCTTAGGAGCCCCTTCTCCAGTAAATCCCTATTACATATAAAAGAGATTAACAAGGTTCTTGATAATTTTACTTCAACAGAAACATTGGCACATTAACCTGAAAGACACAGAAAGAATATGAAGTGAGAGAAGGGCTCCCGAAATTCTACAGGCAGAAAACAGGCTGATAAAATGAGTTGGCTGCAAACATGTTCTATTCTTCAGAAAACAAACAAACAAACAAATAAACAAGGTTGATTCTGAGGGTGGAAATTTGAGCCCAGAGGATAGAGCTCCGAGCATAGAAGATGGAACCATGATTCCAGTAGACAGGGCCATGAGGCCACAGAGGTTCATTCTTAGGCCTTGAAACTTAATGTTTTCCTACCTGGATTCTGAAATATATTAAGACAAGTGACTTCAGTTTTCCTTCTGTTTTCTCCCTTTTTCAAAGGGGATATCTGTCACAGATATATTATGCCTGTCCAGTTATTGTGTTTTAATAGTAGATAACATGTCTTTTGATTTTACAGATCTTCAAAAGGAAAAGATTTTGGCCTCAGGATGGATTATGCCTACAGTCTAATTCACACATGACTAAAATGATTTATTTATTTTTTTTACATTTATTTATTTTTGAGAGACAGAGTGAGACAGAGCATGAGTGGAGGAGGGGCAGAGAGAGAAAGAGACACAGAATCTGAAGGAGGCTCCAGGCTCTGAAAAAGCATTCAACACAGAGCCCGATGTGGGGCTCAAACCCACGAACTGTGAGATCATGACCTGAGCTGAAGTCAGACACTTAACCCATGTGCCCCATGATTTAAAGGTTTAGATGATGAGATATCAGACCTTGAGCTGATGAGATTTGGATGAAATTTTGAGCCTTAAGTTAATGCTGTATTTGGTTGAAACTTTTGGGAAGGTTTGGAGGGAGTGAATGCATTTTGATGCATGATGGATATGAATCTATGGGCACCAGAAGACAACGATAGAAAGAAAAATTGTTCTTCGAAGAGATCTAGTCTTAATCACTAATGAACATGTTACCTTACATGCACATTGGATTAGGAATTTCTAAATGAGATGATTATTCTGGATTAATTCTGTCCTTCATTCTGGATTAAATCGCATGAGTCCTTATAAGAAAAAAAGGAAGTCAAGAGTCAGAGAAGAAGATGTGATGAAGGAAGCAAGTTTGGAGTGATGTAGACATGAGGCAGGGAATGTAGACAGCTTATGGTAGCTGCATTATCACCTGGAACCTCTAGAATAAATTCAACTCTTCTTCACCTTGATTTTAGCCTCATTAAGATGTCTTTGGGACTTCTAACTTCCAGGAATATAAGGTAATAAATTCATGTTGTTTTAAGTCATTAAGTTAGTGCTAATTCATTATCATTGTAATAGGAAACAAATATAGTCAGAAACCCAAATCTACATTAAAAAATGGAAGAGTCAGAGAATGAATAAAGATAAAATAAATTTTTTGTTTTGCCTATTATTTTTTGTTTGCTTTGTTTTGTTTTTTGTTGAGAGGACTAGTTTTGGATAATTTTGCTTATTCTTAATTGATCTAAAAGAGATCTGTGTTTAAAGTAACAATAATAACAATATGTTGGGTGGTTTTAATGTGGATATGCAAAATGAATGGTAGCAATGTCATAAGGGCTAAAAATTAGTAATATTATGTTGTAAAATACTTGCACTACATATGAAGCTACATTGTGTTATTTGACGGTGGACATAAGTGGTTGAAAATCCACATTGCAAACTCTAGAGCAATCACTAAACATCGTTAAAAAAAAAAGTATAATGATATGCCAAGGGAGGAGATCAAATGGAATCATAGAAAATATTCAAGTAAAACTAAAGAAGGTATTAAGAGGCAGAAAAAGAAACAAAGAACAAATACATCAAAAAGAAAACAGCTACAAACATGGGAGACATTAATCCATGTGTATCAGTAATCACTTTAAATGCAAATGAAGACACAGTCATAGTGGATAAAGTCCAAACTATATATCGTCTACAAGAAACTCACTTTAGGCATATAGATTCAGGTTAAAGCTGGAATGTTAAGACAGTGTGGTATTGATGAAAGGACAGACAGAGGCTAATGGAACAGAATGGAAAGCCCAGAAATAGGCCTATGCAAATAAATTAACTAATTTTGACAAAGGCACAAAGGCAATTCAATGGAAAAAGGATAGTCTTGAAAATAAATGGTTCTGCAACAATTAGGTATCAGTATGCATTTAAAAATGAACCTAAATACAAATCTTACACTTTTCACAAAAATTATCTCAAAAACTGGAACATAGACCTAAAGGTAAAATGGAAAATGTTAAACATGGGAGGAATTGTAGGTGACCTGGATACAACAATGAGATTTCAGATACAACCTCAAAAAGACACTGTGAAAGAAAAAAAAAAAAAGGGGGAGCTAGGATGTCACTCCAATTCAAAATCAGCCCTGTGAAAGACAATTAAGATAGTTAAAAGACAAGCCACAGACTGGGAGAAAATGTTTGCAAGACACAGATGTGGATAAAGGGTTTGTATCTAAAATATATGATGACCTTTTGAAAGTCAGTGACAAGAACACACCCCAATTAAAAGTAGTCAAAAGATCTAAAAAGATACCTCACCAAAAGGATATATAAGGTATCAAACAAGAATTTGAAATGATGTTCAATATCATTTGTCACTAAGAACTGCAATTAAGACAATAACTAGGAACTCAGGCATCATAAACTGCTAAAATTCAATAATCGGACAATGCAAGTTGCTGATTAAGATGCAGAAAAAAAGGAAATGTCACTGTGTGCAAATAGTACAATCTCTCTGGAAGATAGTTTCACAGTTTCTCATAAACCAGACATAAAATCCAGCAACATACTTCTTGATATTTATGCAACTTATTTTAATATTTATTGCACAAAAACTCCTACTTTAAAATTTTTAGAGTAACTTTTTATTTATAATCACCAAAACTAGAAGCAACGAAGATGTTCTTCAATAGGTAAAAGGCTAACCTGTAATACTTCCATGCCGTGGACCAATACTCAACAACAGAAAGAAAGGAACTTTCATGCCTTGAAAAAACTGGAGGAAATTCAAATGCATTTTGTTAAGTGAAAGAAGCTAGACTGCATATTGTATGATTCCCATTACATTATATTCCACACAAGGAAAAACACAAAACTATAGACACCCTAAAAAGATCAGATCAAAAAGTGCTATACGCTTATTGTAGTAGTCAAAGTACAGAAGAGTAATGATACCAAATTCTGGAGAAGATATAATGCAACAGGAACTTTTTGTTCACTGCTGGCGGGAATAGTACAGCCACTTTGGAAGATGCTTTGTCCACAACTAAGCCAACTCTTACCATATGATCCAGCATTTATCCTCCTCGGTAACTGCCCAAGTGAGTTAAAAACATGTCTACACAAAAACTTATACACAGATATTTACAGCAGCTTTATTACTAATTGCCAAAACTTAGAAGCAACCAAGAGGTCCTACAGTATGTAAATGCGATAAATAAACTGTGGTGCAGCCAAACAATATAATAGTATTCAATGCTAAAAAGAAATAAGCTATCAAGTCATGAAAATATATGGAAGACTCTTTTTTTAATTTTTTAAAAATGTTTTTATTTATTGTTGAGAGAGAAAGAGAGCACAAGCGGGGGTGGGGGGACAGAGATAGAGGGAGACACAGAATCTGAAGCAGGCTCCAAGCTCTGAGCTGTCAGCACAGAGCCTGATGCAGGGCTCAAACTTGTGAACCCCTAGATCATGACCTGAGCCAAAGTCGGATGCTTAATTGACTGAGCCACCCAGGCACCCCCAATATGGAGGACTCTTAAATACACATTCCTAAGTTAAAGAAGCCAATCTGAAAAGGCTAAAAGACATGCTCTGTGATTCTAACTTCATGACATCCTGGAAAGAGCAAAACTATAAAGGCAGTGAAAAGATTAGTGGCTGCCAGGAGTTAAGAGGGAGAGGGCTGAACAGGTGGATCACAGAAGATATTTCAGGCAGTTAAAATACTCTGTATTACACTATAATGGCAGATACACATTATTATATATTTGTCCAACCCCATAGAATGTACAACACCAACAGTGAGCCCTACGATAAACCATGGACTTTGGATGATAATGTGCTGTTAGAGGTTCATTAATTGTAACAAATGTGCCACTCTGGTGGGGAATCTTGATAATGGAGAACGCCATGCATGTGCGGCAACAGGGGGGTAAAGGAAATATCCCAGTACCTGTCTCTTAATTTTGCCGTGAACCTAAAATGTCTCTATATAAAATCGCAAAGAAAATATACTGGAGGTGGCCAAGTGTTTTAGTAGGGGTTAAGGAGGAAGAGGTGAAGCACAATGACAGTTTTAGGGCAAGAAAACTATATGGTATGACACTGTAATGGTGGATACATGACGTTATGCACTTGTCAAAATTCATAAAACTTTGCAGAGCAAAAAGTCAACTGTAGTGCATGCAAATTAAAAAAAAATCATTTTTAGTTCTGAGGATCCCAAGACAGAATATAACTATGACAGAAAAGAATCCAACTCCATTATAAATGTGTCATACATTTGTATCGTTACTGAAAGGGTTAGGGGAGGAAAATGTGCTAAGTATCTGGAAATAGTGCATACTGTTGGTCTCATAGGCACTGTATCCTAGTTGATAAAATTGTTTCCCATGCAGGAGAAATGGGTTAACAATTTTGTGGTGATATGCATGCATACTGGAACTGGACAATTAAGTAAATGGGTTGCAGATGTTGGGAGCTAGGTTTCTCACTGCTGAGTGATACTCTAAAGATATGCAAAGAGAAAAGGCTGGAAGTATTCGTGTGGTGATGCATCGGGGTTGGAGACATCAGTATGACTTCATGAGTAGCATATTATAAATATAAATGTTACATATATAAAAACTTATAGATATGCATATATAGATAGGTTAATATATATATTTCTTTGCTCTGTTACCTGAGGGGGCCTAGAAGTCAGAATGCTCAACTGACAATAAACACTCCCAGCAACTAGATCTTGGGTTCTAATACCATTCTGCAAATAAAAGGAACTGTAGCTTGGGCAGGAAATATACAAGTGAAGCTGGAACATCTTGTGGTGAGAGAAAGTAAGAAAGTGCTAAAATGAAACAGAGCAAAATTAAAAACCCATATTGAAAGGGCTACGGCAAAGCTCACAGAAGCCAACAAAACAGATGCCGGTGACCAAGGTTCCAAAGTTGAACAACAAGTAAAGTAGTATTGGATTATGAAACAGAAACAGAATTTCAAATGAATATCAATAAGACCATACTGACATTGGATGCATAAATTAGTGGAGAAAAGATCTATCTCCCATTCCAAGAATTCCAATTGTTCCCTCAACATCTTGTAATATAACTCCTTACTCCTTAAGTGTGGGCTACACGTAATGACCTCCTTCCCAACAGAACAGTATGGGAAGACGTAATAGAGTAATTCATAGTGGAGAAACCTGGAAAACACATCCTCAGCCACGGGTTCAAGGTCAATATCTATAGTAAAAAGTTATGTCGATGGTCTTCCCTTTGATGTGATGCAATGAAGATGACATTTTAATTCTTCTGTCTTCCTTCCAAAAATCCATAGCCAGTCAAATCATGAGAATAACCTCAGATAAATTTAAATAGAAGAGCATCCTACAAAAATAGCTGACAAGTAGTCTTCAAAACTTTTAAGGTCCTCAAAAAAAGGAAAGTCTGAGAAAGTGGCATAGCCAAGATGAACCCAAAGAGGTATAACAAGTAAATGTAATGTCACATCCTGATCTGTAAAAGAAAAAGATAGATGAAAAAAAATGAAGAAATTTAAATAAGTTATTAACTTTAGTTAATAATCTACTGATAACGGTCTTTATAATAAATGTAGCATATGAATGTAACTTTTTTCATAATAGAGGAAATTGGATGCGGTGTGTGTGAAAATTCTCTGTACTACCTTCACAATTTTTCTGTAACTTTAAAACTATGCTAAAAATAAAGTTTATTTAAAAATAATTCATTTTCCTTAAATCAAACATATAAACAGTATAGGAAGGACTCCTAGGTGGCTCAGTTAGTTAAGCATCCAACTCTTGGCCTTGGCTCAGGTCATGATCTCACAGTCCTGCATCCAGTTCTGCACTGTCAGCATGAGATTCTGTCTCTGTCTCTGTCTCTCTGTCTCTGTCTCTCTTTCTGTCTCTCTCTCTCTCTCTCTCTCTCTCTCTCTCAAAATAAATCAATAAACTTAAAAAAAAATAATAAAACAGACAGAAGACCTAAATAGGACCTGAATGGACATTTTTCCAAAGAAGACATACAGATGGCAACAGACACATGGAAAGAGGCTCAGCATCATTAATCCAAAACTACAATGAGATATCACCTTACACCTCTCAGAATGGCTAAAATCAAAACAGAAAGAACAAGTGTTGATGAGGATGTGGGAAAAAAGGAACTCTCATATAGAGAAAAAAGGGACCCTCAAACTTGGTTAGTGGGAATGTAAATTGGTACTGCCATGGTGGAAAACAGTATAGAGGTTCCTCAAAAAATTAAAAACAGAAATACCAAATCCTAGAGGAGAAAACAGGCAACAACCTCTTTGACCTTGGTCACAGCAACTTATTTGACATGTCTCTGGAGGCAAGGGAAACAAAAATAAAATGAACTGTTGGGACCTCATCAAGATAAAAAGCTTATGCACAGTGAAGGAAACAATTAGCAAAATGACAAAGCAACCAACCGAATGGGAGAAGATCTTTGCAAATGACATATCAGATAAAGGGTTAGTGTCCAAAATCTATAAGGCACTGATCAAAGTCAACACCTCCCCCAAAAATATACAGTGAAGAAATGAACAAAAAACATGAATAGACACTTTTCCAAAGAAGACATCCAGATGGCTAACAGACACATGAAAACATGCTCAACATCACTCATCAGGTAAATGCAAATCAAAACTACAGTAGGATACCACCTCACACCTATCAGAATTGCTAAAATTAAGAACTCAGGAAACAACAAAAGTTGGTAAGAATGTGGAGAAAGGGGAGTGCTTTTGTACTGCTGGTGGCAATGCAAACTGATGCAGCCCCTCTGGAAAACAGTATGAAGATTTCCTCGAAAAATTAAAAATAGAGCTACTCTATTACCCAGCAATTGCATTACTAGGAATTTATCTAAAGGATATAAAAATGCTGATTTTAAGGGGCACATGCACCCCAATGTTTATAGCAGTGCTATCAACAATTGCCAAATTATGGAAAGAACACAAAAGTCCGTTGACTGATGAATGGATAAAGAAGATGTAGTATATATACAATAGAATATTTTTTGATGATCAAAAAGAATGAAATCTTGCCATTTGCAACAATGTGGATGGAACTAGAGTGTATTATGCTAAGTTAAATAAGTCAATCAAAGAAAGACAAATCTATGATATCGCTCCTATGTGGAATTTAAGAAACAAAACAGATGACTATAGAGGAAGGAAAGCAAAAATAAGATAAAAACAGAGGGGGAGAAAAACCATAAGAGACTCTTAAATACAGAGAACAAATGGAGGGTTGCTAGTAGGGGTTGGGTTTAGGGCTGGGCTAAATGGATGATGGGCATTAAGGAGGGCACTTGTTAGAATGAGTAAGTGATGAATCACCAAATTCTCCTCTTGAAGTCATTATTACACTATGTGTTAACTAACTTGGATTTAAATTAAAAATAATAATAATAAAAAAAATAGAAATACCATATGATCCAATAATTCCATCACTGGGTATTTACTCAAAGAAAATGAAAACACTAATTTGAAACCATAAACATCCCCATGTTTATTGCAACATTGTTTTCAATAGCCAAGATGTGGAAGCAAATTAAGTGCCCATTGATAGAAGAATGGATAAAGAAGATGTGGTATTGATATTACAGTGAAACATTACACAGCCATAAACAGGCTGAGATCAAGCCATTTGAGATGACACAGAGGAACCTAGAGGGTATTATGCTGAGTGAAATAAGTCAGACTGAAAGAAACAAACGACACATGATTTCACACATCTTGCACATGAAACTTGAAAGAAAATAAGATATACATCAAAACACAATCTTATACTTATTGGAGCAAAGGACACGCCATCTTTGTACTTCATTGTTGGTTATTTTCCAACTTAGGCCAGAAAGTTGTTGAAAACTATCATGATAGCAAATAGCATCACATTTAATTTATGGAGAAAAGACATGAAGCAAACTTTTATCTTTACTTTCTTATAAGAAGAAGCAATACTTAAGGCAAAGATTTAGAAAATTGATAGGTGCTTCCTTGGTGGACATCACATCAAGATGACTCAAAGAATGGTAGACACTGAATTAGAAGAAACACAAAGAACAAGAAAGAACAATAAAAGAAACAGTTAATAATAGTGTGAACAATTCTAACCAGTGTATGTGTATGTATACACACACACACACACACACACACACACACACACACATGTTTATGATGGCTTTGGTCTCTTTTGAAAAAAACAAAACCCATTGGCAATTGACCAGTTCCAAGTAAAACACTACACGGAGCAGTCCAATCATGTTCAGTAGTTTCTATTGCAATATCAGAGTACTATGTCTATTTAATCTATTTATCTATCTAGCCATCTATCTATCTGTCTATCCACCTGTGAGGAGGGGAAAGTAAACTATCTTACAAAGAAGACCAGAGGAAATTAATATACACATCAAGACACAGTCTTCAACCTGTTGGAGAGAATGATATACTATGTTTATATTTAATGTTTTGCTTTTTTCCCCTTAATGGAACAGAATGTTATGCAAAAGCTATCGTGATAGCAAGTAGCACTGAGTTTCATCCATTTTAATTCAGCTGGACACATGAACACATGGACAACACTTGGTTCTTGCTTTCTTGCAGGCAGAAACTATACTTAGAAGGCAGTTTATCTCTGTGCATGTGCCTAGGTGTGTTCAATGATTCACACTTATATACATTGAAATTTAGTTCATCTACAATGAGTATAAAATAGATGTTTTGTGTCAACTAAATATTCTAATGAATTTAACGTTTTACACATTCAAAAGTTCAGACATCTAAAAACATCATAATCCAACCAAGTTATTGGCAACAACATCTACTTTCCTCATAACACCTCTGCATTCACTGATGCCAGACCGTACGTGGATGTGTTCACTAACTCTGGATCTTATTCACACCCACACACACCCCCACACACGCTGACATTTGATGCCTTATTGTATATCAGTGGAATAGTTTTGTCCTGTCTCTGACTCCTTTTTATTTGAATTTTATTCTTTTTTTAAATTTTTTTTTTTTTCAACGTTTATTTATTTTTGGGACAGAGAGAGACAGAGCATGAACGGGGGAGGGGCAGAGAGAGAGGGAGACACAGAATTGGAAACAGGCTCCAGGCTCTGAGCCATCAGCCCAGAGCCCGACGTGGGGCTCGAACTCACGGACCGCGAGATCGTGACCTGGCTGAAGTCGGACGCTTAACCGACTGCGCCACCCAGGCGCCCCTGAATTTTATTCTTTTGTCTTATTCAGGCTCTCCTGTGCAACTGACATCCTCTTGAAGTGACAAATTTCAGTGTGCTCACCCCTCCTCTGTGCCCACGATGAAATCTTCTCTTATAGGATGATGGCTGAAAGCATACTACACTCACTATCATCATTTTCAAAGACTTCATAGGTGAATAGTGCACATGGAACCATAAAATTATACCAAACAAAAATATGTCTGATTTAGATGATAATTTCATCTATAGCCATTAGACTATCTAAGTCATAGAGTCGTAAATTATGTAAGAATCTTTGTAATGAAAATAGTTTATTTAAAACTACTGACTTAGAAGTTAGGCTGAATCATTACGTAATAACTTACACCTGAAGTGGCTTTCTGCAATAAATCTTTGTAAGAAAACAAATGCTGGTTTTGAGCATGACCATTGCTTAAATTTTAGATAAATGGGAATCGATCATGGTTATTTGCCTCATGTGGACTAGATGCTGGCAAATTTTAACAGTATTTTATTTCTAGAGCCTCAAATTTAATCTTTTATTTTGTCAGATGTGACTGGGGAACAATTTCAAAAAAAAAAAAAAAGAAAGAAAGAAAAGTCTAAAATAGTGAACCTTAAAAAATCCTGTTCTTTTTCTAGACCTGGATCCCTAAGTACCAGTCAAGGAAAATATCTCATTTCTTCAAGGAAAAAGAGTTAATGTTTCTTTTGAAACACCTCTGTTGCCATAGTTACCAAATGTGCGCTCTCTCTCTCTCTCTCTCACTCTCTCTCTCTTTTTTCCCTAACAAAAACATCACCATCGACATACACAGTTTATAAAAGTAAATGTTTTATTGTTCAAATTTATAAGGACATGGGCTCTACTTCCAATGACTTTCAAAAATCTGAAATCGAAAGATTTTGTTAATAAATGCACCTGAGTTGAAATTAAATGCTTTTCGGAGCAAGAGTATAGGAGAAAAGGGGAGAGTAGAGAAATTGAAGAGTCATACAGTTTTAACATTACCAAGGTGAAAGTGCTCTAAATTAGAATTTGGACATAGTTGATCTTCTCCACCCTACTGTATATAAACATTCCCACATGGGTTGCCATGTCTCTAAGAACGATACCTTCATCTGGATAAGCCACAAGAAATTAAAACATACACACATATATACACACGCACACCTTGGAATAAGAAAAATATAAACCAGCTTATTTTCATTATTGGTCTTGCCAAATATAAACTTTAGTGAGAGACAAAATTTTAAATAAAGCAGCAACTATGAAAATAAACAATGAGATCCTTGTGTACCGGATTACGTAGTTGGGGTGTGCATACTTGAAATCAAGCTCTGAGTAGAAATAAAATCAGTTTTCTCTGCCTTCCTTTCCTCTTTTTAAGAAGTGGTCACACAAATCTTTATTAACAGGAATTTAATGTGCAAACATATACCTTTGGGAGCATAAAAGATTGCTAAGAAATATGTGGTCAATATGGTCATTGTAAACATTCCTATCAGTTCAGTTACTTCAATGAATTATAAAAACCATCAAATGAGTTTATGGCTTGGAAAGAGTCTAGAAAACTAAGAAAGTTTGAAGGCTTAAAAAGTATTTTGCGTATCCTAAAATTCCCCTTTATTGCCAGAATACTAATTTTTTCCTACTTTTCTCTTTCCTACCTAAAAAATTCCTTATCCCACCTTTATGGTATGTCACAAATTGCAAAATCTTCCTATGAAATGCATTAAAATATAAAGCATTTAAATGCCTCGTGTTTTAATGTACTAATTAGAAGAATGTATTATTTCAATGTCATATTTAGCATTTCAATTTAGTTCTCTACAGTAGTAACCTCAATAACAGCTTTAAGTATAGAGAATTCAAAATTATTTCAACACAGAAATTAGTTTTAATTTTTTTCATAAGAAAAAGTTAACCCAGTTTTTAAAAATAAACTCTATAGTCAAAGTGTGGTGTTTAAGAAAAGTTGTCCCCTCTCATATAACTTAACTGCAGGATTTATGGATGTAAGCAAAAATTATATGAAGAGAAATTCTCCATTATTTTATTTTTCAAAAAAGTTATATATATCATGTTATGTATATTTACATATAATATATGTATATATGTTTTACATATGCATGTCTTATACATATTTTGTGCTACAGAGAGGTTTTTATGTCTAGTATGGCTCTTACTAATAAAGGCTATGATTTCTATGTTATAAATTTTCTATTTTATAAAAATTCAAAACTAGTTTGAGGGGGTGGTGAGTAAAGTTTTTTCTTCCACAAACTTTGTTGGCCTTCCTTATACTTATTTTGGATTATTACTGTTTAAATTTTTAATTATACGTTGGAAGATACCCTTTATCTTGCCAGTCAGTCCTGTCTGGAGCTGGATCGCCTCCCTTTTGACCTCCCTGAGACATTTTATGGTCAATTTTCTCTTTTTCCTATCTTCCTTACTCTCCTTTCCCACTAATGCGAGCCTATCCAGGTCTAAACAATCGAGAAATAATCTTGAAATTATTTTTCTCCTTATATATCCAGTTTTCTTTGCAGTCCCTTTCTCCTCTTTTCACTTACTAATTTCTAAATTGTCCTGTGCAGATGTTATTTTCCATCTAATGTTCTTTTTAAGCAACGTAATCTTCTCCCAGTGGCTTCAGCTCTCGTTTACGGGTTGCTAACTGCAAATCAATAACTCTCCTCTGAGATCCAGATAGGTATTGACAATGACCTAATGGATTAGGGCATCAGGCCTTGTTCACACTTAAACTGGTAAAGTCTCCTTTTTTTCCCCTGAGTTAATGTTTCTTTCACTTCTCAAGGGAAAACATTGAATTCTGTATCAAATTCTTTTCTTTTCCTATAACCTTTGATCTGTGTGCTTCTTTTGAACTTACTCTCTTCAACACATTGACACTGTCTTATTTTAGACCCTAACCCATTGTTATAACCAATTAAACTTAGACTTTGCAAATACAACTTATACCCTGGCGACAGGGAGTTCTTTATCAAGCACGCATCTAATCCTGCGACTCGCCTAACTTAAAATTCTTAGAAAACACACGAATACTAAAAAAATTTCCAAATTCCTCAAATGGCTTATAGGAACATTTATCCTTTTTACCCTTCTTAATGAAAAAATCTTATTCTCATCATCATCCATATACTACTCACCCACCATCAACTTCTCTTTGCATAACAAATTCCTTGCCATTTATCAAAAGACCCATGCTTTCTTCTCTTTCTCAGAGGAACCAGTCCCCAGGCAAGGAATCTCTCCCCTCTTCCTGAGGAACTCCTACCGTCCTCCAAGACTGAATTCACTGCTGACTTTATTTTATTTATTTATTTTTTAAAGTTTATTTATTTATTTTGAGAGAGACAGAGACAGCGCAAGTGGGCGGAGGGGCAGAGAGAGAGGAGAGAGCATCCCTAGCAGGCTCTACACCCTGCTGACTTTATTTTATTTATTTATTTTTTCAGTTTATTTATTTATTTTGAGAGACAGACAGTGCAAGTCGGGAAGGGGCAGGGAGAGAGGAGCGAGGATCCTAAGCAGGCTCTACACCGGCAGAGCAGAGCCCAACTCCAGACGGGGGCTTGAGCTCTCAAAATTGCAAAGTCTGGGCCTGAGCTGAAACCAAGAGTCAGATGCTTAACCAACTGAGCCGCCCAGGCACCCCTCACTGCTGACTTTATATGTGAGCCATCCTTGCTTCTCTTCTTCCAAAGTGTAAGTTCCTTATGTAGGCTTTAGACTTCTATTATAATATTTTTTACTTCATGTTTTCATTGTGAAGATGATGCTAAATTAAACGAAAGGTTAAATTTTTTATTACTTTATGCCAAGAACTCTTCCAAATGGTAGATATACAGTATTTTTATTGAATCGCCACAATCACTGCTTGTTAGGTATTATTTTCACTGTATGGACCACAAAACAAATACTCACAGAAGGTAAGCATTGTACCAGATTTACTCAATTAGCACACAGCCAAACTAATATTTAATCCAAAACTTTTCGAGTTCAAATCCTTTGATTTTTTTTTTCCTATTCTATGACTTTTTCTTTCCCGTTGCTTGAATTCCAGGTTCCTCCTACCAGGGTGAAGGACATGATTACTGCTCTTAGAAAGATTGTAGAATCTTTCTCCTGAACTCTCTTGCCTTAATTTTTCAGATTCCTGAAATAATGCTTTGTAATAGATTAGGTAGCACTTTTCATTCCCTGTGCTTTTGAAACAAAGTACGTGCATGCATCCTGTGAAATAGATTTTACGGGCCTGCATCTTTAATGGCTGGTGCTTAAAATTCTTCCAAACCACCTTAAATTTTGAAGCTTCCCAAATTGGTATTGACTGATGTGAAAAAGGCCCAAGATAGTCTACTTCGTGGTCTCTGTATGACATCTAGTGGCTGGAACTGGAAAATTTGAGGATATTCTGATTAGTGCAGGGCGGGGCGGGGGACACAATTTATTCCAGAGTCCTTATTCCTAACATCAAAGGAAGAGTGATACAGGGATGCTTCACTTTCAAAGTTAAAAAACATTCCTTTCTTAACTATTTATGTTTGTTAGTCTGCATATCAAGGAAAAAGACTGTCGGGGATCTGTGCTGGCTGGGGCTTGTGAAGCCTTCCTATCTGCCTGTAATCAGTACCTACTTTTGATAGAATGACTTGGGTGATCATTATCAGATGAAAATGAATAGATCCTTTCAATTTTCCTCAAACTCTGTGTGACAATAAACACTGTATATACACAGGTAGGAAATGTGAAGGAATGTTATTAAAATCTATGACCCTATTATTCAAACTATATTTTTAAAACTCTTTATAACCTGTTTCCATCCTTGTAAACACTATAAAACAGAGCAACTACTAAGCATTTACTCATAGGGATGTCGTTAGGTTTAGGTCTCTTGATGATACAAGGTTTGGGATTTGCTCATTACAAGCATTAGGTCCACTTAGAGGACAATGTTAAATGGTACATATGTTTCTAATAAAAGACACAATGGATGTCTCGGGGATGCAACAAAGGATTTGGAGTTCAAGAGGTCAGAGAAGAATGGAATAAGTTGCTGCTAAAAGGACAGACGGCTGAAGTGAGAATCCTGGCTTCTCAACTTTCTTGCAATGGGACCTTGGACAATCTACCGACTCTCCATTCTAGTTTCTTCATCTGTACAACAGAGTAAAACTTAGCATCTATTTCATGTGGTGAAGATTAGTACAGTGCCTGTCACATGGTGAATTACCAGCCATTTGTATTACGTGTAAATAAAAAAGGAAAGTGTTTACGTCAAAAGTTTCCCGAGAGTACACAAAGGGAAATGAACCAGGAGAAAAATAAACAAGAATAATAAACAAATACTGTATTCCTGACACCAAGGCATCTCCAAGAGAATTTGAAAAGGGATCATAAATATTTTATGGCTATCTATTTAAAATACACCAGCTGTGGATTCTTAAGGTGCATGGCATGGAAATGGAACAGAGGTCCGAAACCCAGCAATCACTTATAAATACTACTTTTTCATTTTCTATTGCCAATGGGTGCTCTTTCAAACACAATACAAACTAAAAGCGTTACATCTCCTGAAATACAGGTGGTTTTTTTTTTAATAAAAACTCAACACCTGTGACATAACTTCAATGACAATAACTTTATTTTAAATGAGAGACGGTCAGCCAATTCGCATTCAGGTTCGCGGAGTCTGTTGTTCAAGATCACTATTATCAGTGAACCCAGGAATTAACCTCCAGGATGAACAGTGAGGGAAAAAAAAAATCCACTTAGGCTCAAAGGAGACTTTTGTTGAAGAGGTGGGTTTTCCCGCGGTCTTTGAAGTGGGAGATGCCGCACGCTAGTTAAATCCAGGGCTTCGCGATGAGTGAACTGGAAGAGAGGTTGCTGACGGATCTGGAATCCCACAGTGGTTGTTTTGTCCCTTGCTTTGAGAAAGTGGGTGGAAAGTAAACTCCTTTTCCAGCGCACTCTTTGTTTCTAACCCAGGTATTCTATTTAAGAAGACCCAAGGATGCTTATGGAAGCATTTTTTTTTTTTTTGCTACCACTAAAACAGATTCTCACGTATCTTCTCCCGTGTTTGTTTTCCCCAAATGTGTGCATTGTTAGTTGAAGAAACTGTTTGCTGAGAAATGACTCCGTGTGCGTGTGTGTGTGTGTGTGTGTGTGTGCGTTCCTGCACGCACCTACAAGAGAGGCCAAATGGAGGGAGAGACAGAATGAGCGAGAGACAGAGTGGTGTTGTACGGGTGTGTATAGTTGTGTCTATGGACTTGTTTCCAGAAGACTCAGGTATCAATTTCTCAAGACCATTTGGTTTACAATGTCACCTTTGCCTCTTTGCTATTTATCTGTAGGAGATAGCTGACCGATTTAAGTACTGACCTTATGCAAGGCTGGAATCTCCACTCTTGATATTTAACAGACCTGAACCAAACAAAGCATATTGTTGGAGTCATTTTAAATATTTGGTCACTTTTTAACTCCATGTAAACTTTCTGGTTAAGCCTTATTTCAAATAGTGAAAGAATTATAGCCTGAATATTGAGTCTGGCCTATGATATTTTCTCAGTGAATATTTTTGATTGATAACCCTTAAAGGGAAGAGTGTGTTTGCTTTTAGCGGACTAACGGACTTCAAAGGAATATGGAATGTAATTTAAATTTGAACCAAGTAATAATACTAAAATGCTAAACTCTGTACTGTTTGTCCTTTTATCTGCTTCATCCTGCCAATTTCTGCTACTTTTTTTCTTCTCTTAAAAAACAAAAGCCAGATTTAGGAATATACTTGCTACCTTCAAGAAATGCAATCCATAGTTGGGGCTTCTTGATTGCTTGAAAACAAGTTCTACCACATTAGTAAGGTTAAATATTTCAGATATACTCAGCACTTTTCCTTATTAAAATGTGTTCATATCTTGATAATTTATAAAATGCCTTTCATTGACAGTTTCTTTTTGTATCTGTTTCCCTTTATTAATTGTATTTATAATACAATTTTAATTTTAAGATATATTACATATATTTAATTTAAAAAAATTTAAATTCCCAATAGTTAAAAACCATGTACCTCTTGAACATACCTAAGGTTGGATTTCATACAAAAGTTCCATATTTTATTAAATATCCGTTTCCCTCAATATATTTGGCTTTTGGGTATTCTGGTTTGGAACACATCTGGAATGAGCTAACCTTATATCTGGCATATTTGGCATAAATCAATCTATTTGAGACAGATTGATAAAGCCATCTACATATGATTTTAACAATATGATTTAAAAAGAAGGAAATGGCTGCTCGTCTGTGTTTCTGAGGCCAAAATACATATCAACTTTATATGGTAAGAAGGTGGGTTCATGTGATTTTCTCTGACCACCTGCATGTAAAATTATTGTTTCTATAAGATAAAAACAAAATATCCTGGATTCACTTGTATGTAGAAGAAACCAATTTTATTATTTTTCTCTCTGTCCTACTAAATAAAATCTTCAGCAGACCACACCATTGCTGACATTTATTATCCATGATTTGGCATAAAGAAAAGTTACAACACATTCAATAACTATAGTCCAGTCTAGTGTAAAAATCCAAACTGAAACAATCTATCTGGTTAATATTTCCTTCTTCCCTGACTCTGACCTATAACCTTGGGAGCCGGGAGTGGAAGGAGAGAGTCCAATGACTTCCTCTCCCTCTCCTTCTTTTCCCTTCTCCTCTGCTACTACAAAGGCTGCCAGATAAGGCCTGGGTAAGGTGATATTGGAGTAGTGAACGTAGGCTTATGCGTAAGGTACAATTGCAACATAACTTGGATGCTCTCTAGACTTGGTGAGTTCAAAGTGGACTTGTCCTCCAGTAGGATGTTACTGAAGGTTCCTCTGAGATCCTTTCTGGGGACCTTCAACTACTATTCTTTGAAACAGGCTGTTAGATATCAGATTCTCTCTCCTTCTTGGAAGAACATTTCCTCTCAATGGTTGTCCTGATCAAGAACCCTCATACAATAGCACAAGCCCAGTGTCTTCTTACATTTGGTGTTTGGGAAATCCATGCTTTTGTTTTGCAATTATAAAAAAACAGAGCTTGATTTTATCTTATTCAGTAAGCGGTAATATTACCAGTTGTTCCTGAAGTCCTGAAGTCCTGAAGTACCAAATCTAGTTCTCAGAGGTGGGGTTTTCTTCTTCCCCTGAACTTCTGCTTGTCACTTGACTTAAGCTAAAAAAAGAAATGTCTTCTTCTTTTGCCCCATGGATGATGATAGATGTGTGGCATGTCAGTCACAATGATATTCCCTCTCTCTTGCTCTCTTCCAACCTTTGTCTTATATAATGGGCAAAGTATGAGTGCTCACAGAATAGGTTTGGGGCCATGTCTTGGCAAAGTTTTTATTAAATGGCTTAGAAATTTATTTTAGAATGGTGTCAGTGAGGGTATGTGTGAATTTGGAGGAAAGTTTTGCAACTATAGTTTTGTTCCTTAAAGGGGAGGGGGGATATATATAAAATGATGTATCTGGAACACATTTTAGAAGCTATAAAGTGATCTATATTCATTACCATTATCTTTAGACATAAATTCAGATTCTGCAACCTTCTTATGATAAACATACGTGGGCCCAGGGATTTTATGTGTTCTCCACACCTTCCTTGTTTCTGTAGATAATCATTCCTCACGCAGAGAGATGGAATTACTCATGATTTAAGATCTTTCCAAAGTGATCCCCAATAATGACGTTTGCATTCTTTTAGTTTGGGGAGATCAAAGCAACAAGGATACAGACCTCTCTACAATCGCTGCATATGTTGAAGGATAACATTCCACAGGCCAGTAACACATCTTTGCAGGTTGACTTATGAGGAAGAGGTGGGGAAGAAGGAATGAAACTGACTCTAAGTTGAATACCAGAAAAGTATAGTACATTCTATAAAGCAGACAAATGCTAGAGGGCCTGAGTTTCTTGTATGAAATATCTCTGGAACAACAGAAGGGAATATATTTACCTTATATGGAAAAAATATCCTCATGCTCGTTTTGAGGTTAGCATAAAATTTGGACACTTTTCAAAGGCAAAATCCTATACATTTTCAAATGTTTTGTCTTTAATAACTAATATTGGAATTAATATCTATCTAATTAGAATTTTAATAAAAGTGGAAAATTACAGTCAATTGAAATATAAGCATAATATTTTTAAGTTAAAATCTGCAATTCTCTCTCCTAATGGTTTTCTCTATAATGATTTTATTTATTCCCCAAATCTATCTTACTCAATAATTATGAACACTATATGAACACGAAGAAATTCTCAAAATAATAATTTCTAGTATATTACAGAAATGTTTTACTGTGCGTTGCATTAATACTTCTAAACCCTTAAAAGAAAGGTAAATTAGTAATGATTTAGGATTTAGGACCTCAGGTATTTAGCCTTGGAAGCAGCGATAGTATAATATTAAACAATGTAAATTATTTTATTAGTTTATACTATGTTCTAGATCCTTACACATTTTTAATACATTAAAATTCAGTTCAGAAGAAGATTGTAAGAGAAGAAAACTTGTATTTGTAGTGATAGAAGAAATGAAAAAGTGTTGATGTAGCTCCCTGGGGCTAAGAATAACAAGAAGCCATTACCACCCATAGGCCTAATGGAAAAAATAGTGGGGCTGATTACTGGCCCCCATAAAATTAGCCCTGAGTCACAGCTGCCCTGACATGAGCTGTGACAATCAGAGTATAGATATAGCCAATATATGGTAACCAAGCAGAGAAAGCCAGGGGAAGAAATGCTCCAAACCCGTTGTCCTCCCTTTAACCTGGAAAAAAAGAAGTAAAGCTTTTTCTATTTTCAGAAGACCTGGTCTTATATAAAGAAAATACTAAATAATCTACTAAAAACATTAGAACTGAGAAATGTTTCACCAAAATTGTCAGTCACAAAATTAATATAGACAAGTCAGGGTGCCTGGGTGGCTCAGTCGGTTAAGCATCCAACTCTTGATCTCAGCTTAGGTCATGATCCTGTGGTTTGTGAGTTCGAGCCCACCTCAGGCTCTGCTCTGATGGTATGGAGACTGCTTGGGATTCTGTCTTTCCTTCTCTCTGCCCCTGCCCCACTTGTGCGTGCTCTCTCTCTCTCTCTCTCTCTCTCTCTGTGTCTCTCTCAAAATAAATAAACATAAAATATTTTAAAAATATAGACAAGTCAATTGCACTTGAAGTGCAATTATAATGGAAAGTATTTTTTTAAATATAGACAAGTCAAGTACACTATATACACTTGAATGAATTGATTCCATTTATTATAGCCTCATAAAGTAAAATACTTAGGAACAAATTTAATAAAAAGAAGGCAAAATGGGTACTCTGAACGCTACTAAATGTTGTTGAAGGAAACTAAGGGAGAGCTAAATCAATGGAAAGACAGTCCATAATTATGGATTAAGGTGTTAATATTGTTAAGATGGCAACACTTTCCAAATGTATTTATATATTCAAAGCAAATCCTATCAAAATCCCAGATGGCCTATTTGTAAAAATTGACAAGCTGGTCCTCAAATTTATATGGAAATTCAAGGGATCCAGAAGAGACAAACCAATCTTGAAAAATAAGAAAGAAAAAAGAATAAAGTTGGAGGAGTCACACTTACTGATTTCAAAACTGGATATAAAACCACAGTGATAAAGACAGTTTAGTCCTGGTATAAGGGAATAGATTTGACAAGACACAAGTTGTAGTATTCCTTATAAGACTAGAATCCTACAGCATAAATGCTGGACCAATGAAAAATGTAACTTTAATTTTAATGAATAATACTAATCTTTCACTTTTCCTACCAAAAACTTTAACAATCTATGAGCCCATAATATTTAAGGAGTGCGCATTTTTCTATATCCTGGACAATACTGGATTTTAAACCTTTCAATGATGTCAATATAATGGATAAAAATACCTTATGCTTTATTCCTGCACTAAGTTTTATGATTATATTTGATATTTATATTTATTAGTCATTTATATTAGCTTTATTCATATATTTTATCCATTTTTTATGCATTTATTTGAAATATATTTTATATATTACTTATACTGATATTTTCTCTCATATATTCTCCAAACACTTCACCCTAAGTATCTTTCTGACAGTCAGTAAGACTTCAATACTTTTACTCATATAAGCTATTTTTCAGGTTTATATTATGGATTTTATTATTATATAATTAATGTATTTCTATATTTAATTTCCTAATAATTTTGATTAATATATGAGAAAGTTTTATAAAATTTATTATATGCTCAGTCACTTTGCTGCTTTTCTTACTTTCTACTAGCTTTTCAGTTTATTTTCTTTAATTTTTTGGAAATTATTAAACTTATCAAAATGTATTAAGATTTCTGTATCAGTAGTTATTTAAACTTTAGGACACACTAGAATCACCCAGAGGGCTTGTTAAATTATAGGTTGCTGGGCTCATACAATAGGTCTCTGATAGAGCCCAAGAAGTTGCATTTTTAATAAGTTCCCTGAACTTATATTAGGCTAGGATTTCTGGTCTGTTTAAAAACCACTGCTTTATGCAATTATTATTTAATCTGCAAAGAATGAGTGTTTTATCATGAAAATTAGCTAAGACCACAATATATTAATGAAATGTAAATTTCTCAGTAAACTGAGTATAGAAGGGAATGCCTCAACTTGATAAAGAACACCTACAAGAAACTTATAGCTAACATCATACTTAATTGTGAGAAATTAGAAGTTTCCTCACTAAGATCAGGAACAAGGCAAATGTGTCATTTTCAACATCATATTGAAAGTACTAGCTAACACAATGACACAGTAAAGGGAACTAAATGTATACTGATTGGGAAGGAGAAACAAAACCGTTTTTTGTTTACAGATGACATGATTGTCTATGTATAAAATCTGAAAGGACCAACCAAAAAACTCATGAAACTAATAAGTGATTATAGGAAGATTTCAAGACACAAAGTTATATACCACACTCAATTGTTTTACTAACATCAGCAATGAACAAATGGAACTTGAAATTAAAAATACAATAGAATTTTCATTACCACCACCCAAAAATGAAATACTTAGGTATAAATCTAAAAAATACGCACAAGATCTGTGTGAAGAAAATTACAAAATTCTTTTTTTGTAATCTCCAAAAATCAAGGATATTTTAATTACTGTTAGTTTATTTTACCACACTAACAGATTAAAGCGCCAAAATCCCACAAAATTGTGATAAATAAAATTGAAAAATTAAGTAAGTGGAGAGATATTCCATGTTCATGAATAGAAAAACTCAATATTGTCAAGACGTCAGTTTTTCCCATCTTGACTTATAGATTTAATGCTATCCCAATTAAAATCCCAAAAGTAATCTTGGAGATATTAACAAATTCATTATGAAGTTTATGGAGAGGTAAAAGACCCAGAAAAAATAAACACAATACTGAAGGAGAAGAACCAAGTCTTTTTGGAGGTTGATGCTGTCTGATATCAATACTTATGACAAAGCTACAGTAATCAAGACAGCATGATTTTTGCAAAAGAATAGACAGATCAATGGAACAGATTAGAGATCCCAGAAACAGACCCACATAAATATAGTCAACAGATTATGACATAGGAGCAAAGGCAGTGCAATGAAGCAAAGATGGTCTCTTCAACAAATGGTGCTAGAACAACTGGGCATCCATATGCAAAAAATGAATCAAGACACAGACCTTACACCGTTCACAAAAATTAACTCAAAATGGGTCACAGACCCAAATGTAAAATGCAAAACAATAAAAATCATAGAAGATACCATAGTACAAAATCTAAATGACCCTGCATTTGGCAATGACCTTTCAAATACAACACCAAAGGCACAATCCACAAAAGGAAAGAGTCGATTAGTTGGACTTGTTTAAAGGCATTGTCAAGAGAGTGAAAAGACAAGCCACCAATTGAGAGAAACCTTTTTCAAAAGATGTATCTGATAAAGGACTATTATCCAAAGTATACAAAGCATCTTTAAAACTCAACAATAAGGAAACAAGATGACTTAAAAATGGGCCAGGAGCACCTGGGTGGCTCAGATGGTTGAGCGTCCAACTTCAGCTCAGGTCATGATCTCATGGTTCGTGGGTTCGAGACCTGCGTCGGGCTCTGTGCTAACAGCTCAGAGCCTGGAGCCTGTTTCGGATTCCATGTCTCCCTCTTTCTGCCCCTCCCCCATTCATGCTCTGTCTCTCTCTGTCTCAAAAATAAATAAACATTAAACAAATAATAATTAAAAAAATAAAAATAAAAATCCTAACAGATACTTTATCAAGAAAGACATACACATGGCAAATAAGCATATGAAAAGATTGCCCATATTATATGCCATCAGGGAAATGCAGATTAAAACATACCACTATATACTATTAGAATGCCCAAACTACAGAACACTGACAACACCAAATGCTGATGAGAATGTGGAACAACAGAAAGTCTCACTCATTGCTGGTGAGAATACAAAATAGTACATCCACTTTGGAAGGCAGTTTAGCAGTTTCTTACTAAATATGCTCTTACCATATGATCTAGCAATACTGTTCCTTGAAATTTACCCAAACGAGTTGAAAACTTATACACACACAAAAGCTTCCCATGGATGTTTATAGAGCTTTAATCACAATTGCCAAAACTTGGAAGCAACCAAGATGCCATTTTGTAGATGAATAGATTCATACACTGTGGTAAATCCAAACAATGAGCTGTTATTCAGCAATAAAAAGAAATGAGCTATTGGGGCACCTGGTTTGCTCAGTCAGTTAAGCATCAGACTCTTGATTTCGGCTCAGGTCATGGTCTCACGTTTTGTGAGGTTGAGACTCATGTCGGACTCTGTGCTGACAGTGCAGAGCCTGCTTAGGATTCTCTCTCTCCTTCTTTCTCTCAGCCCCTCCCCTGCTGGCTCTCTCTCTCTCTCTCTCTCTCTCTCTCTCTCTCTCAAAATAAATAAATAAACTTAATAAAAAGAAATGAGCTATCAAATTTGATATCTATTTTATAATGTTCAAATAAAGAGATGAGTTTTGGGAAAAGGAAGAAAAAGAGAGCATATAGAAAGATGAACTAAAGAAGCAAAGAAAGCCTCCTTGAGGAAGAAAAGTGGCATAATTCCACTGTAATAACTTGGGAAAAAATAAAATATATAGAATGCTAATTATGAAAATGGGAAATGTAATATATTCATGTCAGTCATATGCATCACCTACCGTGCTAACTCACAGAAAAGTCTGAGAAAGGATTTCCTTGTGAAAAATAAGGATTTTTCTAGATAAGTGTGATAGATCAGTCATATCAGCGGCTCAGATTAGCAGCTCCTCTCAATCTATCCCTTTCTGCTGAAATTTTGTAGTTTCCTCCCATTCTGACTCCAGTCTTGGCCATGAGATTTCCAGTAGGATGTTAATCTATATGATGCAAACAGAGTCTTGAAATACTCTCTGGAGAGTCTGTTCTTTTTCTTTACTTCTGCTATTGCTATGAGATCAAGCCACACTAGCCTGTTGGAGGCTGAGAGACCATGAGGGAGAAAGAGATCCCAACCATGTTAGAGAAGCCCTTCCAGACCAGCCAGCCCTCAGCCAAACCACCAGCTGATAGAGTCGTGAGCAAAACCAGCAGAGGTTGGTCAAGGCTGGCCCACATTAGCAGAACTACCCAACCAACTTTAAATTTGTAAAATAATCAGAAAGTGATATGGTTTTACCCACTAAATATTAGGGGTATTTGTTATACAACATTGTTAAATGGGGCAATAATATATATACTTTTAGAAATGCAACCATGTCTACATAAGCATCCATATTGAATGAGATCTGGTTATATTCTTTGACCAAGGCACTATTTCCCACCTGTGATACTTTTAGAAGTCAGTGTGGCTTAATGATTCTACAGACAGCACTTTATTTTTCTTTCACAATGTGGAGCAGGAGTTTTTATTTAAGTTCTTGTGTTCAATACATCCTTAAAACTCTAACTGGATCTCAGAATTAGTGTGTTTTAATTAATTTTCTAAGTCTCTAGTGAATACTCTAGGATTAGGGTCGCATATTTTCTTTTTGTTTTTGAACATTGTATGTCCAAAAAAATACTAATGATAATTGGCTAGTGACTTTATTTTGTTATCATCTAATACCTGTTTTAGAATATTCAAAATTGAAACTCAATGAACTACCTTGAAAGTCTTTTACAAGATAATGGGAACACTAGAATCCTTTAAGGATCTCATGTTACCTAGGACCGGGTCCAGCCCCAGAAAAATAAGCCATCTGATTATGATTGAATTTCCTGTGAATTTAGTGTTTCTAATAATTTTGATCTGGGCTGTAGAAGCCCTGATCCAAACTAGGACTATGGCTTATAAGACTTGCCTCCATTGGAAACCAATGACTGGTTAGTCAGAACACTCAAGAGTGGCAGTGGTGCTGGTTTTCATTTAGAGATTGCAAAGCTGCTTTTATTTTTTTTGTAATGTTTATTTATTTATTTATTTTTGAGAGACAGAAAGAGAGAGAGCATGTACACAAGAGGAGCAGAGAAAGAGGGGGAGAATCCCAAGCAGTCTCCCCACTCACAGCACAGAGCCCAACATAGATCTTGAACTCATGAACCAGGAGATCATGACCAGAGCTGAAATCAAGAGTCTGGTGCTTAATGGACTGAGCCACCCAGGTAAAAGCACCCAAGCTGCTTTTAAACTGGAGTTCTAGAGAAGACCCTTCAGTGCTGTCCTAGTAAAGAAAGCAGATCAAATGAAGTACAGATCCATTATACAAGTACTTGAGCATTTCTTTCCCACCAAGAAAATACTGCATACCTGCTATTTAAACATCTCTGGTTAAGTTTTTCCTTCAATTTGGAAAGCTTGGAAAAGCTTGGAAAAGATACTTTATACTGGAGTGTTTCTTACTGTCAGTGAACACACACTTTCTGTTGGCTTCATCTGTTACAGTCTGTCTCCTCTCTCCTGCCTGCTTTTCACACAAAGTTCCTTTCTTGGAGTGAGATGCGGAAAAGAAAGAGAAGTTGAATTTCCATCAACAGACTCTGGTGGTATCCTGAGTGGTATCACATGTGAGATATCTCTTCTCTAACACCAGTCCTAATTAATAATATTATATTCATGCGAATATTGAGCTAAATATTGAGCTCACATAAATGAGCTTCATTTTACATGACCCTTTGAAAATTGACTTTGGAAGTCTCCCTCTCTTGGGAGACTTCGGCATTGTGCTGGGCAGATTTAGGATTTCATTAACAATGCATAGTCTGTTCAGATAACAGTTTTAGGTGCTCTCCTGTAGCAAAGATGACCCAGGAGAGATACAATCATCTTGACGCGCTTTATGTGATTCAGATGAAATTCAACCCTTTTGGAGTTTGAGTTCTTAGCAAAATACCACTTCCTGTTTTTGAGGAAAAAAAATGGCATAAAAAGTCATACAAAGAGACTCATAAGGCCCTTGGACATCAAATAGCTCTTACAAAACAACATTTTAATGAATTAAGTGTAAATGAATCAGAAACATGTGGGTTGAATTTCCCTTAAAATACCCATGGGCTTAAAAATTAAAAAAAAAAAAAAAAACACAGAAAGAAAGAAAAAAAAAAGAATTGTTTGGCAGAAGATCATGTGCATTTTATTGAGTTCAAACCTTTTGAAAAAAAAGAGGAAAAGCAGCCTTGATTTGGTTGACTGAATAAAAAAAACATGGCTGTAGCTTCATTTATTTATTTTTTTAATTCTACAAAAGTCAGGTCGAAAGTATAATTATGTTTCTTCTTGGGTGCCAGATTCATTTATGTGAGACCATTTTTCAAGTACAGTCACACTTTGATTAAGCAGAACCCTCAAGTCATGGTTGTCTTTTTCCAAGGGCAGAAGTTGCAGTCAAAGGAAGAACTTAAAACCCTAGTTCAAGTAAAGTTCATTAGAGCCGAAGTAAAGAAAACACGGCGATAATTCAGTTCACTAACCAAGAAGATCCTAAATCCAAACGAGTGGCGGGCCTGGTTAGCTAACCACTGAACAAAAGGCTAGAAAAACAGTCATTCAAGGGCCAGAGCTCAGAAGATAAGAAAAGCTGAAATAAGTGGAAAAATCTGTGCAGCGAGATGAGGTGCTGGGATCCAAGAAAATGGCTACAAAAGGATAATTTTAATTGCAAAGACTAAAAAATCTTGAGTGGCAGCTAGAAATGGCCACAATGCAGCAGGGGCATAAGGATTGAAAAACTCCTAGAGATGGGAAAAGCAAGACAAATAAGAATACACAGAGCAGTATGGTAAATACAAATTTCAACATGAGTGTAAGGGTGAGTTGTTGACTTTACCAAATTACACATGGCAGAAGCCGTCCTCCTGCATTGTACTGTATCTGAAAACTGTTAAGGTTAGCAGGTCTCAAAATTCACATAAATGTACTCAAGATTATTTATTGTGTGATTTATGCACAGATACATTTATATTTAGATATATATACTCAGAATCTTGGTGAAGTAAAGAGTTTGAATTCAGAGAGCCCAGGAGACCCAGGTTCCAAATAAAGAAAAAGCTGTAATTTGAACATTTGAGGAGAGAGCATGTGTAATTTGAATAAAGAATGGCATGTAGCAAAGAGGAAATTGATGGGATCACCACTTTTTCTCATACAGGATAAAAGGAAATTAATGTTCTCTCTGTAGGTGTTTTCGATCAACTGAAGTAAACATTTAGTCTTTTTGGAAACATAATTCCCACAAATTCTTATATTCATTAACAGCTTTCTTTGCTAAAGCAGTTAGTCTGGTAAGAGTCTTTATAATAATTATTTTTATTCCTGGGAAATACTACTAACTGATAAAATTTGTTGATCTAAATGTTACCTATTGATGGTACCTATATACCAAGACATTATTCAGGTTATATAGAGAAAAATTTAGAAAGTTATTATTTTGGGGCGCCTGGGTGGCTCAGTTGGTTGGGCGTCCGACTTCGGCTCAGGTCATGATCTCATGGTCTGTGAGTTCGAGCCCCGCATCGGGCTCTGTGCTGACCGCTCAGACCCTGGAGCCTGTTTCGGATTCTGTGTCTCCCTCGCTCTGACCCTCCCCTGTTCATGCTCTGTCTCTCTCTGTTTCAAAAATAAATAAACTTTAAAAAAAATAAAAAAAGAAAGTTATTATTTTACATAAGCATAGATTTTAGTGAAAATGTAAGTGTAAAATTGCTAGCAGAAACTGTTCATTCATATTTTAATAACCTTTCCTCCCCCAAAATATTCTTTTCTTTCTTTGCTTTTGTTTTTTTGTCTTTTTGTTTTTTTTTTTAGAGAGAGAGAGAGAGCGAGTGAACAGGGGAGGAGTAGAGAGAAAGGAAGAGAAAGAATCCCAAGCAGGCTCTGCACTGCCAGTGCAGAGCCTGATGCTCAAGAACTGTGAGATCATGACCTGAGCCGAAATCAAGAGTCAAACGCTTAACCTACTGAGCCACCGAGGCGCCCCACTCCCAAAAATATTCTAAAGAGGAAAAGTTGGTAAAATAATAAGAAAAATGTCCTATAATTTTGGAAGAAATAAACCATATTTCATACCTTATCCCTTGTTAATTTAAAATAAAAAAAAAGAGAGAAAGACAAAGATGATGCAGAAAACAAATTCACATGTAATATAAATTCATTGAAAACTGAAGTGCCCAAGACATAGTTGATGATGTTAAAATGGCTTGACAAATGCAACTTGGATCTAATCATTGAGTACTAATGAATCGTTCAAATACTGACTGCATTTTGCCCAGAAAAGCAGGTAGTCTCCTATTTATCCTCTCTTACGTTTAAAGAGGTAAAAGAGAAAAGTCATTTCGGGAATTTTTCAAGACTCTGCCTCTATGTTTCTTCAGTACAAAGCACTTCAGTCTCGTCCATATGACAATAGAATGGCACACGATGTCAACTAAACGATCTGATTTTTTTTTCTTCAATTACTGTCTTCACTTATGCTTCATCAATCATCCCTTCTCTTCCTTTGGTGATATTTGAGTGGATTCAAAGTTTTTTTGACAACCTTTAGTTATTAAAAGAGGTACCATTTAATGTTTAATCTCAAATTCAATGAAGAAGTCAACTTCTCCTAAGCCAGCCTGGATTTGAGCTGAGACCCGGTGTTTGCAGGAGGCCAGAGTTGGATGAGGCAGGCTCCAGCTCTGAGCTGTCTCCTTGTTCTCTTCAATGTCCTGGAGCAGGGGAGAAACCTGCACCAAAGGAAAGAGTGTCTTTACTTCACTGTCTGTTCTTGTGGTTCCCTTTCTTCTTATTGTCACTGCTTCTGTCTCTAACGTTGATTGGCCTTTGATACACTCTAAGTCACTATAACATAACATATTTTCACATGTTGGTGAATGAGCCCTGTGAGTGTTGGAAGTTAATGGGCTAGTTCACCCACCTCCTAAAAGCTCTGGTAGAATGTATAGGTTGCTAAAACTTCAACATTGGCACCTTATGTACGAGGGATAACCTCTTTGGGATCATGATTTTGCTATAAATTTGGCTTATGCTCATATTTCTTTAAGAATACTTTCATGAAGGGAGTGCCTGGGTGGCTCAGTCAGTTGAGTGTCCGACTCTTGATTTCAGCTCAGGTCATGACCCCTGAGCACGGTACCTGCTTAAGATTCTTTCTCTCCCTTGACCTCTTTCTCCCATGCATGCTCTCTCTCTCTCTCTCAAATTAACGTAACAGAATACTTTCATGAGGGAGTATTTAATAGTTTCTACCTCTCTTTGCTTAAATTTATCATGTCAACATTTGTACCAAGTTCTATAAACTCAAGATAACTTTCTAAATAATTTAAGGAGTCTTGCAACTCAGGATCACCCCAAGGACCTATTTCACCATGTATTCTTGTGCTCTTTTGAATTCTATGAAATTTATAATTTAAATTACAAATGAATGACCTCGTATGTCATCGTAACAGTTACAACAAGGTTATCGGTGAGTTATGTGTCCATGTAAATGTGTATGTACACATGCACACGTGTATATGTGTGTGTTCTGGGGGTAAAGATGTGACTAGGAGAGGAAGAGCAACAAACCAAGCCAAAATGAAATTATTCTCTGTAGGCATTCCATGTTTGAACAACTTTCCTTCTCTTTACTCAAAATCACCTTCTAAAAAATTATTAAATCAATTTAATACACTTGGAAGTGAACCAAATGTGCTATTGTATGCAAATTCCTGGTGGTTTTCATCTATCGTCAGGGACAATTCAGCTGCAAAATGGATCTCATTTTACTCCTAAGTTTGTTTAAGAACTTGATCCTTGGAAACACCTGTTATTAGCATGGTCTGAAGTTCTCTCTGTTGCTTCCCCCCTCCCATTTTGGATGCTGTTTCACCCAGCTGCCAATAATTAGAAAAACAAAGCAAATCCCTCCCATGGATGCTGACCTCTGCAGAAAGCCAAGAGAACAGAAAGTCAAAGAACACCATAAGCCTTTTCGTTTTAAACCAGGAGGCATGCCGCACTATATTCTCCTGGACTGCAAAACCACAGGAAAGGATTAATACCCCTAACCACAAGAGACATTTGTGTATGGGTGTAGCAGGGAGGGCATGAGAAGAATATTAATCTATGATGTATGACTTCATATTTTCTGAAAAAATTTGAAAAGCCACATGTATCTGAATCACTGCATTATAAATGTATCAGCCACGTAAGATGAATAATATGACCAAGTACCGAGAGCTGAGTTCTTTTACAAGAGTTACTATTTTTAACTCAGTAGTTTCTTCAAATATCATACAGAAAGGGATGTTCTGTAAACAGAGCAGACCAAAAATAAGAATTCAAAAGTAAAGCAAGACTTTGGCACCGGATAGGCTCTTTCAATCAATTATTAACTTTGAATATAGTACACACACATATATGTGTATGTGTGTAATATAGTCAACAAATACATATGATATATATGTATATGGTACTTATCAATGACAATTAAGGAAAACTTTAAAATTTATATCATTGTTTAAATAAATAAACTACAGAAACAGAATAAAGATAATTCCTGTGTCTTTTATACTTTTAAAAGCTATAAATCAATGTGCATTTTAGTAATTCAATATGCTTAAAGTATTTCCATTTGTTTCCTGACATAAAAATTTCTTGAACATCTAAAATATGCAAAACATTTTGCAAGATACTATGGATACTAAAGAAAAAAGAAACAGCAATGGGAAAGAAAGCATGTTCCCTAATATTTCTCAGTGGTCTAGGATTTAAGATTTTAGTCCCAGCTACTTTTCAGACGATATTATTCTTTACCTGTATAAACCTCTCTAACTACTACTGTTTAAACTTACCAAAATGAGCCCTATATTTTCAAAGAAATGTATCTTCTTGATACATAATGTCATCTTTTGTGTACCTGTCAAAGTCTTATCAGTCTTCACAAGTGACAAAAGTTGGTATATTATTGTAGTACAACCAGGACAGTACAACTAGGGTTTGATCTAGAGTAATGCAAATTGAGATAAAAATTAAGGGAAAGATTCAACCAGTGCTAGCATATTTTAAAAAGTGGGATATGGAGATTGAAAATTTGTGAGAAATGAGGAGAAATACAGCGTTTGGATGACTGAGGTTTCAAATCTGAATGACGGGGAGAATGATAATACCATGAACACAAATAGGAACATAGAAAGTAAGAGCTGATTTGGGGGACAAATGAGATCAGTTTAGTTATTTTAAATGGGAGAAATCCTGGAAATTTACTAAAAGTACACCAAAAACTAGAATTAGGACTGAAGCTAGCGCTTTCAGGGGCATCTAGTTGTGAAACGATGGTTGAATTTATGAGAAGTGGAGACCCACTACAAGCAAACCAACCAAAGAAAGACATTGTTAAACATTTATCTTTCAAAGAACAGGACAGGGTACAAAGTTAGCTACCAACTGACATATACAAAAAATAACGTTCTCGTTTCAGAAAGATGAGGGAAAGATTGTAATAAGGGCAGGAGAGATCAGTGATTTTAAATATCACAAATGCCCATGAATAAAATAATTCCAGTGAAAGACTACTACTCAGTAGACCCTGGTCAACTTTAGAAAGCAGATCGGTTAAGGGACAGGTGCAAAAGTAGTCATAGGACTTGAATTGTGCAAATAGTGAACAAGTAAGGGACAGGGCTTATTCAGGATTTGAAAGTGTTAAGAGTCAATAGAGAATATGATGATTAAGAGAGAATGAATGAGGTAGAAAATGTAATGCTTGCTATCTATAATCCTAAAATTTTGTTGGGTAGTGAAAATTCAAATAGTAAAATCTCATGTTCCATTTTATGTTTTAGGAAAAATACCCAGAGCACATGTCTAGCCCACACAATACCAAGCAACGTCTTCCCATATTACAAAGACATACTTCAATGACAAAATAACAAGCTAGAAGAATATAAAGTAATGTAACATATATATAACATAATATTATATATAACATAATATAAAATAATTAACTGTAAATTAATAAATAATTAACATGTAATGAATTAGGTATGTTTGAGTGTGGTATACAAAAATGCTATACAGGGGGTGCCTGGGTGGCTCAGTTGGTTGAGGGTCCAACTTGGGCTCAAGTCATGATCTCACAGTTGGTGAGTTGGAATGTCCAGTCGGGCTCTGTGCTGACAGCTCAGAGCCTGGAGCCTGCTTCAGATTCTGTCTCTCTCTCTCTGCCCCTCCCCCCCATCATGCTCTGTCTCTGTCTCTGTCTCTGTCTCTCTCTCTCTCTCAAAAATAAATATTTAAAATATATATATATATAAATAAAAATGCTATGCAATATTGGATATTGATCATATTTTATTTCCATACTGTGAAAATATGTATTACAAGGTAAATAAAATAAATATGTCAAAAATATATCTGGGTTGGACCCTACTCAAAGTACATGTCAACCCTCATTTTTCCAGAGAGCTCTGTTATTATTAAACCTGCTAAAGACCATGAATAATTGAAAAAGAATGAATAACTCAGAGTTGCTGATGTTAAAAAGACAATAATAGCTAATAATCATTGAGTGTTTATATTTTTATCAGGCATTGTACTATCTTACATTTACTCTGTGTATGAACTCCGTGCTATATTATTAGCTTTATTTAAAAAAAAATTAATGTTTTATTTATTTTTGAGACAGACAGAGACAGAGCATGAGCAGAGGAGGGGCAGAGAGAGAGGGAGACACAGAATCTGAAACAGGCTCCAGGCTCTGAGCTGTCAGCACAGAGCTGGACGAGGGGCTCGGACTCACAAACCGGAGATGGCTGAAGTCGGAGGCTTAACTGACCGTGCCACCCAGGTGCCCCATATTAGCTTTATTTTAAAGATGAGGAAACTGAAGGGCAGACAGTTTAAGTAATGAAATTAGCCCAAATCACAAAATTAATACACACTAAAATCTGGATTTCATCTGTGATATAAAGAAAGGCCTCAGTATGTAACCTTTCAGAATTTGTAACTAGTGAGTGGAGGAGGGGAGTCTGCTTCTATTTGAGTAGGCCTTTCCTTTTAAGGCAGGGTTAAACATAACAATGCAAACCTGGCTCTACATAGTTAGAAGAAAAGCCTCTGCAATAGGAACATCAGCCGCTAAAAGACATATTTTTGTCTGGCGGGTTGATGGGAGATCATAATTCCTGAGGAGACCTCCTACTGGTAAAGTGGCAAACTTGGGGCCTCAGAGGGGACTATTTTTAGTGTTCTGCCCAATATGGGAGTGTCAGTAAAGTATGATTTTAAAATGTTTTTGAAGGATTTACTTAAATACTAGTTATGGGGAATCGGGAGAAAGAACTAGAAGGCAGTGTATTCTGGAACATTCCTAAGGAGATGAAGGCTGCGAAGGGAACTCAGATCTCATTTTGAGTCTGTGCAGTCAGAGAAGACCTTACAATCTGATCTGTTGTCTAATTTGGATGTGCCAACTGCCCACAGATGGTAGGGAGGGTGTTTGGATCCTGATAAGTCAGTTGCTGCTTGTCTGAGTGTAGACTACCCAAGTCAAAATCAAATCTCATCCATTTTTAAAGCAAATATTGGAGCAAGATGAAAGGCTTTACACACCTATAAAGATCTGGGACATGACAGTGTGACCCGAGAATCAGAGATATCATAAAAGAGGCCTTATACAGTAGGAATAATATAAATAAAAGAGATTAGGTGTTTACAATAGTTCTTTGAGGGAGAGAAATGATCCTCCTGTTGGCACTACATGAAACTGATTTTAATCACTGTAATAGGGAACATAGATAGATGCTTTGTGAAAGGAAAATTCTATACTAGAACACTTAGGATGAAAATGATTATTATTAATTTTTTTTTGGTGTGACTAGAGGTCTCCTAAAAAGAAAAAGAAATCAAGTAATATGGTTTGTGGACGGTGAGTAATTGCTATTTGATGAAAGAATAGTCGGGGGTGGGGTAGGAGACATTCTAAGCAAGAACTATAAAATCCAACCAGTTTAATTTGCTGCAAAATTGTTTCCCATTAAAAAGTACCAAAATTCAAAGAGGATACGGTTTGGTCTAGGGAAATCACACAAAATAAATATCTAAAAATCTTGAAAATTGCATTAGCCCTACACCACAATGAAAGCAAAACATTGACTCAGTGTGAAAATAAATCTAGTTCTCATATTATTACTTTTCTTCTTGAAATTTGGCAAACTATAATGACAGCATGTTATTACCTCAAAGTATTCTGGGGGTTTTAAATGTTTTTCTTTTTTAAGAAATTGAACTTACATTGTGTCAAATGAGTGTTATGTAAGAGGTCTTAAGAGGTATAGCTGTAAGAATAACTCAAGCTTGATTTTCCTATCCAGATTCTAAATTTTTGAAGACTTGTATCATTTTTCTCCAATATGTAAGCAACCACCTTGCTACGTACTAGTCTTGCCAGGGTGCAAGTTTACAAAGTGTTAGCTATGATTATCAATAGGTCTATGTAGACCCCCAAGGTCTCCATAAGGATTAAAAAGAAATTAAAAAGAGAGAGATGGAAGGAAATCGAAGGACAATTACATACAAAGGAATACCGTCTCATTGGTTTAGGCACTTAACCTAAAACCCACCACTTCCAGATGTGGTCTTATATCAGGACACCTGAATCGGATGTACATTGATTCTGACTTTATCTGGCTTTCTGCTTACTAAAGAGTCCAATGTTTAAGGTTGGGAGCCCAAAACAACCCTCACAAGCAAAAGCGTGTCTTCAAAATATGCTAGAATTTGGTTTTGAATGAGTTAATTTTCATCGACTTTCACTAACATGGCAGAACAAGAAAAGGCCAGAATATGAAACAATAGAGACACAAAACTCATTCTGGAAAGTAGTGAGATCTCCTAGAAATGCAGTTAGGGAGTCTGGGGGTTTCCTTTAGGCTATCAGTGGACATAGCAGTGCATTTTCAACCAAGTTTACGGATTAAGAATTTCAAAAAGCAATCATGCTCAAGGGCTGGTTCTCAGATGCAAATGTTAAATACTCACCTCAGGTCTTGACTGGGTCAAAAGTTGCTACAGCTCGTTTTATTGTTTTAGGAAATAAAGATTCACTTTAAGACTTAAATTTAAGATTTCCAAAGGTTTCCTTTAAGGGAACATTCCTAAAGATTTCATTTTAAGACTTAAATTTAAGATTTCCAAAAGTTTCCAATAAGACAGATTATATTTTAAGCATTAAGCATAAATGCAAAGGGCTGGAAATAAATACTGCTTTGTCTTAGAGTCTCTGCATCCTACTTAGGAATGAGCAGGAGGATGAATGGTTCTCTGCTTAAACTCTCTTGTTGGGTTACTGTGACCCCCAGTGTGAAATGCACAATCACTGGAAGAATTTAACAATTTAGCAACTACAGTAAGAAACAGAAATCATCACAAAATTAGAGGTAAACCAGAAGAATACCAACATAGAAACAGAATGGAAAAAGTCTTCATAGCAAACCTATTTTCTTCCTCACTTGTCTGCCTAAGGATGAGAATAGACTCGAGGGAGTATGTTGTCTCACCGGCAAGATTGTCACACGTTTGTTTCCCCAATACGAGCTTGAATGCATTTTAGTAGGTTTGGAGCATTGGGTTTACAGTAGGTGTCTGTCACCAGAGTAAAAAATAAATGAATAAATAAATGAGATTCTTTTTCTCCCCCTTATGTAAATCAATTTATTTGATGGGTACAAGATTGAGTCAATGGTTTAGAACTAAAAGTGGGAAGTTTACCTTATAAATGTGATAATACATCAAGAAATGTCTTAACAAGCTAGCATTTACTGAGTGTAGTAAGTGTTGATGCGGCTGGTAAGTTTCTGTGATGAGTGATAAATCATAATAACTTTTGTTTTGGAGTATGCTGTGTCAGGAGCTCTGGGGAGCTCTTTCTTAATGGACTGTCCATATCTGAATTATTGCTACTAAATAAATAATGGTATGATTTGAAAGTTTCTTTGTGATACCTCTATGGCCTCACTAGAATAAAAGAAAAATGTTTGTGAAAGGGCAAGGACGTGGGTTATCATCCTTGCTCCTTTATTGGTCCGCCAAAACACATTTTTTAACCATCTCGAACCATACACTTATTTTAAATAATATGTTTTCCATGAGATAATTGTGCATGAAATCTGGGGATCAGTATGTTTCTAACCTTAATTCTAAAATTTGCTGTATTACCAAAGCACTAGTGAACGTAAAGCTGAACTTTAGAAATAAGTAAAAAGAAAGCTTCATTCATTTTTCATGCTAGTAGCCAAGCTAACTGTGTTTTTGCTATGACAGCTGAGTATAAATTTCATAAAGGACGCCGAACATAGTTTCTGACTTCCCTGAATTTAAAACCTAATAGGAAAAAAATTATGCATGTTGTTCATTTTAATATTGCTAACAAAGAAAAAATAATTTAAGTTTTGCAGGATTCAATTTAGAGGACAACATGAAGCAATTTAGGAAACAAAACTCTAAAAGGCGCTAATACTTTTTCCATGAACTACAATACACCCCCAGGATATAATTTGATATAAGGGAGAAAACGTATGATGAGCCATGTTCCTAGATTGCTTTGTGTGTTTTGTATACACAATTTCATAACATATTTGGGTGAATAATCTCTCTTTAGTTGCCACTACTTCAGCATATTTTTATTAGTCTATAAGTATAAAGAACACATGCTTTTACTTGCAAATATCATCTGAGTTAATATAGAAAGAGGTATAAATAACCAAAAACAATAGCTAACAGATATCTTTTAAAATATATGACAATATATGACTTTGTATTTGAGAGAAAGCAGAGAGACCACTGGTACATTTTATAGTTGGAGAAAAACCAGGATTTTTGTTTTGTTTAGTCGGTTGTCGGTTTTGTTTTGAATTTCCTTTCAGATACTATCCAAAAAAAAAAGAAGTATACTAAAAGTCTCCTAAAATCATTTCATAAACAAACTTAATATCTCCATAGGAAAGTACTTGACATGTGGAAAAATATAAATGTATGAATTAATTACTGTGGTATTGTAAATAAAGTTTTCATAGCATTGAAATCATAGAATGTAAGAGCGAGAGGGGCGCCCGGGTGGCTCAGTCATTTAAGCCTCCAACTCTGGATTTCCACTCAGGTCATGATCTCATCGTTGGTGAGATCGAACCTCAAGGGGGCTCTGCACTGACAGTGTGGGGCCTGCTTTGGATTCTCTCTCTCTCCCTCTCTCTCTCCCCCTCCCTTGCTCACATGCACGCGTGTGGTTCCTCTCTTTCTCTCTTAAAATAAATAAATAAGGATTAAAAAAAGAAGAATGTTTAAGAGCAAGAAAGGTACTTAGAGTTCTGCTCTGGACAATTTTACAGTTTTTAGTCTGTATGAGTAACATTATTAGTGCCCCTAAAGCAAATAGAAGTTTGACAAATCTTCTATGAGACTAGAAATTCACTGAACGGAGGACCACGTCTCACACATGTTTGAATGTTTGACAACTATGGCAGTGACTGGTTCCCAGTAAGGGACTTAATTCTCTGAGAACTAAGTCCTGGGTTGTTGACACTCAGCAGAAAATAGAAGGAACACTACACACACACACACACACACACACACACACACACACACACCAATATTTTAATCATTTTTCCCCAAGTTTCTTGGTCACCAATACGATTCAGGCAAATGCAGTTCTATATTGCCATGGTCACCTTTCCATTTACCCTTTCCATTTACCCCTACTTTCCTTGTTGAGCTAACTCTATTCATCCTTGAAGTCTCCGCCGAAAGCAACATATCCTCTGGGAATCCATGCCTATCCCATCCAATATACATGTGATGTTACTCAAAGATTTTTCCACTGTGTAATTTTACCAGGGCTCTTTTTTGCCCTTATTGTCACTTGTCCATTTTCACATCTCCCCCAGCCTCTTTGCAACTATTTGAGAACACGACCATATCTGACTAATCTTTTTATCTTCAGTGTTGTGCCCTGTGCTGGTAATTTATTAGACGTCCAAATATGCCTGCTGAGTAAAATTAGTGAAGCAGTAAAGAAATAGGGAAAAATCATGTTTTATTACTGAATTAGTTCATTAACTCCCAACTGAAAAGGGAGCATTACCCTTGAGGGAAAAAATTCTTGCTTGGTGGGGGAGGAGCCATGGAGTCACTTTACCCTCACCTCCAAATCACAGGCTTTAATTAGAGATGTTACCTTGTAAAATGCATTGCATGTATAAATCATTCGTAGTCACGTTACATAAGACTGATTTCGACTTCGAAAAGAAAAACATTGGGGGGAAATTATGACATTAAAGGGAAAAAATCTCCTTTTTTCCCATAAATTTGGATGAAACTTATAGCTTTAATTTTCACTTGATGTATTTACTGTCAGATTCACTTTTCCTTGTTAGCATTCCTGCAGGAAATTCCTTACCTTAGAATTGCCTTGTTTCCCCTACTGTTTTTATATTTCAAAACTGGGTTTACTTTTTTAAAATTTTTATTTATTTATTTTTTGGGGGGGTTACTTTTTAAATTCAGGTTTACTTGTCTTTTCTTTTGCCAATTTCAACGTTGGTAATGTTTTGCTGGCTTGTTTGCTTGTTTGCTTGTCATTGAGCAAAAATAAAAATGACTTTTATAGAATGTAGGCTCCATGAGAGGAAGATTTTCATCTGTTTTGGAAATTTGCATTATTGTATTTTCAATACAACAGTTTTTTTCAAACTGCAACAGTTTCTGACACATAGTAGGCAGTCAAGAAATATTTGTTGAATGAACTAATGAATATAAAAGAGCAGTCATTATCAATATTTTTCTCCATAATGTCACTTAATGAAGGGTTTCTAAGTTTTTCAGGTTATATTACTTAAGCTATTTGATTAAAATAAACCTAAAAGCTAGAAGTTCTATATTTTTTGGCTAATACAATGTGCCTGGTTAGAAGTACTTAATTTTATACAAGTTTAGTCATTGCAACTTTTTCTTTTTATAAAAAGTGAATTATGAAAGATTTGAGACATACAAACTCTTTAAACAATGATGTCAAGAACATTCATCTACCTACTCAGTTTAACTTTTGAACCTATTTGCTCCTAATAGAGCTGTGTGTTCTATGTAATCCCCTACATCAGTTTCCCAGTACGCACACACACCCACACACATGTACACACAGAGGCAAATTATCATGGCCATGAATTTTTTTCATAATTTTATATCAGATGGTCAGATTTCTCTTCAATACACGGTATTGTTCATAGTTGTGGTTCTCAGCCTGTGGTCAACAGTCCAACACCATCAACCTCACTTGGAAATGAGTTAGAAATACAAATTTTCAGACCCATCCCAGACTGACGCAATCTGAAACTCTAAGACTGGAGCCCAGCATGTATGATTCTGATGCATGCCAAAGTTCAAGAACCACTGGTTTACATTAGTACTTGTGGATCTAACATCAAAGTCGAAGGTCTAGCAGAAAACAGCATTCATTTATAGAATTTACTGATCCATTTCCTCTTGCTATAATTAAAGAATTAACTATATAGCATATTTTTGCTTATTTTTAAACCGGGGGATGGTTTACTATTGTATCACAATCTAAGTTAAATTCTCCTTAGAAAAATACTTCATTTATTCTGTCTCTGATGGTAGTATATCAGTTTTAACTACTGTAAAATGTACTCTTCTGCCTGGATCCATATTTTTTGTATGGTTTTGTTTGGTTGTCTGCTTCACCGAGGGCCAGGCTCCTAACTAGGACTGATCTATGGGCCCTTAAGGGACAAGGCTACCATGGGGAGCAAAGAGGCACCAGTGGTGTGCTGGACACAACCAATGAGGCTTACCGAAGTCAATTGCTGAATTTTGCAATTTGTTAAATGCATTATTTTTTTTTTAACAAACTACATAAACTTAGAAATAAGTAAATTATATTACAAACAAATGCATCAAATACTCAAAGTAATCACTCCCTAATTATTGTATTACATGTTATTATTCCATGTGCTTGAGGTTATTTCTGTGTGCCCCTGTACAAATTTTTGCATCCAGTGACATCATGTTGGTAACTTGGAATTGACCATGTTAGGAAAATTCATCCCACATAAATCAGTTGATGTCACAAATCAGGGTTCCCCTACGCCCACCTCTTTTACCAGCACATCAGCATGAAGAATCAAAGCAAGGATGGAGTTTCCATGACAGGTGCCCAGATCCTCTGTTTTTCATCATACATGCTCTTTCCTGTGTTAATAGATGAGGTTTTTAAGTAAGGGGTCAATGCAAAATGTAATGTTTATTGTTAATTTCCACTGTTTCAAATACCATGTAATTAACTCACTCAATAATATACGTATGTTATCCTTATTAAAAATAGCAAACAATTACAAGTGCCCAGGAAAGAAAACAAAACTCCCTAACTTTTTCTCTTCCATCAAAAGCTACTTCTATCCTCATAGGCAACCAATTAATAATTTGGTGTGAATTTTTCATACTCTTTTAATGCAAATATTTTCTGAATGGATAAATAAAAGATTCAAATTAATTGTCTTTAAACACCTATTAAATTTGTATTTGCTTTGTATCCTAATTGGTGGTTAAGGTCCACATCAAGTTTAAGAGCAAAAAATAATAAAATGTATTCAAAATAAGCTATTCCATTGTTAATGATCATTAAATTTCTGTATAGATGTGTTTCTAAAAGTGTTCTTTTTTAGCTTTAGCCTCACTAAAATATTCACCATGAGCGTAGTGAAATGATAAATTTGGTTGAACTGGTGAATTGTTCTACTTTTGCTTAAGAGCTACTATTTGATACTGTTCTCTGTATTAAGAGTCATGTTGTTAAATGGGAGCTGGTTTACATGGGCTGTTTTATAGAACTACATTTTTCAAAGATCTTACTGAATTTATTGTACAAAAGCTAAATCACACTGACTACATTTCTTGGCAAAAATGGAATATAAAATAAGCAGCACAAATGCATGGAGAATGGAATTCCGATAACTTGACTTAGCATTTAATAGATCTATCCTGGAGCTAATTGGTTCTCCTTAAATTCTGCTCGGTCTAGTAGCTCCTGTCAGGCAAAAAAATTTTGGCATGGTGAATCTAACATTCTAGATTAGTTGATGATGATAAAATGACTTTCAGTCCTGACAGATTACTTACATTATTTCTCTTGCGTATATTATGCATAATACATTTAAGAAATAAACTATGCAATGAAAAGTATCCTACAGAATAAATATGGTAACAGTTAAATGTTCTAATATAGAAATTTAAAGCACATTTTGTAAATGTGTATTACTTTGCAGGGACTATAAATTAACATTAGGATGTTAAAATGGCATTCATCATGTATTGGGTTAAGACTTTTTTAAAAAATTTGTAATGTTTACTTATTTTGGGAGGGGAGGGGAAACAGCAGAGAGAGAGGGAGACACAGAATCTGAGGCAGGCTCCAGATTCTGAGCTGTCAACACAGAGCCTGATTCGGAGCTTGAACCCACAAGCAGAGAGATTATGACCTGAGCCAAAGTCAGATGCCCAACTGACTGAGCTACTCAGGCACCTGGGTTAAGATTTATAGGAGTATAATATTATCTCAAATATCTTTTTTCGGCAAAGTCATTATTAAATTCTTATTAAAGTCATTATTTAAATAATTAAAGTTATTTTCAAAAGTTCGATCAATTAAAAATGCAAAGATTATAATCTTGATCATTGTCCTCCTAAATGCTGTAGTTCAGGGAGCTCTGAACAAAGTTGTGCAATTCTAAGACAAAGAATATATATTGACAAGCCTACAACGCAGCCAGAAGCCATTGGCTTATCTTTAATCATGGTATAAAGTATCCAAATACACTTGAGTAACTTGTGCTCCAACTAACACCTGCTCAGTATTGCATACAGACATACCACAATATGATCATTTATATTATAGGTAAAAATAAAGTTCATCACTGTATATCAGATAAATGGAAGAAAATGATGTTGCCAGCAAATATGCTCACAGAAGGAAATTTGAGGCTCTTGTAAACCAGAGAAGGATATCAACTTAGATATTATCTCTGATTACATGAAATGTTGTCATTGTTTTTTTTCTCAATTACCTGAAATAATATGACAGAATCCCAAGGATACGTCCTATGGTTTGGTGAAAAGATCAAAGAATTTGGGACCAGAAGACCAAATTCTATTTCTCAGTAATAGTGTTGTGGAAGCTCCAGCTACAGCTGCAAAATAATAGCTATATTTCTGTGCAGTGTGAATGTGGTGTAAATAATAGTGAAATAAACTTTATAACTGCAATGCATCGAAGAGCATCCTGGGCTTGTCATCAAGAAAAATTTTCTGGTGGCTCAGTCGGTTGAGCGTCCGACTTTGGCTCAGGTCATGATCTCATGGTCTGTGAGTTCCAGCCCCACGTCGGGCTCTGTGCTGACAGCTCAGAGCCTGGATCCTGCTTCAATTCTGTGTCTCCCTCTCTGTCTCTGCCCCTACCCTGCTTGTGCTCTCTGTCTCTCATAAATGAATAAATGTTAAAAAAAAATTTTTTTTAAAAAGAAAAGTTTTCTGATAAGCTAATGGAAGGGAATATTTTAGCCAAAGAATTCAGTGCACTGCTTGTGTTAAGACATTTCTATTTGTAGTTTTGAAACTTTTTCACAAATAGGATCAATCCATAAAGCTGATAATATGATATATCTTTTGTAAACCATCCTTTAAATTAAGAAGTTGTAAGTTTATATTTATCAAAATAAATATCCTATGATGATATCTACTTTTATGTGTATGGAAGTTGTATTAAGGAAAAAAGGTGTAGAACAAACGTGTTTGAAAAGTGTTGCTATGGTTTGGCTGTCTTTTCTTCGAGAACTGAGAATAAATCTGACATATAGCATATGGTTTAGCCTTAAATTTGGAAACTGAATTTTCATATATATTGAAGTTGGTCTTAGTCCAAGTCTTAAACCAGATTAGACTAAATTCCTAGTCTGAAATATTTTGAAGCAGTCCATTAAGTGATCTTATAAACAAGACTTTTGCATTCCAAATAAAAAAAAAAAAAGCTTGTTAGTTGCCTCTACAAAAATATTAAGGGTTTTTTTTTTTCCGATGTAATATAGCCCACATAGTATTGATCCGCGGCTTTTATTAATCCCTTCAAATTACCTTGCTGTAATAGATCTTCTCTCGAGCTTCACTTTGAAGACCACCCAGAAACTCCATCTGGTCCAAATAGAACCACCACCCTGCTTGTAAGTATTCCGTGGTCTATAGTGTATACTAAATATGTTCATTCACAAACCAATTCAATATGCTGCTTTTAATTTAAGTAATGGATGAAATATTAGTGTGGCAGTTAGAACTTCATTATAATGCATGACTGTATTTTAATTTCCACCAATACTCCTGACGGGCATTTTGTCTCCTTTCCATAATATCAATCTCAATATTATTACTGAGACAGGAAACAGAAGCACATGCTAATCGCATACATTCAAATTCTGCATTTGGAATGCATTGGCTTGCTTTTTGTGTATCAAATTAGAACCTCTACTAAGATGATAGGTCAGCAGAGATGATAGAGAGAGTGAGAGAGAGAGAGATAAGAGGTAGATAAAAAGATGATAGGTGATAGCTAGGTAGAGAGATAAAGATAGATAATAGGTAGATAGATAGGTGATAGAGATACATAGATACTTAGATACATAGATACATAGATGATTGCACCAAGTTTCTTTGTGAAGTTAATCTAGCTTCCTCTATACACCTGATTTAGTTTCCTGCTGAAGAGTTTCTATGCTTTTGACTAAATTTCCCAACTAACATCATATTATCTCAACATTTCCAGCTTCCCAAGAACATAGCAGAATCAGAAACAAGATCTAAGAACAGGTATGCGCTATAGACCTCAAAGAAAACAAATCAAAATTTGAAAGCCATTGTATGCTCCTGGAATATTTGGTAATGGTTAGCTCTGTTCTCCCAAAATCTTCTTCAGGACTTGGATTTCTAAAATGCAGATGTGTTTTAAACCTTTCCAAATAAATTTTGAATCATATTTTTTAAAGTAAAGATCATTATTCTTGACATTAAGGAGTTAAATTCAGATTAGAGAGATATAAATGATTTTTTGAAATTTCTGAGTCAGAACAAGGTTATCAAGACTTCTAAAATGCAAATGTATTTTATTTTTTGTTTTTTAGACAACTTTATTGAGGAATAGTTTGCACATAAATGTGTCTATTTTAAGATTACAGTCTAATGAGTTATGACAAATCAACACAATCAAGATATAGATCATTTCTATCTCTCAGAAAAATATCATTGTCCCTTTACTGTGGATTTATATGCACCCCTCATCCTCTGCCCTAAGCAACCACTGAAATGCCCCTATAGATTTCTGTCACTATGGATTAGTTTTGCCTATTCCACAACTTCAGATGAATGCAATCATACAGAATATACTCTTTTTTGTCTAGCTTCTTTCATTTAAAAACTGTATTTTAAACCTTTCAATATAAGTTTTGAAAAATACAAAAGAGGGGTGCCTGGGTGGCTCAGTTGGTTAAGCGTCCAACTTCAGCTCAGGTCATGATCTCCTGGTTTGTGATTTCAAGCCCCGCGTCGGGCTCTGTGCTGACAGCTCGGAGCCTGGAGCCTGCTTCTGGTTCTGTGTCTCCGTCTCTCTCTGCACCCCCCTTGCTCATGCTCTGTCTCTCTCTGTCTCAAAAATAAATAAACATTAAAAAAATAAAGAAAGAAAAAAGAAAAAGCAAAATATATAAAAAAAAAATTCTTGACTTTAAAGGACTAAATTCAGATTAGAAGGACATAAATGACATTTTGAAATTTTTGGGTCAGAAGAAGGCTATCGAGAAACTTGTCTCATTCTGTCACAATACAGATGAGGAAATTAAAGCTCAAAGAAAATTAAATGGTTTGATTAGTTAAAGAATCTTCTAAAATCTTCTAACCCTTAGGCCAGTATGTAACAATTCAACTTTCCCCTTGACTTACACATTGTTAAAATCTAGTCTGTGGTTAATTGGTAACTTGTAGGCAAATTGCTTTAAGATTAATAGTCAAAAAACTAATACACCCCTTTTGGTGTTTTTAAATCTCAAAATACTATAAAGTTTTAAAATATATTGCAATATTTAGAGGGAGATTCTTTAAGAAGTTTCTAAAAGAGGCTTTATAGAAATAAGAATGATATTTGTATTTATACCTATTTCCAAAAATTTATATTGGATTATGTTTCAAAATACTTTTAAAGATAGGAAATTGATAGTAATAATAACTGCAGAATATCATCATGTATCTGAAAGTCAGTTAAATTCTGAAGAACACGTGTTATCTTATTTAATTCTCAAAACCCACCATGTGAAGATGGTTTTTCCCATTTTATACATAAACTTATGTAATCTGCATAAGTTAAAGGAAAAAAGTCAAAAGGCATTTAAGTGAATAATGGTATGTGTATAAGACATCCAGGATGCGTGAATTATTAGCTTTTTAGCACTGATTTGGCTCTGAGTTAAAAAACCATAAGATAAAGTGCATTTCATTAGAAAACAATTATTATCTTCAATAACACTCACAATTTAACTTAAAACACTGGAAACATCATCGATGAAGAGTTTTATTTTTTTTCTAGCAGGAAAATATTTATCTTCGGAAATTGTACTTATGCTAGATTGCATAACATTATGGTCAGTGTGATTAGATGATAGTAAAACCCTGTTTTGTAAGCCTAACTCATTCCAGAAACATGCTTGTAATCCAAAGCACTTGTATATCAAAGTAAATGTCAAGAACCACTGGCTCAGTTGTGATCATGTGACATTCAGCATCATGCACTACTTGTATTCCAAGACATTGCTCGTTTTTCAAGTTAACATTTATTAAAAATGTTTGCTCATCTTGTGGAACCCTCACAGAACAAGTTACTCACAATCCAAGGTTTTACTGTAATTCATTTTTAACATCTCTCTGTAAAAGCCAAGGAGACAGCATTTAGTGAAAGCTTTGAATCATAAATTTTAGTACACAGATTAATATTGTAGATCCCCAATAATGGATAATTAATGGAATTCTGACTTTTTTAAGTTATGATTTTCAACTGAGAAAATAAAGCTTTGGGGAATGTGACATTTCACTCAATTTGTTACTGAATGAATAGAATATTAAAATATTACATTCACTAATAGTATCAATTTTGTTATTTAAAAAAACTAAGAAACTTATACAAAGATCACTGTTATCTACAAGCCATGGCCAAAATACCAATATGTTTTTCTTTAAAGATTGATTTGCTCTGCTTAGAGATGGGAATAATTAAGACACAAAAATATTAAAATAAAACACATGGAAGGAACCAACAAACGTTGTGAAATGTCAGGATATGTGGGGTGGGAGGCGGGGGCAAGGAAGGCTTCTTTGACCATAGAGGAACCTCATGGACCGCTTCACACTTTCAGTAGCAAGGGTACAGGCAACTCCTAAAGTAATAATGTATATAGATCTGTTTCTGATTAAAAGCCAATAAGAATGTTCTATAGAAAACCTAGGAAAGAAAGAGAAACTTAAAAAACATGTTTTAAAAATAAAAGCATCACCGTCTTCAAATTCTGAACTCGTCATTCATGCACTGGGCATTTCCTTCCAGTAAAATTTTGTTTGGATATAGCTGCCTAATACATATGGGGTTTTACATCTTACTGTTTTACTTAACAAACTATGGGCATTTCCCCCATGTCATTAATTTTTTTTCTAAAATGTCTTCAAATCTACAGAATATTATGCTCTGTAGTTATTCCATAACTTATTTGTGTGTGAAATATTTTGATTATTTTCACTGTCTTAGTGCTGTAAGTAATTTGTGGGTTAATAATTTTCCAAATTTCTGATTTTTTTCCTATCATGTTTCCTAGAAGTTGGATTATTTTATCAAAGGATAAGAACATATTAACACTTTTGCTTCAAATTGCCTGCAATATCTATCTTAGCATTATTACTTTTTAAAACATGTTACCAGTTTCATAAATGAAAACTACCATACTTCATTTAGTTCATTTTATTATGAACATGCATCTATCCATTTCCATCACTACTGCCGTGAGAACCCTATTATGTCCATCCACATCTTTACCCACTGATTTCAATGATTTCTTAAAGCTCCTTCTATATTCAGGATACATACCTTGCCAATATTGTACGTTTCATTAGTCTTTTTCATTTTGTTTATGTTTTTGACATACAGAAAGGTTTTTATTTTCTTGCATTGTTTTATATATAGAAGACCATTGCAAATTCTAAGCTTGTTTTTTTTTCTTAGATTATTGTGGTTTAATTTTTCAGTTTTAAGTATTTACTCCAACTATAACTTATTTTTGTATAGTTAGGACCTAATTTAATTTTCTTTCCTAGGCAATGTTTGAAACACATTCTGTTGAGTGAGAAATATCTACCTTGTGGATTTTGATGGTTTTAAATCTTATATTGAGAATTAAAAAAAATTTTTTTTTACTGTGAATTCATTTTTTTAATTCTTTTTAATATTTTTCTTTATTTTTGAGAGACAGAGAGTGAGCAGGGGAGGGGAAGAGAGAGAGAGGGGGGGACACAGAATCCGAAGCAGGATCCAGGCTCTGAGCTATCAGCACAGAGCCCAATGCAGGGCTTGAATCCACAAACTGTGAGATCATGACCTGAGCCAAAGTTGGACGCTTAACCAACTGAGCCTCCCAGGCACCCTAAATCCTATATTAAGAATTTGGATTAAGGAGTGCACTTGTCGTGATGGGCACCAAGTGTTGTACATGTTGAATCACTTAATAGTACAGCTGGAACTAATATTACACTGTATATGAACTAACTGGAATTTAAATAAAAACTCAAAAAAATAAATTAGTGAACATATGTGTAGAAGCATCTAGAAAAAGAATTTAGAGAAACAGTGGTTGCCTATGGGTTTTCTAATCTCTGTTTCAATACAGCTTTAAATTACTGAGACAATAGAACACATCTAATTATATCTAAAATATCTGGAGGTGCCCTTTTCTACTCTAAAGTTTTTCATATGTTCGTAACTTTTTAAAAAACTGTTCATTCTAGCAGACAAAAAGCCTTAACATGTTAAGATTAAAGAAGTTTCCTCAGGATTCTGGATATATTTAAATGTTACATTAGCTTTCTATGGTCGTGTGATTTATGACCACAATCTTAGCAGCTCAAAACTCTGCTTCAGAAGTCTAGCATGCTGTGGTTGGCCTCTCTGTTCAGACTGAAGTCGAAATGACAGAGGGCTGAGTTCTAATCTGGAGCTAAGGGCCCTTTTTTCAAGCTCCTTTCTGCTCTTGGCAGAATCTGTTCCTTGCAGCTGTCACACGAAAGTCATCATTTTCTCGCTCCTTGCCTACCACGAAGGTATTAATTAATCTAGGGGGGAAATGGGACACAATGCTTGGGCTTTCAATTAATAGCTTAAACAAAATATATTTTAATTTATTCAAAATATTATATATATATGCGTAATTTTTCTAACCCTCTTTGAACAGGTCTTATATGAGTTCTATAAGGATTTGCATATTCTCCATGTTTGATGATTTGTGTGTGTATATTTTCTCTAACTCATCACTTACACAGGAAGGCAGTATTCTCTGTATTTGCTCTAATTCTCCTAATTGACCCCTTTCATATTTCTGGTTTTAGTTAGCTGCCTAACTAGCTGCCTCAGTTAGCTGAGTTTTGTAGGATTAATCAAAATGTCTTTCAATAATGATTAATTTCCAATACTTGCATATCTTATGTTATTACTGGAAGAATTTTTTTCTTTCCCTTTTAACTGATTTTAATTGCAAAGCCTTTGCCAATGCATAATTAAATGTACCAGTAGCTATTGATTTCATAGAGTTTTTCTTTTTTTAATTTCATACAGTTATTTTTAACCATACTTTTAAAAAGTGAGTTTCCAGTTTTAACTTTTGCCCCTTTTTCCTTTTGTTTTGCTTTGCTTTTCAAAAAAATGAGCATTTAAGGTTTGTTTGTTTTTTACTTTGTACATCTATTGAAATGACTTTCTTATGAGAATACTGGGTTTTCTTATTAGAATGATTGATGCATTATAGTATTAATTGATTTCCTAACATTGTAAATCAGTTGATATACTATATATCGATAAAATACATACAATAAAATGAACATTTTAACTGTATAGTTTGATACATTTGGATGCAAATATGCACACTATTATACCCAGTACATAATAAAACTTAACACTGAATTCCTGTTTGGTCACCTTTAGAACCAGGAAACCACTGATCTACTTTAAAATGTCATAGAAATGAAATCACTGTGTATCCTTTTTTGTGCGATATCTTCACAGAGATGTCTTCTCTGTACCAACATAATACTTATGAAATTTATCTATGTTGTAGTTTACAACTGTTGTTCATTCTTTTTCAGTATGGAGTTGTGTTCTACAATCTGTTTATTAACTCTCCTTTGGTAAACATTTGGATTATTTCCAGTCTTTGGCTATTTTGCATAGCACTGCTATGCACATTATTGTTCAAGTCTCTTTGGGAACATAAATTTGCATTTCTTTTGGGTAAATGCTCAGGAGAGAAACTGCATAATCATAGGGTAGGTTTTAGCTTAACTTTATAAGACTGGCTAAACCTTTTAAAAATAATTTGGCACCTGGGTGGCTCAGTTGGTTAAGTGTCGACTTTGGCTCAGGTCATGATCTCAAGGTTCCTGACAGCTCAGAGCCTGGAGTCTGCTTCAGATGCTGTGTCTCCCTCCTTCTCTGCCCCTCCCCCACTCACACTCTTTCTCTCTCTCTCTCTCTCTCTCTCTCTCTCTCTCTCAAAAATAAATATTAAAAAATAAAAACATAATAATTACACCACTTTCTACTCTCATCAGCAATGGATGAAAGTTCTATTTGCTCCGCCTCCTAGACAACACTTGGAATTCTTAACTTTAAATACATTTTTCCAGAAACAGTTGCCTTAATGTTATATGCTTATTGAAATTTATGTGCAGATTAGGGGTGATGTTTTAATAATAATTGAAGCCCATAAAACCAAACAGAATAAGAACAATTCTGGTGGTAGAAGAGCTTCTTCTGGATCTTTTCCAGTTTTCAGTGATTTGTGAGCTAGTTCAGAACCTTAGGGAGAATTCTTGATAATATAAAATACAGATGGAACTTCCTAAGGCTTAAACTCAAGTAAACTGTGCTATCAGTCGCCAATATAGAAAAATGTTACTATTTAACCTGTAATAGAAGCCATGGCATATTTCACATCTTCGAACCTGTATCCCTTTCAGGTTCTCATAGATCAGCTCAGAGCCTCCAGAGGAAATATCTGTGCCACAGTTTCTTCCCACTCCCAAAGGCTATTGCTGAAATAAGGATAATTTGAATGCAATAGCTTTATACTGACATCATCTGAAAACACCTTATGGCACTATTTTGCTACTTTTGCTAGGATAAAACTCTCATTTTGCTTCCCAGCAGTCTTCAGTGATTCAGAATATAGGATGGACTATTGCCCAGAAATGTGGTAGTCAAGGCTGATTTAAACCTTTATAAAATCCAATTGTGTATAATTAGATAAAAACTTCCCCTCACCCCCAAAAGACCATTTTAGCAGGATAGTGTGTCTTCCTTGGGATCAGCAGATTTACTTATGCAATTGAAGGGAGCAAATTACTTCCATAATCTCCCCTCCCCCCGACATACACCCACACAATTAGGCAAATAATCAAATTTGTGGTATAGAGGATGTAGGGATCGTTTTCAATATGATCTAAAGAGCCTCTGTTCTAAAATATATTAAGCATAGGGAAAATAAAATGAAGGTTGACTATCATTCAATAAAGTTGGTGCATAATGAAGGATGTGACAGAAATTTCCCCTAAGCGTATTCTTTATGTTTAGAATTGTGTTACCATAAAGAACACTGACATTTTTTTTCTTTATTTAGGCATCTATCCCTGGAGAAATAGCCCATAGGGAAGTAATGGCCACAATCCAGATTTCCTATGGATGAAGCTTCAGGAGACTCATGGTCAATGCAGACATTAAACTCTTCTCATCAAATTAGTTTCATTCAATAGGAGCTCTGAATATGTAATGTTCTTAAGACTTTTAAAATTGGTTCCAGCTATCTATGGATCTGTCTACATAGATAGCATAGAGATAAATATGTTAGACAATCCAGCTCAGTGTTATCAGAAAACTGCATCAGAATCAAATAAAGAGTAAAGCTATTACAAATACAGAGTATGCCAGAAGCTGTTCCTTCAACAGTTGATCAAATAACTCTGCCTAAATCAATGTTGCCCTACCAAAACTACCCTATTAAAAGGCAAAATAAAAAATGGGTCTACAACTTTCCATATGGAGAAATGAAAAATCAGATTAGAGCTCTGGAGGCTTCTGTGGCTCTCCAGGACCTCCCCAGTTCAACACTAATCTACCACTGATCTTCATTTCCCATACATACCTTGTCATATATTGAGCATATATATAATAAGCTCAACAGCTTATTATAGTCTGAAAACTTATTTCTCATTTTCCTTGCTCATACTGTTTTTTCTCTAAACTATGAACAATTATGAATTACCATGATAGCACTATGAGCAAACCATAAGTGAAATTAAACACATTACTTCTGAGAGTCTGGAGGTGTTGTGATGTTTTCACTTAAGGGAAACACTGAAACTAATATATGAAAGATGAGTAGCTTTTGCCTGCTGGGAGCAGTAACTTAAAGGACAGTTGAAAAGAATTTCAGAAAAAAAAAAGATATTTTGGAAAGATGAAGAATGAATAAAGATAATTGAATTAGAAGTTGGTAAAGCAAATGTCAGTATGTGGTAAGAGACAGAAGCTAGATTTTAACGTATGATGAACCAATTATAAGAGAAAATTATTTTAAAATTATCAAAAATGATTAGACCCAGGGAAGACAATTTTCATTTTAATATTTCAAAATATTTGTAGACTAAGAAAGAGAAAAAGAAGTTAGGGGAAAAGCCTTTATAAGGAGCCAATCAAAATAGCCAAGTATTTGTGTGGCAATGACAAAGGTGTTTTACTTAAGGAGAGAAAATTGGAAAGGAGAAAAATATTAATTCCTCCAAAGTAGGAAGCAATAAGCAGATAGAGATGCAGGGGGAGAAGAAGAAGAAGAAGAAGAAGAAGAAGAAGAAGAAGAAGAAGAAGAAGAAGAATTATTGAATTATTATAAGAAGAAGAAGAAGGAGGAGGAGGAGGAGGAGAAAAAGAGGAAGAGGAAGAGGAAGAGGAAGAAGAAGAAGAAGAAGAAGAAGAAGAGAAGGAGGAAGGAGGAAGAGGAGGAGAAGAAGAGGAATTAAGAAAGAAAGAAGAGTAGGGGCGCCTAGGTGGCTCAGTCGGTTAAGCATCTGACTTCAGCTCAGGTCATGATCTCGTGGTTCATGAGTTTAAGCCCTGCATCGGGCTGGGCTCTGTTCTGTCAGCTCAGAGCCTGGAGCCTGCTTTGGATTCTGTGTCTCCCTCTCTCTCTGCCTCTCTCCCACTTGCATTCTGTCTCTCTCTGTCTCTCAAAAATAAATAAAAACTTCAAAAAAATTAAGAAATAATTAAAAGAAAGAAAGAAGAGTCACAGGTGTAACCTTTAACATATGAAATCAGAATCACTGTTTATGTGTTTCTTCCCAGAAATGAATTTTTGGGATAGATGAACCCTGGCTTAGAATCTTTCTGTCTCTAGCACCTAGTACATGGCAGGTTCCTCAACATATATTTATTCAATAGCTCAATGGAGGTAAAATAATCCTCCATATGATTTCACTTTTTTTTAATGTTTATTTATTTTTGAAAGAGAGACAGACAGAGCATAAACAGAGGGGAGGAGCAGAGACAGAGGAAGACACAGAATCCAAAGCAGGTTCCAGGCTCCAAGTTGTCAGCACAGAGCCTGACGCAACACCTGAACCCACAAACCCCAAGATCATGACCTGAGCCAAAGTCAGATGCTAAACCAACTAAGCCATCCAGGTGCCTCCGACTTCACTATTCTTGAGGAGGGAGCAAATTGGCTTCTCTAGGAGCAGAGGAAATGGCAATTAGTTGAGTCTACTTGGCAGTTAGTTGAGTCTGCTGAAAGGGACATGATCATGATTTTTTTCAAGTGAAGAATGATGAAATAAATTACCTTGAAGTGGATATGGTGAACATGTTTTTTGAATTTTTTTTTAATCAACAACTTCAGTTTGGAGGGCAAATGTAGAAAAAACAGACAGTAGAGATAATAAAAAATTGTGAGTGCAAACACAGTACTGTAACCTATGTATCGGCGCCCTTGGAAGCTGTGTGTGGCAAATGACCTGGCTGCCTTTGGTATCCTGGTTGGCACTGAAGGAAAGGAAAATCAGAAGTAGGTTTCGGATTTAGAGAATAGAGTAATAGTAGAAGTTAGAATTAAGATTTTTAAATGATCAGTCTTTTTTTTTTTAGATGATCAGTCTTAATAGGGTTATGGAGGTGAGAGATGAAGCATGTTAGTAAAACGACACTTCTTATAACTTCATTTTCAAGGCAGAAAAATTTCAGCCTTCAAAATTATAGAGATGAAACAGAGATGTGACTATTTCAATCAACATTACATTTATGTTTGTGGGTAACAAACAAAATGGATAGACCTTGGTTTTACAGGGATTGGCGGGCTCTGAGTCAGTACTCTAGAAGGATCATTTACTTGGTTGATAAGCTAATAATAGGACTGAAGTGGAGAGAAAAAACAGTGGAGCAAACACTTAAGAAATGAGAAAATTAGGAGGTTGTAGATTGCCAAAGGGGAGAAACTGTATGTTACGACAAAAATCACAGAAAATCAAAAAATCACTGAAGGGTGAAAGACATGTCTGAAAATCATGGCCATAGGTAAGTAATTTTTTTTAAATTTTTTTAACGTTTATTTATTTTTGAGACAGAGAGAGACAGAGCATGAAAGGGGGAGGGTCAGAGAGAGGGAGACACAGAATCCGAAACAGGATCCAGGCTCCCAGCTGTCAGCAGAGAGCCCGACGTGGGGCTCGAACTCACGGACCGCGAGATCGTGACCTGAGCAGAAGTTGGCCGCTCAACCGACTGAGCCACCCAGGCGCCCCGTAATTTTTTTTAATTAAAGTATAGTTGATATATAATGTTACATTAGTTTCGGGTGTTTAGCATAGTGATTCGATAAGTTTACACATTATGTATACACCACAGATGTGGCTCCATCTATCACCATGCAACACTATCCCAATACCGCTGAATATATTCCCTGTGCTGTGCCTTTCATCCCCGTTACTTATTCATTCCATAACTGGAAGCCTCTATCTCCCACTCTTCTTCACCCATTTTGCCAATTCCCCATCCCCTCCCTCTGGCAACTACCAATTTGTTCTCTGTATTTATGGATCTGTTTCTACTGTTTATTTGTTTGTTTGTTTTATTTTTTAGATTCCACACGTAAGGGAAATCATGAGTAAGTAATCTTTGATACTTCGTTTTTACATAGGTGGAAAAAGAGACCACTATCAGAAAGGTAGTGAGAATTTTAGATATCAGAGAAAGCTCACTATCAGCCACAGATAAGATGTGGAAGAAATTCTGGCACAGCATGTGGCCAAGAAAATAAGTTTTGGAGCTTGTATTTTACTAATTGTTTTCATAATAATATTTGTAATGTTTTTTTAAGTTTATTTATTTTTGAGTGGGAGGGCAGAGAGAGAGAGGGAGAGAGAGAGAATCTTAAAGCAGGCTTTGCGTTGCAGCACAGAGCCAGTCACAGGGTTCGAACTCACAGTGAGATGATGACCTGAGCCAAACCAACAGTCAGGTGCTTAGCTGATTGAGTAACCCAGGAGACTGAATTACCTAATAACATTAATAAGAATTCTCTAAAGGGCACCTGGGTGGCTCAGTCAGTTAGGTGTCCGACTCTTGATTATGGCTCAGGTCATGATCTCATAGTCCCTGAGATAGAGCCCCGTGTTGGGCTCTGTGCTGACAGCGTGGAGCCTGCTTGGGATTCTCTCTTTCCCTCTCTCTCTGCCCCTTCCCTACTTATGCACATTCTCTCTCTCTCTCTCTCTGTCAAAATAAATTTTAAAAATTAAACATTAAAAAAAGGATTCTCTAAAAATATTCACATGGAGCATAGAAGAGACAACCAAAATATGTAATGTTGACAACAGAATGAAAATTAATATGTTTTCCTAAAAAACTTAGCATAGAGATGATAAACCAAAACTGGTTATGTGAGAGCTGTCAGAGGTGTAGAAGTGAAATATTTCCTTTCAAACACTTATTAAAATCACAGAGTTATTTGGAGCTGCTGGATTTACCAGATGAAAGCAGGATACTGACACATACAAACATTCAAGCATATGTTGAAATTTCCATTCTAGGTGGCTATAAAAGAGAAGAGAAAATATAAAATAGTATATATGTTTCACTGTAACTCAGATCTCTGAAGCCAAAAGAAGACACTTATTGGATTAAAAAAAGCTGTTAAAATGTACATGCTAAAACTGAATCCTTTGGTGAAGGATGTGGTTATACTTGATAATGGTTATTATAAAAATAAATTCTTTTTATTCCTGAAATTATTCCTGATTAGGTCTCAACGTTTTTGTTTCTTGGGTACTCACCATGATTTAGTCACCATGTTATTTCAAAAAGCATAACTAGTTTTAGTGTGTGTCAATCTTTATAATCAATGAATTGGAATACATTTGAAAAAGGAACACAAATTCCTAAAAAGTGATTCATGGCTTGTATAAAATTACCTTTTAGTATAAAATTGGGACAAAGTTTTAACTTTATAATATCTCAATTAGTTGGATCTAGAGCGTTGGAGGAGTTTCAAACATTCACAAAGAGAAGTATGTGTCACATTTGAAAAAGCAAGATTAACAAGAATAAGTAAATGTGGAGTGTTGGACATAGAGGTAATATTTCTTACAAGAAAATAAGAGCAAATAACAAACAACTGTGGTGATATCAAATGATGTTTTACAAGAAAAGGCTGATTTTTCAGGGCACCTGCGTGGCTCATCCTGTTAAGTGTCCAACTCTCATTTGCGGCTCATGTCATGATCTCACAGTCTTGAGTTGGAGACCCGTTGCACTGACCGCATTGAACCCACTTGAGATTCTCTCTCTCCCACTCTCTCTTTCTGTCTCAAGGTAAATAAATAAACTTTGAAAAAATGAAAAAATAAAAGGATTCTTTCATGCAGTGAATGGTTGCCTTGTTCACCTGGGTCAAACATAAACTAAGACCCAAAATATAGCTTTCTCAGTGGTTATGTGCTTAGGCTGCTTAAAGTGCCTATGGTTTTGTTTTTTATGCTCGGATTCTAGCACACGAAATACTAATAGTAGTATTTTATAGCATTATTTCTGACCAAATTAGAGTAGTGAATAATAAAATGACTATTTTGGTTTTCATGGGTTTATCCTCTTTGGATAAGAAGAAACTGAGTTACTTAAATATGTAGATTTGTGTCTCACCTCATTTAGGAAGGTTTCAGTCATTATTTCTTCTAATACATTTTCAGCCCCACATTCTTTTTCCTCTCATTCTGGGACTCCGATGACATAAATGTTAGATCTTCTATTATTGCCCTGGAAATCACTGAAGTTCAGTTGACTTTTTTTTTTCCTATCTGTTTGCTCTGTGTTATTTAGAATAGATAATTTCTGCTAATTTACCTTTACTGTTACTGATTCTTTCTTCTGTCATTTCCAGTCTGCTATTTAGCCCATATTGGTAGATTTTTATTTTCATTATTGTATTTAGTCTCAAAATTTCCATCTGGCTCTTTATATCTTCTATTTCTTAACGAAACTGTGGATGTTTTCATGGTTTTTTTTTAAATTGTACACATTATTACTATTGAGTACATTTTTATGGTGTCTTCTTTAGAATCCTTGTCTGGTCATTCTAACATTTATATCATCTCAATGCTAGATTCTGTTGATTGTCTTTTTTCACTTGAGATTTTCCTAGTTTTCGGTATGTGAATAACTTTGGACTATATCTTGGATGATTTGAATATTATTAGACTAAGGTTCCTGTGTGTGTGTGTGTGTGTGTGTGTGTGTGTATGTATATATACATATATATGTATATTTTATTTCAGCTGGTGGTCAACCTGTTTATCTTCAAAATACATGTTCTAGCTCACTTTTGCAGGCTGTTTATCAAATGCCAATTTATTTATTATTTAAAAAAAATTTTTAATGTTTATTTATTTCTGAGACAGAGCATGAGTGGGGGAGGGGGAGAGAGAGAGGGAGACACAGAATCTGAAGCAGGCTCCAGACTCCGAGCTGTCAGCACAGAGCCCGACGCGGGGCTGGAACTTATAAACCGTGAGATCATGACCTAAGCCAAAGTCGGTCGCTCAACTGACTGAGCCACCCAGGCGCCCCAATTTATTTATTTTTTTAGTTTATTTATTTTTTGAGAGAGAGAGAGAGAACATAAGCAATGGAGGAGCAGAGAGAGGAGGAGAAAGAGAAACCCAAGCAAGCTGCACACTGTCAGCACAGAGCCCAGCATGGGGCTCAGACTCAGGAATGATGAGATCATGACCTGAGCAAGAGGAAACCAAGAGTTAGAAGCGTAACCGACTGAACCACCCAGGTGCCCTTATCCAATGCCAATTTAAGGGAAACGTCTCTTGCAGTGAGTCTGATCTCCTCCACTTGTGTGTTACTCAGAGGACAAGACTCTGCCCCACAGTTCCCACAGCAAGGGCTGGAGCAGGATACCACCACAGTGCGGGAAGGTGGAACTCTGTTCCATTCATATGTTTATTGAGGAACGACACCTTCTCCTTAGTGCAGAACAGGAATAGAGAGCACAGCACCACCCACAAACGTCACCAGGTAGGTGTGCCTCCTCTTGGGGTGGGGTGGATGCCAAAATTCTGCCCTGAGTCTAAGAGGATTACTCCTTCACCCTAAAGAAGAAAGGTGATGCCAGAGATCTGCCCACAGGCTCCATGAGGGACAGGTGTTGCCTCATTACTGCAGAGTGAGAGGCTGTTGGGCAGGGTTTTATCCCAGGTCTTGCTGATCTAGCACCCAGTGGGTGGAGAATGGTTTTTTTCATGGGGTTCACCATGAGAATAGGCAAGTATGGATAAAAACTTTGTGCCCTGGACTCTTAAATACAGGGGACAAACATGGTTGCCAGAGAGGTCGGTGTGTGGATGTGTGAAACGGAGAAAAGAGATTAAGTGACGAGCACCGAGTAATGTATATAATTATTGAATCAATATATTGTACACCTGAAACCAATATAATACGGTATGCAAATTATACTCCAATAAAAATAAATAATAAATAAATAAATAAATAAATAATAAAAGTTTCCTGTTCTGAGTGTTGGCTTTTTTTCCCAGTACTTTAGCTAAAAACATAGATATATTATAGATAGATACATAGACGATAGATCATAAATACATACATACATATAATAGATAATTGATAGATAAAATAGTTCAAAATAAAAGTGGATGATTCCAGATACTGTTGGATGGAACTTTTGAGCAGGACCTGCCTAGAATAATTGAAGAAAGCTAAAAAATCATTTCTAATGAAAAACTATCTGTCATTTGTGTAATCTAGTTTCTGAATTCTCATCATCAGCTTGACTATTTAACTTTAAGGAGTCCTAAGTAAATACTTTTTCCAAAAAATGACTAACCAATTTCCACCAAATATCAGCCAACAGAATACAGTATTCTTTGGTAATTAAAGGATAGGTTGAGGTGTTTTGTTTTTGTTTTGTTTTGTTTTGTTTTAAGATATCTGTTTAATTTATCCTAGGACGGAGACAGAGGGATGGGATGGACCTTAGAATCTTTTTCAGACACAGTTAATGTGCCACATTGGTGCATTATGTGGTTCAGGGAAGAAATTTGAGGAAGCAAAGGTCAGACTGAAGGCACAAAATTATTAGAGAGATGTTTACCAAAGACAAGTGTTATTCTAGTTTTCAGCTTCATCGTTTTCACTAGGATTGACCATGATGGCAGAAAAGGTCAGTTCACTACTAAACGTTCATAAAATATTGAACAGGTGGTCAAAAAAATGTAACAAACACTAGCTGTCTCGAAATATCTTTACTTCCCTTTTCCCATAGTAGTCAAAATGTTAACTCTGCAAAAATACCCAGAATAAAAAACGATTTCAAGCCTCCTGCATTTAGGTGTGGCCATGTGGCTCACATAGATAGGTTGCGATGTGGGAGATAGTTATGAGTTCACCTTCCAGGTAATGGCCTTACGGGAAAGAATATCACATCCCCTTCAACTTTTCTTTCTCTGGCTGGTCCATAATGAACTCTGAAGTTAAATGCAGCATCCTAGGAGGTGATAGAGTGCTGCCGGATGGAGAGAACTGGGCTCATTTTGACTTTGAGGGTAGAGTTGTCATAGCTGCTTGGAGTTTTACGAGAGAAATATAAACTTCTGTCATGCTTAATTCTTCCTCACTTGAGTTACTGCTCACTCTTGAACTCAAATGCTAACTAATGCAGAGAGGAAGAGAGTATGGCAAGATACAGCATTTCTCACGGCTTCAGCCTAACCATCTGTATTATAGTAATTGCTAAGTCGATAGTTGGTTGAATCATTTTATAGCAAGTCACAGAGGAAAATGATAGAAAGCATTTTGCGACTTAGGCAAGGGAGAACCCCATTACTTAATACCATTTTTACATATAACCCAGAGACTTGGGGTATTTGCTTGTAGTAAAGAGAATGTAACCAATTGGAATCCAGTGTGACGATGTTCAAGTTAAAATATGTTCACAAAATCAACTCTAGTAAACATTTAACTTGAGAATCACTTTTCAAAAGTTGAACTTTTTTTTTAATGTTTCTTTACTTATTTTTGAGAGAGAGAGGGAGTGTGCACGAGTGGGGAGGGGCAAAGATAGAGAGGGAGACACAAAATCCAAAGCAGGCTCCAGGCTCCAAGCTGTCAGCATAGGGCCCGACACGGGGCTTGAATCCACGGAGTAGTGAGATTATGACCTAAGCCAAAGCCAGATGCCAAACCAACTGAGTCAACTCAGGCACCCCTCAAAAGTTGAACTTTTGAATACTGAGGGTTATAATGGCATGATAAAATTTCAGTTTTATTTTTAACTACAAATGTGAAAATATTTATAGATAAATATTAGAATGCTTTATCCCCTGAGGGCTCATACTTAAAAAAGTTATAATATGGAGTCATTTGTCACTTTTCTCAAAGTATATATATATATATATATATATATATATATATATATTCTTTGAGAAGTTATATATACTTTGAGAAATTATACACACACACAGACATACACACACACGATGAGAATACTTAGTATGTTTTCAACTATTATAGTTAGAGGAGTATTATTCTTAATAATGAAGGTGCAAGTTTATTATATACTACTGTGTATACAAAGTATCCCCAAACTTAGTGGCTTAAAATGACCCTTTATTTGCCCATGAGAGCATGGATCAGGAATTTGGGAAGAAGTCTCAGGAAGCCTATATAATGTGGCACTGGCTTCATCAGTTGTCTCCCCTCACTCTGATGGAAGGTCCAAAAAGTTGACTCATGTGTCTAGCACCCATATGCTTCCTCTTGTGTTCTGTTTCTCTCCATTTAGGAAGACTAGGCTTCCTCACAAGATGGCAGTCACCTGCATGTCTTACATGGCAGCTGGCTTCCAAGGGGGAGCATACCAGCAGAGGTGCAAGTTTCTTAAACTCTAGCTTGGAAATTATACCAGGCCTTTTATGATGAATTTTCCTGGTCTAAATTAATCACAGGGCCCACTTGTTTCAAGGAGAAGGGAAATAGACCCCTCTTCTCATCTAAGAAAGGCAAAGAATTTATGGTCATCTTGAATCGATCATAATATAAAGCCAGATTTCAGATATCAAGGTAAAAATGGGGCACCTGGGTGGCCCAGTCGGTTGAGCAGCCGACTTTGTCTCAGGTCATGATCTCACAGTTCACAGGTTTGAGCATGGCATTTGGCTCTGTTCTGCCAGCTCAGAGCCTGGAGCCTGTTTAGTATTTTGTGTCTCCCTCTCTGCCTGTCCCTTCCCCACTCATGTTCTCTCTCTCTCTCTCTCTCTCTCTCTCTCTCTCCCTGGCTCTTGTAACAATAGTGAGAAAGTTGACTTCTCTACATACTGGATTCTTTTTTCCCCAGCTTTACTAAGATATAATTGACATATAACATCACGTAAGTTTAAGGTGTATAATGTGATTGTATATATTGCAACATGATTATCACGTTAAGGTTAGTTGACACATCCATCAGTTGAGGAAGTTTATCGGAGCTAAGAGAAAAAGAAATCCCTTCAAATAGATTGTCCATTTTCTTCATTCATATAATTATTTCTTTGTTTTTTCATGCATCCAACAAATATTTTTTGAGGGATTTCATGGGCCCAGGGATTGTACTAGACAAAGAAGTTGTAATAATAAAGAGGCAAATATTGTTTTCTTTCCTTCATAGTGCTTACAACTTAATGTTATAAAACAACTGGAAAGATCATTCAGTTGGAGCTTTGATAGCATAGAACAACAACCGTCTTTGTATAATCTATAAATGAGAATTTTATGTGAAAAAGATTAATGTAACATAAAACAATAAAATACAAATTCATGGATGCATTCAGTTATTCAATCAAAGAGGCATAATTTAAGGTTTTGTTATATCCCCAGCTCATCCTAAATCTTTAGGCCAATGCATAAACCATGTTTTAACAAAAACAGATGCCTCCCAGCACACAGGACAGTCACATCTGCTCCGTAGCTCCACATGGGAACATCTTCTCATTGCTGAGCAGCCGATCCCCAGTTCCAAGAACACATGAGCCTCTTAAAACAAAGTTGAGAATCTAGTGGCTTGCAAGTCAGCTGGCAGTGTATCTGCATTTTTCAGCAGGCTTGGATATCAGGGGGAGCTTAGTGTTCACTCCGTAACTGACCCCTCCGAGCCAAGTTCAGAGTGATGTGAGTTATCAAATCTGACAGCCTTTTGGCAAGTCTCGGAAGGCTCTTGGGCCAGACTACCTTCCAAGCTCAGCTGGGATCAATTAGGATAAATAATAGTTCTTGCAATAGCTGGTTCCTACCATGCTTTTAAAAAGTATTTAGTGTGCAATAAAGCAATTTACGGCTTACCTGTACCATGCTATCCATTCAAAAGAAAATAAGATCAAATTGAAAGGTTAAAATGCTCTGCGTTTCAGAACAATGCAGTGGTGAAGGGAGAGAAGAGACAAAGAGGCCAATTTTTGGAAGACTTCTTATTCTCTAAATTCACAAAAGACATAATTAAACATATATTCAAAAATACTTTATTCTCCCAAAATCTGAATTCCTTCCCCAAAAGCAACATTTTGGAATTCTTGTTGAAATACATCTTACGCGCAAGTGTGCGCACGCGCGCGCGCGCGCGCGCACACACACACACACACACACACACACAGAAGGACTTTTGACCACTCTCAAAAACCAAAGAGACCTGCTACTATATAGTGCAGATTTCTGCTTCTCAGACAAAAATTGAATTCAAGTACCAGTCACTGGTGGACAATAAATAGGAGGTAACCCACCAAAGTTATAACAGCAAACTATACTCTTCTATAGCAAACGTAAGGCCACCGTTAATATTGCTAATGTTCTGACTTCATGCAAACCAAGTTTTCTTTTATTGGGTGTTTCTTGTGGCGTAGCCTGACAGTAAAGTACTGCAGTTATCTCATGGCTGAAGTTCAAACCTTGATGCTTTGCCAAAAATTCTCTTGTTTGACCTTATTAGTTGCTACTAGAATCATGAAGCTATCATGGCACCTCATTAATGATTGTGTAGGTTTGACGTTGCGCTGTCACAAAACGTTACTGCTTGTTCAGTTTGCTCTGTGTTTGCTTTATAAGTAAATGTGTTCTGCTTCACTTGGTGTCTCTCCTTTTTTGGCTTTACCTCCCTATATCCTTAGTAAGACAGATTGTTAATAAGAACGTTTGGGTTTTGGCGAGTGTTCTTCTTTCATGCAGAGATTAAAAGTTATTTAAAGTTCTTTCTATAGAAACCTTTTGCATACATGAACAGAATGAAGTATATTTTGAAACGTAGCTTTAATCCATTAAATTAATAACTTTGCTGTGTTATAATGACAGCCATAATGCTTGAAGAAAATTGTGCAGAATTGTGCAGAAAATTATTTTATCATATTTACAAATACCCAAACAGACCTACAAATGTAAATGACTATTGGCTTCTGAAACTTGCAAGAGTGTTTATTCAATACAGTTCCTGCTAACTGCTATCGATATAGCGATGCTCAGACACACTCCCTGCTCTCCCGATGCTACCTGTTAAGCCTAAGTGACTTATGGGCACTCTCCAGCTCGATCTTTACATCCATGGAGTTTGTGGAGCTGAATGATAGAGTGATGCCAAATGGAGTTATGTTCTTAAGAATCATTAATAGATATTATTTTGATGAGTGTATAAAACCCAGTACTTTTTGTAGAATACAGTTTAAAATGAACACAACATATGTTTTACTTAAGTGACACATAGACTCTCTCATTGTTTTTCAATGTAAGGAATCTTCAGCATGGCTCATTGTGTGTATATGCACATGCCCATTCTCTAGTATCTGAATCTTTGAAGATAAGAATATTACATCATATGTTCAAATTATTTTGCAAATAATATTTGCATTACTGACTTCTGATTAAGAAGTTAGTGAAAAATATGTTGAGAGAAACTTAAAATCCTAGATTGCATTCTGTTTAATTTAACAAATATTTAAAGAATCTTTATGTTTTTGCTGTTTAAAATATGGAAGACACAATAGATATAAGGCTTAGTTTGTCATCATATCAGTATCAAAAATCTCAATGAGAAAATCTCAATTAAAAAATAACAATGAGGGGCACCTGGGTGGCTCAGTGGGCTAATCGTCTGACTCTTGATCTCCGCTCAGGTCATGATCTCTTGGTTAGTAAGGTCAAGCTCCCCACCGGGTTCTACATTGATAGTGCAGAGCCTACTGGGATTCTCTCTATCTCTGCCCCTCCTCTACTCCTGCTCTCCCTTCTCTTCTCAAAATAAGTAAATAAACTTGAAAAAAAAAACAATAAAATACCAGTACAAGATGGCCGATAATCCAAAGTGAGAAGTGTAACAATTACCAGACTAAAATGAAGGGAGAGCTCACTATGGACCAACATACTGTAGGAAGACATTACTGGAGAACTATGACTTGTGTTTGCCGCTGCCCTAGTCAGTCAGATGTCCAGAGAATGGAAGAGAAGGCATAATGAATGGGGCACCAAGAATGTGAACAGAATGAGCAAAAACTGAAAGGTAAACTGGAGAACAAGATTCCAGGATGACTAATTCACAATTGGATAGTCATCTTTAAATAATCAAGAAATGACTTTAGTTACAACATTTTGTAGTGTATTTTACTTCTGCAAATACGATATTCATCAACTATGTTAGCTTGTTTATCTACACAATTTTCTTGTGTTTATTTATCTAGAAATCCGTTACACACACAGGAAGAATTCCTTTGGAGACACACTGTCTATTTTGTACAGATTTCCTAAAGGCAAACACCTGTGGAAACCCTCGGCAATGCAAGGCTAAGTCTAGAGTTTTGTTTTAGAATATTTGCTTGCCTTCTTGTTAGTTTGTTTGTTTCAATATTTATAAACATAACATTATTTAAAGATTAAGCATATTTTCTTATTCATGCTGTTACCCATTCACATTAACTCTTGAACACTTTTTATTCAGTTCTCCAGTTTTTCTTTTATTCTTATTTGAGGCTTAGAATTTATCTTTCAAATTCATGGAAATTTTTATGTAAGTGAATTAATTTGATATTTACTTCCAATATTTTTTTCTGCTGGTTTAGTATTATGGGTTTAATGTTTTGTGTTAATATACAAAAATGTAAATTAGCAAGAGTACAAATCAATGATATTAAATGGTCTGAAATTTGTTTTTAAGTGCTTCAGAAAAAGCAGTGGGATGCACTGCTAAATCTACCACTTTGAGCTGTTCAGATCATAGCTGAAGGATGTTAGCCGAAATTCATATTACAGAAATAGCCAAGAAAAGCACTTAAAATGTTACTAACTAAATGTACACTAGCGGGTTGTGGTAGTTTGTCTCCAAATGTGGCTCCCAAAGAACCAGCCTTCTAGAACTTAAACTCTTGCACCGTCCCTTCCTAAAAAAATAATGAGTCAATTTTGTGCCTATATGTTGAAAAAGCTCATTGGTTTCCAATATTCAGATCTTAGGAATCCTGAGCCGCCACCATGAAAAGCATCCAGTTACCCAGCTGCAAAGACTATGTGGCAATACCTTAAGTCCATGTAGTAAGGGAGAGAGGTATAGTTGTCCCAGCATTTCAATTGAGCCTTCCATGACCTCTACCCCAGGCACTATCTGACCATAGCTATATGAGAGACCCTAAGTAAAACCAAAAGAAAGATCCCACTGAAAAAAAATGGAAACTTAGCAAGAAAGAAACAACTTAAAATAGAAACAGAAATATAAAGAATACAAACCGTTTGTGGAAATTAATTGCATTGATAGTCAAGAGATAGTAGAGAATTTTCTCACCCTGAAAAAGTTTATCCCACCTCCAAAAAACAAAAACAAAAAAAACCCAAAAAACTTATGGCTAATATTATTTAATGATGAAAGATTAAACTTGCTTAAGATCAGGGACAAGGCAATAATGTTCATTCTTACTATTTTTACTCAGCGCTGCACCAAAAGACCTGGCCAGTAGAATAAGGTAAAAATAAGTAAACAAATAAAAGCAATACAGATCTGTTTGCAAATGGTAAGTGTGTATGTAGAAAATCCTAAATAATCTACAAAACATCTCTTGCAACTCGTAAGTAAATTTAGCAAGATTGCAGGGTACATGGTCAAGATAATAAATCCTGCTATTTGCCACAATATGGATGTACTTTGAAGACATTACGCTAAGTGAAATAAGCCAAACACAGCAGAACAAATACCACATGATTCTGCTTACGTTAGGTATCTAGAATAGCCAAACTCATAGAAGCAGAGAGTAGAACAGTGGCTGCCAGAGTGTTGGGGGAGGAGAAAATGATGAATTATTTTTCAATAGAAAGAAAGTTTTTGCTATGTAACATAGATAAGTCCTAGAGATCTGCTGTAAAACATAGTCCCTATAATTAATACTATAGTATTGTACACCTTAAAATATATTAAGGGGCACCTGGGTGGCTCAGTTAGGCAACCAACTTCAGCTCAGGTCATGATCACACAGTTCGTGGCTTCAAGCCCCACAATGGGCTCTGTGTTGACAGCTCAGAGTCTGGAACCTGTTTCAGATTCTATGTCTTACTCTCTCTTCTTTCTCTCTGCCCCTCCTCCACTTGCACTCTGTGTCTGTCTCTCAAAAGTAAATAAACATTAGAAAAATTTTAAATATATTAAAAGGGTATATCTCATTTTAAATATTGTTACAGGAAAGAAAGAAAGAAAGAAAGAAAGAAAGAAAGAAAGAAAGAAAGAAAAGAAGGAAGAAAAAGACGGGGTACCTGGGTGGCTCAGTTGGTTAAGCATCTGACTTAGGCTCAGGTCGTGATCTCACAGCTTGTGAGTTTGAGCCCCAAGTGGGGCTCTGTGCTGACATCTCAGAGCCTGGAGACTCTTCAGATTCTGTGTCTTTCTCTCTCTCTCTCTCTCTCTCTCTCTCTCTCTCTGCCCCTCCCCCGCTCATGCTATGTCTCTCTCTGTCTCTCAAAAATAAACATTAAAAAATTTTTTTAAAAAAAGAAAGGAAGAAAAAGAGAAAGAAGAGAAAGTAAAAGAAAGAAGGGAAGGAAGCAAAGGAGGGAGGGAGAAAAAAAGACAAGACAAGACAAAAGTACAGAAGGAAACTTTGGAGGTGATAGATATGTTTAGTATGGCATCCCAGGTGTATGCATACATGCAGACTCATCGAGATATGTACTTTTAATGTGTGCAATTTCTTATATCAATATACCTCATTAAAACTAAAAGGCTAGTCTATATGTATTCAGTTGCATATTCATTTGAGCAGCGACTTTTTTTTCTCCATGGTCATCATTTAACAATGGTAATTCTAGAAAAGGAAAAGAAGTCATGTTAATCTCACTATATCATTTTCTATGCATTTTTCAGATAGTTTAGCTTTTACTATAAATTATATAATATAATATGAAATTTTACATAGCAATTTAATTATGATATTTTCTTCATTGTGAAATAACTGAATAAGCACTGAAAAGGAATTTATAAAGAACTTTCAAAACTTAATGATAAAGCAAATCATGCAGTTTAAAAATTGTTCAAAAATATGAGCAGATATTTCACAAAAGAAAATATGCATAAAGAAAAATAAATAAATGTAGAGATGCATGGTATCATTGATCATCAGGCAGAAATTTCTGTATAACTACAGTGAGATATTACCATGCAATGGCCTAAAATAAAAGGACTAATAACATCAAGTGTTAGAGAGAATGTGGGGCACCAGGAACTCTCATACATTTCTGGCGAAAACGTATAATGGAATAACTATTTTGGAAAAGAAATTGTTTATAATCCTTCAATTAATCCTAGTTGGAAAGGAAAAGGAATGACTTATTGAAGCTCGAAAGGATGCAGATAAATCTCAAAAGCATTATACTGAGCAACTAAATTCAAATACAACAAAAAGCATATATTATATGATTCCACGCATATAATCTAATAGTAGCAGAAATTAGATCAACAGTTGACTGGGTTGAGGAGTGGGGAAGATTGCAAAAGACCACAAAGGAAGATTCTGGGGACATAGAAATATTCTATTTCTCGATTGCGGGGATTACATTGATATGTACATTTAGCAAAACTCATCAAACTGCACTCTTAATAGAATGCATTTACCTATATGTGAATTATACCTCAATAATGTTGAATTAAAAAATAATACCATAAAAAGATACCACAGACAAAAACTAGAATGGCTGATTTTAAGAAGATCAACCATAGGTAAATAGATCATAAGTCTTTTCTGTGAGAGAGAATGTTTAGCAACTGAAAATCCTATATATTTCTTTTTTTTTTCAATGTATGAAGTTTATTGTCAAATTGGTTTCCATACAACACCCAGTGCTCATCCCAAAAGGTACCCTCCTCGAACAGTTGGGGAAATTGGCGGCGTAGGAGGACGCTGGGCTCACCGCGCGTCCTGCTGATCACTTAGATTCCACCTACACCTGCCTAAATAACCCAGAAAACCGCCAGAGGATTAGCAGAATGGAGTCTCCGGAGCCAAGCGCAGACGAGAGGCCCACGGAAGAGGGTAGGAAGGGCGGCGAGGCGGTGCGCGCTCCACGGACTGGCGGGAGGGAGCCGGGGCGGAGGGGCGGCTCGCCGGCCAAGCAGAGCCCCCGAGTCTGGCTGGCAAAAGCGGAGGGGCCAGGCGGGCTGTGTTCCCACAACAAGCGCGACTTAGCGTCTGGGAGGTCATAAGTTAACAGCTCTGCTCGGAAAGCGGGAAGGCTGGAGGACAAAGGGAGGGAGAGCTGCTGAGCCCCCGGACAACAGAGCTCAGTTTGGTGGGGAACAAAGGCGCTCACCTGCGCCATCTCCCCCGCCCATCCCCCAGCCAAAATCCCAAAGAGAACCAGTTTCTGCCAGGGAACTTGCTCGCTCCGGGCAAACACCCAACTCTGTGCTTCTGCGGAGCCAAACCTCCGGCAGCGGATCTGACTCCCTCCCGCTGCCACAGGGCCCCTCCTGAAGTGGATCACCTAAGGAGAAGCGAGCTAAGCCTGCCCCTCCTGCCCCCGTGCACCTTGCCTACCCACCCCAGCTAATACGCCAGATCCCCAGCATCACAAGCCTGGCAGTGTGCAAGTAGCCCAGACGGGCCACGCCACCCCACAGTGAATCCCGCCCCTAGGAGAGGGGAAGAGAAGGCACACACCAGTCTGAATGTGGCCCCAGCGGTGGGCTGGGAGCAGACATCAGGTCTGACTGCGGCTCCGCCCACCGACTCCAGTTATACACCACAGCACAGGGGAAGTGCCCAGCAGGTCCTCACCATGCCAGGGACTATCCAAAATGACCAAGCGGAAGAATTCCCCTCAGAAGAATCTCCAGGAAATAACAACAGCTAATGAGCTGATCAAAAAGGATTTAAATAATATAACAGAAAGTGAATTTAGAATAATAGTCATAAAATTAATCGCTGGGCTTGAAAACAGTATACAGGACAGCAGAGAATCTCTTGCTACAGAGATCAAGGGACTAAGGAGCAGTCACGAGGAGCTGAAAAACGCTTTAAATGAAATGCATAACAAAATGGAAACCACCACGGCTCGGATTGAAGAGGCAGAGGAGAGAATAGGTGAACTAGAAGATAAAGTTATGGAAAAAGAGGAAGCTGAGAAAAAGAGAGATAAAAAAAATCCAGGAGTATGAGGGGAAAATTAGAGAACTAAGTGATACATTAAAAAGAAATAATATATGCATAATTGGTATCCCAGAGGAGGAAGAGAGAGGGAAAGGTGCTGAAGGGGTACTTGAAGAAGTAATAGCTGAGAACTTCCCTGAACTGGGGAAGGAAAAAGGCATTGAAATCCAAGAGGCACAGAGAACTCCCTTCAGACGTAACTTGAATCGATCTTCTGCACGACATATCATAGTGAAACTGGCAAAATACAAGGATAAAGAGAAAATTCTGAAAGCAGCAAGGGGTAAACGTGCCCTCACATATAAAGGGAGACCTATAAGACTTGTGACTGATCTCTCTTTTGAAACTTGGCAGGCCAGAAAGAATTGGCACGAGATTTTCAGGGTGCTAGACAGAAAAAATATGCAGCCGAGAATCCTTTACCCAGCAAGTCTGTCATTTAGAATAGAAGGAAAGATAAAGGTCTTCCCAAACAAACAAAAACTGAAGGAATTTGTCACCACTAAACCAGCCCTACAAGAGATCCTAAGGGGGACCCTGTGAGACAAAGTCCCAGAGACATCACTACAAGCATAAAACATACAGACATCACAATGACTCTAAACCCGTATCTTTCTATAATAACACTGAATGTAAATGGATTAAATGCGCCAACCAAAAGACATAGGGTATCAGAATGGATAAAAAAACAAGACCCATCTATTTGCTGTCTACAAGAGACTCATTTTAGACCTGAGGACACCTTTAGATTGAGAGTGAGGGGATGAAGAACTATTTATCATGCGACTGGAAGCCAAAAGAAAGCTGGAGTAGCCATACTTATATCAGACAAACTAGACTTTAAATTAAAGGCTGTAACAAGAGATGAAGAAGGACATTATATAATAGTTACAGGGTCTATCCATCAGGAAGAGCTAACAATTATAAATGTCTATGCACCGAATACCGGAGCCCCCAAATATATAAAACAATTACTCATAAACATAAGCAACCTTATTGATAAGAATGTGGTAATTGCAGGGGACTTTAACACCCCACTTACAGAAATGGATAGATCATCTAGACACACGGTCAATAAAGAAACAAGGGCCCTGAATGAGACATTGGATCGGATGGACTTGACAGATGTATTTAGAACTCTGCATCCCAAAGCAACAGAATATACTTTCTTCTCGAGTGCACATGGAACATTCTCCAAGATAGATCATATATTGGGTCACAAAACAGCCCTTCATAAGTTTACAAGAATTGAAATTATACCATGCATACTTTCAGACCACAATGCTATGAAGCTTGAAATCAACCACAGAAAAAAGTCTGGAAAACCTCCAAAAGCATGGAGGTTAAAGAACACCCTACTAACGAATGAGTGGGTCAACCAGGCAATTAGAGAAGAAATTAAAAAATATATGGAAACAAACGAAAATGAAAATACAACAATCCAAATGCTTTGGGACGCAGCGAAGGCAGTCCTGAGAGGAAAATACATTGCAATCCAGGCCTATCTCAAGAAACAAGAAAAATCCCAAATACAAAATCTAACAGCACACCTAAAGGAAATAGAAGCAGAACAGCAAAGGCAGCCTAAACCCAGCAGAAGAAGAGAAATAATAAAGATCAGAGCAGAAATAAACAATATAGAATCTAAAAAAACTGTAGAGCAGATCAACAAAACCAAGAGTTGGTTTTTTGAAAAAATAAACAAAATTGACAAACGTCTAGCCAGGCTTCTCAAAAAGAAAAGGGAGATGACCCAAATAGATAAAATCATGAATGAAAATGGAATTATTACAGCCAATCCCTCAGAGATACAAACAATTATCAGGGAATACTATGAAAAATTATATGCCAACAAATTGGACAACCTGGAAGAAATGGACAAATTCCTGAACACCCACACTCTTCCAAAACTCAATCAGGAGGAAATAGAAAGCTTGAACAGACCCATAACCAGTGAAGAAATTGAATTGGTTATCAAAAATCTCCCAACAAATAAGAGTCCAGGACCAGATGGCTTCCCAGGGGAGTTCTACCAGACGTTTAAAGCAGAGATAATGCCTATCCTTCTCAAGCTATTCCAAGAAATAGAAAGGGAAGGAAAACTTCCAGACTCATTCTATGAAGCCAGTATTACTTTGATTCCTAAACCAGACAGAGACCCAGTAAAAAAAGAGAACTACAGGCCAATATCCCTGATGAATATGGATGCAAAAATTCTCAATAAGATACTAGCAAATCGAATTCAACGGCATATAAAAAGAATTATTCACCATGATCAAGTGGGATTCATTCCTGGGATGCAGGGCTGGTTCAACATTCGCAAATCAATCAACGTGATACATCACATTAACAAAAAAAAAAAGAGAAGAACCATATGATCCTGTCAATCGATGCAGAAAAGGCCTTTGACAAAATCCAGCACCCTTTCTTAATAAAAACCCTCGAGAAAGTCGGGATAGAAGGAACATACTTAAAGATCATAAAAGCCATTTATGAAAAGCCCACAGCTAACATCATCCTCAATGGGGAAAAACTGAGAGCTTTTTCCCTGAGATCAGGAACATGACAGGGATGCCCACTCTCACCGCTGTTGTTTAACATAGTGCTGGAAGTTCTAGCATCAGCAATCAGACAACAAAAGGAAATCAAAGGCATCAAAATTGGCAAAGATGAAGTCAAGCTTTCGCTTTTTGCAGATGGCATGATATTATACATGGAAAATCCGATAGACTCCACCAAAAGTCTGCTAGAACTGATACAGGAATTCAGCAAAGTTGCAGGATACAAAATCAATGTACAGAAATCAGTTGCATTCTTATACACTAACAATGAAGCAACAGAAAGACAAATAAAGAAACTGATCCCATTCACAATTGCACCAAGAAGCATAAAATACCTAGGAATAAATCTAACCAAAGATGTAAAGGATCTGTATGCTGAAAACTATAGAAAGCTTATGAAGGTAATTGAAGAAGATTTAAAGAAATGGAAAGACATTCCCTGCTCATGGATTGGAAGAATAAATATTGTCAAAATGTCAATACTACCCAAAGCTATCTACACATTCAGTGCAATCCCAATCAAAATTGCACCAGCATTCTTCTCGAAACTAGAACAAGCAATCCTAAAATTCATATGGAACCACAAAAGGCCCCGAATAGCCAAAGGAATTTTGAAGAAGAAGACCAAAGCAGGAGGCATCACAATCCCAGACTTTAGCCTCTACTACAAAGCTGTCATCATCAAGACAGCATGGTATTGGCACAAAAACAGACACATAGACCAATGGAATAGAATAGAAACCCCAGAACTAGACCCACAAACGTATGGCCAACTCATCTTTGACAAAGCAGGAAAGAACATCCAATGGAAAAAAGACAGCCTCTTTAACAAATGGTGCTGGGAGAACTGGGCAGCAACATGCAGAAGGTTGAAACTAGACCACTTTCTCATACCATTCACAAAAATAAACTCAAAATGGATAAAGGACCTGAATGTGAGACAGGAAACCATCAAAACCTTAGAGGAGAAAGCAGGAAAAGACCTCTCTGACCTCAGCCGTAGCAATCTCTTACTCGACACATCCCCAAAGGCAAGGGAATTAAAAGCAAAAGTGAATTACTTGGACCTTATGAAGATAAAAAGCTTCTGCACAGCAAAGGAAACAACCAACAAAACTAAAAGGCAACCAACGGAAGAGGAAAAGATATTTGCAAATGACATATCGGACAAAGGGCTAGTATCCAAAATCTATAAAGAGCTCACCAAACTCCACACCCGAAAAACAAATAACCCAGTGAAGAAATGGGCAGAAAACATGAATAGACACTTCTCTAAAGAAGACATCCGGATGGCCAACAGGCACATGAAAAGATGTTCAGCGTCGCTCCTTATCAGGGAAATACAAATCAAAACCACACTCAGGTATCACCTCACGCCAGTCAGAGTGGCCAAAATGAACAAATCAGGAGACTATAGATGCTGGAGAGGATGTGGAGAAACGGGAACCCTCTTGCACTGTTGGTGGGAATGCAAATTGGTGCAGCCGCTCTGGAAAGCAGTGTGGAGGTTCCTCAAAAAATTAAAAATAGACCTACCCTATGACCCAGCAATAGCACTGCTAGGAATTTATCCAAGGGATACAGGAGTACTGATGCATAGGGCCACTTGTACCCCAATGTTCATAGCAGCACTCTCAACAATAGCCAAATTATGGAAAGAGCCTAAATGTCCATCAACTGATGAATGGATAAAGAAATTGTGGTTTATATACACAATGGAATACTACGTGGCAATGAGAAAAATGAAATATGGCCTTTTGTAGCAACGTGGATGGAACTGGAGAGTGTGATGCTAAGTGAAATAAGCCATACAGAGAAAGACAGATACCATATGGTTTCACTCTTATGTGGATCCTGAGAAACTTAACAGGAACCCATGGGGGAGGGGAAGAAAAAAAAAAAAAAAGACGTTAGAGTGGGAGAGAGCCAAAGCATAAGAGACTGTTAAAAACTGAGAACAAACTGAGGGTTGATGGGGGGTGGGAGGGAGGAGAGGGTGGGTGATGGGTATTGAAGAGGGCACCTTTTGGGATGAGCACTGGGTGTTGTATGGAAACCAATTTGACAATAAATTTCATATATAAAATAAAAAAAAAAGTACCCTCCTCAATACCCATCACCCACCCTCCCCTCCCTCCCACCCCCTATCAACCCTCAGTTTGTTCTCAGTTTTTAAGTGTCTCTTATGCTTTGGCTCTCTCCCACTGGAACCTCCTTTTTTTTTTTTCTTCCCCTTCCCCATGGGTTTCTGTTAAGTTTCTCAGGATCCACCTAAGAGTGAAAACATATGGTATCTGTCTTTCTCTAGCCGAATTATGGAAAGAGCCTAAATGTCCATCAACTGATGAATGGATAAAGAAATTGTGGTTTATATACACAATGGAGTACTACGTGGCAATGAGAAAGAATGAAATATGGCCCTTTGTGGCAACGTGGATGGAACTGGAGAGTGTGATGCTAAGTGAAATCTTATATATTTCTGTTGGAAGTGGAAAATCATACATTCACTTTAGAAAACACTTTGACAGTTTTTAATAGAGTTAAAAAATACACATAAAATATGATGCAAAATCCCTTTTGAGGCATTTACTTAAGAGAAATAAAAGTGCACCCATCAAAAGCCCTGAACAAAAATGTTTATAGCATCCTTATCCTTAATATCTTCAAACTGGAAATTATTCCTCCATCAATACTCAAGAGAGGAGCACCTGGGTGGCTCAGTCAGTCAAGCATCTAACTCTTGGCTTCAGCTCAGGTTATGATCTCACAGTTTCATAGACTGGAGCGCCACATCGGGTTCCGAGCTGGCAGTGTGGAGACTGCTTGGTATTCTCTCTCCACCCCCCCTTCTCTGTGCCTCCCCAACTCGTGTTGTCTCTGTCTCTCTCAAACTAAGTACATAAATTTTTTAAAAATAGCTGAAGAGATAAACAAGTTGTATATATTTCACATATTCATACAATGGAATATTAATTACAGAAAAGAACAAACTACTGATATGTACAATTGATTCATGTATGAAACTGAAAAAACTATGCTGAGCAAAAGAAGCCAGACACAAAGTGGCACAAAATGAGTAATTGATTGCATCCTAATTCTAGAAGAGAAAAACTAATATTTCATAATAAAAATCATATCAAAGGCACACAAACCTGCATGTGGTTGTTTACGTGTTATTGCTAAAGCTTGGAAGCAACCAAAATGTCCTTCAGTGGGTGAATGAATAAATAAACTGTGGTAAATAAATTGCACAGAAAAGAAATGAGTTCTCAAGCCATGAAAATACATGGAGGAATGTCTTTCTTAAACACATATTACTCCGCAAAAGAAGCCAATCTAAAAAGGCTACATATACTGTAGGATTCCAACTATATGACATTGTGGAAAAGGCAAAATTGGAGAAAAAGTTCAATGGTTGTGATGAATCTGTAGGGGAAAGAAAGATAATGAGATGGAACACAAAGGATTTTTAGGGCAGTGAAACTAGTCTCTATGATACCATAATGATGGATACATCTCCTTATACATTAGACAAAACCTATAGAAAGTAAAACCCGAAGAACAAACTCTAATGTAAACCATAGGTGATAATGATGTGTCCAAGTAGGTTTATCATTTGAAATATACATGATAGTGGGGAGGCTGTTCATGTTTGAGATCAAGGGATGTGTGGCAACTTTCTACTTTCTGCTCAATTATATTGTGAACTTAAATTTCTAAATAATAAAGTCTATATAAAAGGAAAATAAATACCAAGTTTGACTCATCTAGGGTATTTGTCTTTTATTGCAAAGAAAAATGAATAGACCTTCTGAAATGATGGAAATGTTCTAGCTATAACTTGATTGGGATAGTAGCAATATGAGTGTATATATTTTTCCAAACTCAAGCACTGTATACTCAATATGGATGGATTTTGTTGTATATAAATTATGCCTCAATAAATGTGATTTGAAATACTTTTTAAAAATCATTTCAACAGAGGCGGCGTTGGGTAGACATGGTGGTTGGTGATTCAGAGAAAAAGGTATATATAGAAATAAGAATATGAAGTATTCAAGCTCCCCCAGTTAATGACTCTCCTTTACGCAAGCATTTTGGACTATGTCCTTGAAATGCCCTTCCACTTTGATTCTGGTGTTAGTCATGTGACTTTCTTTGGTCAATGATAGAATAGTCAGCGTGGTGCCTGCTGAAGCTTGCAGGGTATGTGTTCATTTCTGTTCTGAAACTCTTGCTTGACTGGGCTTGCTCATTCTTAAGTCACTGCCCTAAATAAGAAAACTTGTTTAGTCTAGAATACTGGATTGATGGAAGAGAGATACATAACAGCTATCTTTTCCCAATCACCCTAGATAAATTGCTTATAAATAATCCAACAGCCTCACATTACATGTGAGGAAATATAGCTGAGATAAGAAGATTTTCCCAATGGAGCCCAACCTAAATAGTTGACCCACTATAATATGATTTCTAAATGATTCATAATATATAACTATTAAACGTATTTTGACATTGTAATTTAAAGGAGGAGTCAAATGTTTAAAAAAGGATTTTCATATATATGTGAAATATATATATGAAATATATAAAATATATTATACATAATATAATTATATATATAATTAGAAATTTAAGGTTAGAAAACTTCTAAACAAATTAATACACTATAATTCAAATTTTTGGTGATTTTTTTCTTTAACAGAAGCCAGCACTGGGTTGAGTCATTAATAATTCTTATGTTTAAAGTATTTTCTTTCTGCTGTGAGATCCCATGACTTTCCAGGATCATTCACATCTACCATCTGTTTTCTTCCTTATTTCAAAGCAAAACTGTTATTTCTTATTTCTATCTGTATCTGTATCTCTATCTCTATCTCTCTCTATCTCTATCTCTATGTCTCCATCTCTCTGTCTCTGTTTCTCTGTCTCTCTCTCCCTGCCTCTCTTTCTCCTTCTCTCTTTTTCTCTCCCCCACTGCTCTCCTTTCTTTTCTGTTCCCTCTCCTTCTTTCTCTGTTGGTCAACTTGAAAATTTCAGTACAATTTCTGCAAACTAGAACACTAGGATGTAGTTCATTTTGCAAATCTACGTCATATAAAATGAATTATTTTAGAAAGAGCTCTGTGAGGTTTTTAGCCTTTAAAAAAAATGGTACTAGGATTCTGTGCCATGGATACTCTTTAATCTGATGAAAGAGGGATTAGGCAATCTCTTGTGAAAAAAAAATTTTTATGGTAGTAATATTTTCCCTGAAGTTTTAGTTCCTAAAACTTAAGTGACAGATGTTAACTAAATTATCGTGATAATCATTTGTGATATATACATATATCATTATGCCGTACACCAAAAACTAATAATAAGTAAATTATATCTCAGTTTAATAAGAAATACATTAGTTCGAAGGGCATGTGCAAGGGGGAAAATGATGAGTCAATACCAGCTGTGTTATGTTTCCCAGATTTAGCTAAACTTTATTATCCAGAACTATTAAGGAAACTATTCATATTCTTCATGCTGCAAATTGAATTGCTTATCATAAACCCCATTTTAACCTTTCAGAAGTAGAAGGGAAAAGTTAAAATTGTTGCTTTCTGATCATAATACTGAATAAAAACATTATTATTATTAATGCATGGAGTGGTCATTGAGAAATCTTGTAATAAATTTTTATAGTAAGCTACACCTTTGATAACTCACATATTTTCTGTTACTTCATGAATTAAATATCTACTCTTTTTGTTAACTTTATGATGCCTATTGTTTTAATCTCATCACCTCTAGAAATGTTGAAATTCTTATTCATCAATCTTAGTACTTGCTTATTACACTCAAACTTACATTTCCCACCTGGCCACTGTCCCTCCAAAAATAGAATATGATGAGAAACGGTTGCTTCTCTTGACTAAAATTGGACATAATAGGTAATAAGTTATCCATTATCTACCTGTAAAACCAAAGCATGAATAACCACAAGCTATCTGAGAAGTGGGGGTTCATACACCTTATGTTTGTAATAACAAAAGCAACTTTCAATCTGTACCTCCAAATACCCTTTGATCCACACATCCTCCAAATCAAATCAGTAAAATCCTCCCACTATGCTTTATTTTATTTTTACATTTATTTATTTATTTATTTATTTATTTATTTATTTATTTATGTATTTATGTATTTGAGAGAGAGAGCACGCGCACACGCAAGCAGGAGAGAGGCAGAGAGAGAGGGAGAGAGAGAGAGAATCTTAAGAGGCTCAGTGTGGAGCCTGACAAGGGGCTTGATTCCTTGATCATGACCTGTGCCAAAATCAAGAGTCAGATGCTGAACCAACTGAGCCACCCAGGCGCCCACCCCCATCCTCGCCCTGTTACACTTTAATATAAGGGTCAGCAAACTTTTTGTGCAAAGGACCAGATAAATTTTCTGAGGCACATAATAGTCTCTGTCACATATTCTCCTTTGATTTTTTTCTTTAGTTTTTAAAACAACTCTTCAAAATGTTAAAACCACTCCTAGTTCCTAAGGCATAAAAAAGCATAGAATAATACCCTTATGGTTTTAAATTTAATGATCAGTTCACTACCAGAAAGTTGTCCCCCTAAATACATAATTTTTAAATATTTTAATTTTTAATGTTTTGTTGAAGTATGGTCTACAGACTATATATCTTTTCTGGGCCTCTACCTCTGAAGTTAGAATGGGTGTATTCAGCTGCCGTACAGATAAACCCAAAATTGCAGAGTTTTTATCTGGACATCGGTTTAAGTTTCGCTAGTGTAAGTTTTTATCAGCAGTTGGTGGGGGGATGGGGTGTGCCAAAAAATCATTCGGGGATCTAGGTTGAAGGAAATTCTATCTTCAACACACAGTTTGCAAATCCTGAGAACACGCTGAATATTGACATATGATTAGCAGGCTGGGGTAAAGAGAGAGAATTGGTGGTGGGAAGTAGCTTCTTGTGAACCAAGGATGTAGGTCCACATTCTATTAGATGAGCTCAGTCATGTGACCACAACTGGCTGGATAGTGGAATCACACTGGGCATCTAAAAGAGAGAAACAAATTTGATAAATGGCTAGTACATACAGACAAATAAGGCTCCTTTAACAGAAATTCAATTTTAAAGGAAATTTGCTACAAGTCGAACATTTTCTTAAACACAAGGACTCTTCAGGTAAATTAATTTAAATGACCTTTTCCTGATTTTATAATCTGGAGAAAGAAAGAAAGAAAGAAAGAAAGAAAGAAAGAAAGAAAGAAAGAAAGAAAGAAAGAAAGAAAGAAAGAAAGAAAGAAAGAAAGAAAGAAAGAAAGAAAAGGGAAGGAAGGAAGGAAGGAAGGAAGGAAGGAAGGAAGGAAGGAAGGAAGGAAGAAGGAAGGAAGTTAACTTCTCATATTTGAGTCATAGTACCTTCCGGAAACATAAACCAGATATTAATAAGCAGCCACACTAATAATTCAGTGAAGTGATAAAAGAGAGACTAAACAGCAAGATCATTTATGTGAGATATCCATGTATAATTAATGATCTTTATATTCATGTGGAATAATGCTTATTCATGTCTGATGGGCAAGGTTTAATTCATCCAAGACTGAGCCCTTCCTCTTGGCCTGTCAGAAAAAACAGTTGCTGTCTCACAAACCTTCATATAAACCAAATTTGACACTGTGATTAAGGCGTTCAATTCTTAATCATCCGAAAGGCATGGATCCTAATCCAGAGAATGGGCTGGCAAGATAGGACAGGAGCAAAGTTTCTGTCCTATCAAGTGGCTAATGGAGAGGTCAAGTTCTGAAATCTTGCAGCTCAGAAGCCCCACGGTCATGAGGCCAGGACTCTTCTCGAGGACTGATAGCCTTCCCTGCTAGACCTTGTGTCGCTCTGAAATAAATAAGCGACTCATGAGTTTTCCCCAGTGAATGCGGCACCGACATCCAGGAGGAAGGTGCCACTTAACCATCGCCCTGATTTGCATGGCAATGTTATTTTTCCTTATGTACTTTTAAGTTTTTATTTACTTTACAGGGTAACGCTCACCTTAGGATTTATATTCCTTCCATTCATTTTTCTCCACTTTTTTCATCTTTATATTTTTAATCTTATCTTCTATGGAACTGGGAGTTTTTTAAAGGGAGAGTCAAGTATAGATGTGAGGAGAAAGGAAAAAAGAACCATGAAACTAAATATGCCATAAATTTCTACTAATAAATAAGATATTTCATTAATTCCATTTTAGTGTTGTGCGGTAGCTATGCTACTCAGATGTTGCCATATTCATTCAACAACAACCTCCAATAGTATCTGAATTTTACCAGGACCACAAAGGTAGAAAGCATAGAGCACAAATATGTCAGGGTGTTTAATAAATCATCCAAACATGTTTATGTTTGAGTCTAGGTTGTTTTATAGGAAATTGTTGGATCACCTATTTATAAGGAATAAGCTTCTTTATAGTTTTCATTCCACAGCTAAACCTTCACAGAACAGGGACATTTCCAATTCTTTGATCTTTCCAGGAAAGATATAGTGCAAATATAGTGATTCTCAAACTAGTTAATGAAAGATTAAAGATAGGTAACTTACTTAAATATTACCAAAAAATCGTGTAAATATGTAGTATGCATAAGTTGTTTTTATCATATACACAGAATTTTTTAAAATGCATCTTAAGACCTTGGGTGGAAATGCACTTACATTAGGTGTCCTTTTAAATGAATTTTTTCAGGGGGCGCCTGGGTGGCTCAGTCGGTTAAGCAACCTACCTGGGCTCAGGTCATTATCTCACGGTTTGTGAGTTCCAGCCCCACGTGGGGCTCTGTGCTGACAGCTCTGAGCCTAGAGCCTACTTCGGATTCTGTGTCTCCTTCTCTCTCTGCCCCTCCCCCACTTGTGCTCTGTCTCTATCTATCAAAAATAAATAAGTCTAGAAAAAATTAAATTATTTCAGGCATGTAAATTATTACATTAAGGGGTTCACTCATTCAATCTTTATGTTATTGTCAATTTTTTTATTGCTCTACCTTTCTTTGAGTGGTATAGAGAGAGAACTTGTAAGCTATTTTCCAAGCGGCAATATCCAACATCTCGGCTGGCTTTGATGTTGGCACAGGGTTTGTTACATGGTCATACTGCTCTTACACGTCCAGCTGGCTTCAAGTCTTCTGAAACATCAGTTTTCATGACTAAATGTTGATTAAAATAATATCAAGGTTTTAACTATAATATTGGAGAATTAACTTGTAACTATTTTAACATAAAAGGATTTATTTTGGTGTCAAGGATGGGGGTCAGGTAGCTGTATCGTATTCTACTGATAGTGGAGACCAATCTTAAACAAACGTAGGAGATAAAAAAAAAAATCCACTCTCCATTGTGATCCTTCATGTCACGATAGAAGGCACAACCAGGGAAGGGATTTAATAGAAAAACAGCACAGAATGGCACTGGAGTGTTTTGTTTTGTTTTAAGTTTTCTTTAAATTCCCCAGTTAGTTAACATACAGTGTAATATTAGTTTCAGGTGTACAATACAATGATTCAACACTTTCATACAACATCCAGTGCTCATCACGACAAGTACACCCCTTAATTCCCATCACCTATTTCACCCATTCCCCCCACTCACCTACCCTCTGGTAGGTTACCTCTGGTAACCATCAGCTTGTTCTCTGTAGTCAAGAATCTGTTTTAGGGGGTGCTGTGTTGGCTCAGTCAGTTAAGCAACTAACTTGATTTCGGCTCAGGTCCGCATTAGGCATGGAGCCTGCTTGGGATTCTCTCTCTCCCTCTCCCTGTGCCCTTCCCCCAAATCTCTCTCTCTCTCTGTCTCAAAAAGAGTCTGTTTCTTGGTTTGTCTCTGTTCTTTTTTTTTTTTAATGTTTTGATCTAATTGTTTTGTAATGAAACAAGAAAAAATTATAACTTAAGAATGTATATTTCTAGGTTTGCACTAAAAAACAAATGATAGTTACTTATATGCAGCAACATTATTTGTTTTCTAGCCAGAAATTCATGACTGATCCTAAGAATCCTTCTTCCTGACATTGACATATCCAGCTCTGGAGCCTCAGTTTTATTTAACATTTGAAGGCATTTTTTTTAGAATTGTTATTATTTACAACAATTGGAAGATTATTGATTTAAACTTTTCTCTCAGAAGAAAAATGAATCATGCTAAGCTTTGTCTAATTTGCAAAGAAGGAAAGGGACGAGAAAATTATAAATGTAACTTTCTAGTTCTTTTATGATTGGAAGAGTTATTTTTTGTAACCAATAATTTCATAGAGTTCTACCTATCAGTTTAATAGACTCCATACTTAATAAATATCATGAGATATTATATTTAAAATAATTTTGTTGCTAATGTTTCTTACCTGTCACATTTGGTTAGAGCAAGTCTACATTATACTTCACCATAAAACAATGATTAATCGGCCACAAATATCACTAATATCCTGTATTTAAAGTCCTAATTTAAAGAAATAGAAGATTTCCACAATGACTTTATGATTGAAAATGAATTCTAGTTGCAAATTACAAGAAGGGAAACATGTTTATTTGAATGAATGGTTAATTTCTATTATGATTAATTCACCTCTAAGTGCATTTAGAAGTGAAATTGGAATTACTAAGAGCAGAATATTAAAATATAATCCAATTATATGTGATACAATGCATTGATTATAAATATATCAATACATCATTTTCTCTCAGAAGTCACAAGAAATCTTTGCATATCACTGAATTATATTTTGTTTCTAAGTGCTAGAGGTTGTAAACAAAATCTGTCCTATTCAGATTACTACCGTAGTCTTTCTTCTCCTGAAGATATTAGATATATACAATATGGAGTACACATATACTGAAATGCCTTCTTCATTCAAAATAAGCTACACAAATTTCAACTATTGAAGTGTGTTTCATGTAATTCACTCCTTAAGGTCTATTGAAACATGATATTTGCCCTTCTGGTAAGTACACTAAACCCCTGTACTTCACAGCATTTTCTTTCCCTTTTATATGTCAATTCTTAACTGTCCCTTAATCTGTCCCTCCTACCCTATGCTGTTCCAAAAAATTAAAATAAAAACTATATTGGTTCAATGAATAGTCTAATTTTATACGCTAAGACCTAGAGACTAAGGGAGTCTCCAGTCTTTCTTCACAGACTAACACAAGATAATGAAAGAATCTGGAAACTTGTCACTAACTAGTTCTATGATCGTGGCAAAGTCATTTACTCTATCTGTCCTTGGTTCCTTGTTTGTAAAATGAGGAAGTTTAACTAACAATCTCTTCAAAGTCCCACCTTGGACATAAATTTCTATGGTGTAAACCTCAATCAGAATTAATACATATTTTTTAAACTTAAAAAAAGAGGGTGCCTGGGTGGCTCAGACTATTAAGCATCTGACTTTTTTTTAGTTAGCTAATATACAGTACAATATTGGTTTCAGAAATAGAGTTTAGTGATTCATCATTTAGATACAATACCCAGTGCTCATCACAAGTGCCCTTCTTAATACTTATCACTCATCTAACCCAACTCTATGATTATAAGTTAAACACTGGACTCTTGATTTTGGCTCTGGTCATGATTTCACAGTTGTGAGATCAAGCCCTGCCTTGAGCTCAGCACTGAGCATGGAGGCTACTTGGGGTTTTCTCTCTCTCTCCCTCTGCCCCTCCAGCTTTCACACTCTCTGTCTCTCTCAAAATAAATAAAGAACTTTAAAAAATACATATTTTTGAAATGATGAGTGGAATGGAGATGGAAAGTAATAATTTGGATGGTTTGCTAATTGATGTAAGCTAAAAATAAATCTTAAAAAGCATCACACATCTTTTATTTAATTAATTTATTTATTTTGAGAGAGAGAGAGACAGAGAGAGAGAGAGCAGGGAGGAGGGGCAGAGAGATGGGGAGAGAAAGAATCCCAAGCAGTCTCCTGCAATGACAGTGCAAAGCCTGAGGCAGGGCTTGATCTCACGAACCTGTGAGATCATGACCTGAGCCGAAATCAAGAGGTGGACACTTAACCGACTGAGCTACCCAGGAGCCCCAAAAGCATCACACATCTTAAGTGTCCATATGACAATAGTCGCTATTATAAGTGGCTTTGCTATTTAGATTGAAGGATTTACCTATGCCAATTCACTTGTGCTGAAACTCTGTTTATACTTCCAAATGTAGCACATCCAGTGACAGAAAAATGTTGCTCACTAATTGAACTACCCAAACCTTATGCAGATTTTTGCCAAAGTAGCACTTTTAAAAGTAATTGATCCACCCCTACTGAATGTTTTTTCAAAAAGTCACTTCCCTTGGATTACAAGCAACAACCAACCAGTGGAAATTTTTACAAAACTCTTGGCTTTCTGTATTAACCTAAGAGCAGATGGATATTTCCCCACTACACATGAAACAAATTGTTTCTCTTTGGATAGGTTTTCCCACTAAACAAACTTTTGTCATTGAAATCTATGTTTAGATTTGGGATGTTGGGACATCACCAAGTTAAATAGATGTTTGCTTAAATGTCTGTTTTATTTTGCTGATTCAGAAACATGTTAATTGTTCTGTGAATTCAGTGATTATATCAATTATTATCTAAATAATTACTTTGTCAAAGGGTGGTACTTCTAACGTTTGATTTCTTTGGCTCTTTATATAAGACTTCATTCTTATATAAATTACTTAAACTATAATACATTTATTTTCCCTGAATACAAATGAAGCGTTTTCAATTTGTGTGTGTGTGTGTGTGTGTGTGTGTGTGTGTGTGTGTGTGTGTGAGACAATCACATTTTGCTCAAATTTGTCCACAGAGAAGCTCAAGACCAGCAAAACCCATAGCTGTTGCTTAATGGAAAATTTAAAAAAGAAAGGATTTTTCAAAAGTTCATACCTATATTTATTTTGGGCAACTTGCCCCTTCTCAATCTCAGTTCCCTGTGTGTAAAATGATGAGTTTGCATTAAATGATTTCCAAAGTCTTTCCAACCCTGAATTACCAGGACTCTATGACCCCATTTACAAGCCTTCCTCAGCTAATTTACCACAGATGTACTCTTGTCCAATATCAATGCCAATAAACACTGAGAAACAGCTAATAAGAAGCTAAATGTTTTTGATGGTGCAAACAGATATTGATATAAATGAAAGCACAGTCTAGTTCTCATTAGATAGAACTGGATTTCTTCAGTCATTCTTTGTGGTACTTACTACATATAAGGTTGGTTTTCCCCCTAACTTCAGTGTATTATCCCGGGATCTTTTCCATCCTCGCTTTATTCTTCATCTTCTTTATACTCTATAGATCCCAAGGGATTGAGTTGAGCAAAGCATTAGTTGTTTTCCAAGCCTCATCTTATCCTTCTCCTCACCCAATTGTTCACATGCCCCATGTATGGCCGTAAAGTGTACATTTCTGAAGGATCAATATGGTTACAGATTAAGAATAAAAAGACCTGTGGAAAATACTGGTTTTTGTTTACAGCACACTAATCCCATCCTCTCTCTTATTAATAGACCTCATCAGACAACAATATTCCCAGCTTCAGAAAATGAATCTAAGTCAATGAAGATAATTCTGTTTTTCAAAGAACTATTAAATTTGCCAATTTTCCTTGCTCTCTGACCAATTCTGGACTCTAAGAATTAAAGGAAGTCAGCTGGAGGACTTTAAGTTTCCTGATCAAGGAGACCATGACCATTGGTACCATCCACTTCCCCCTTTTCCTTATCTTGAAGGCTAGGGTTGGAGTTGCCATCGTGCCATCATGAGGAAAGACCAAGAGGAACAGATCGAGAAAAGGACCAAGAAAAGACTAAGAGAAGCATGCCGAAGTCCTAACATTATTAAATGGCTGAACCAAAACCACAACAACCATAGATGTCTAGTCTTCTCATATGAGAGAAAAGTCAAAATGTTCATTTGTGGCAAATACGCTGATGGGCTGCCTAGATTACCGCTCCCCCTGCCCCCACACACATACACCGCCCCTTCAGGATTAAAGGACTTAATCTCCCAGCCACTAGGAAAGTTATGGATTGTCATCTGTCTGCTGTCAATCCCTTTTCCAGAATTGTTCCAGCTAAAGAATGCCTCCTGACTTGAGGATATGTCCTCTTCTGGGGGAACTCATATTCAATGACTGGTTGATGTGCGGTGCAAACACCTCAACACAAGATAACCATCTCTAAGAGCCATCTTATCTTTGGCACTCACCGTAGCATGGCTGGGGTCTTGTTATAAAGAAACTTTAGCCCAACTATCTTTCCAGAGTCTTGCTTCCTTCACATCCCCTAGGATGATATTTCTGAAAATATTTCCTCTAAAAAGTTCTGATGCTAACCTCTTTCCCCAGTTTGCTTCTGACAAAACCAAATTACAATATATGCTTAATCCACTGTTAGACGGTATGTTTTTTGTGGCCAAAATTGTTCCTAATTTATACATGAAGGCATGAGACAATTGGGAGACTAGTAAAGTCTAGTAAAGAAGAGACTAGTAAAGAAACCACGGGGTAAAACTGTTTTAGACCCCAATAAAAGAGACTTTGTAAGTGTAATAAAAAACTTGTGACTTTTCATGGGTTAGGGATCAAATCCAAGCTTGGTTACTTAACCAACCATATAAATTTAAGCAAAACATTTAAGCCTCTTTAAAGTTCATTTTCCTCTAATGTTAAGTGTAATAATAATGTATTTCTTCTTAATTTTTTTAGTGAATAATAAAAAGGTAACAGATGTAAAGCATACAGCATGTATAATCATCCCTTGACCATCTTTGGTGAGGCTTTAACAAAGTAGCACATGAATAATAGCTAACACATAAAGTCTCCACTCTATAAACATAGTTATTATTATTACATTAACTTAAGAATTGTGTTCGTGAAAGGAAACTGGTCTAAAATTATAATTCCAGATGTGAGCACCCAAACACCTATCTTGCACAACTAACTTTTGGCATTTATTAATTTCTTCTTTCAATTTTATTTTAAAATACGTGTGTGGTCCAAGGTCCACATTGGAATTTACAGAAGTGGCAGGAGTGGGGAGATCTGGGGAATGGGAATTATGGGTGCACATTGAGTACTGTCTCTGAGAACCCTCAGAGGGGACCCAGTGGAGCACAGCTTAGCCTTGGACCCAAAACACAAAAATCCTTTAGATGGGGTGCCCATGCCACTCTTACCCAAGATCTGGACCTAAGACCTTTATGTGGACACTTCTGTGACAATTTTGACAGGCACTTTTTCCTTTATGCATGGGGGTTTGGGGGCAGGCATTTGTTCCTCACAGTGGGCATGCTACTTCTGCATCTGAAACTTTGGGGCATATAGTATATACTCAGTAACTATTTACTGATCCTGAAACATCATATCAACTCTATGCCTTTAACAGTAAAGAATTAATTCTTCCTCTGAGTTAGTCAGAAAGACTGCTTAGCCAAAAGATCAATAATTATCTTTCATTCTTTACATTAAAAAAAAAAAAAAGTAAGTCAGTGTTTCAGGAACGTCGTCTCTTAGAACAAAGGGAAAGAAATGTTGGAAATGTTACTATAGAAGAACCATTGATAAAGTGAGGCTTGTTCATGGTAATTAACATACCTCAGCCACTATACAATTTGCTCATGAACAAAGACTTTCTTCTCTTAAGAAATTCATGGTCTGGTAGGAAAGTTAATGGTTAAAGTCAATGTGGTGAGAGCCCCTGAGGAAGTACATTGGCTTGCCACCATCGGAATTTGGATAGAAGTGGGAAGACTGCCAAGATAGGTATATCAAGGTTCAGTTTCTATTAAGAGCCACAAGTCCCCAGGGAACAACAATTACTGGGCAGATTGCTATTGTAGTTAGGCTCCAGCTCTACATTTCTAGAAGAGGTTGCAAACTGGCAACTTGCAAGCTGAACCTGGCTCACAGATATGTTTTATTTGGCTCCTAAACTGTTTCTTTTTTTTTAAAAAAATGTTACCAACATTTAAAACTGGGAAATTTCACATAAAAATCCAGATTTCTGGCTTCTGTTGAAAAAAATTGAAAATACCTGGCAACACTGGGCTTACGTGCCTGTGTGATAATTGGCTAGATATCTATGATGGCTTTCCAACAAGAAAGGAATGTGGCCTTCTGTTTAACACAGTCCCTACCACTCTCTAATATTCTCCACTTCTGAACATGAGTGTCACTGGACGTTTATCACTATACCTGTAGTTTTAAAGAGTAAAGAAATATTTCTTTGTAGACATCTACATCTTTATAAAAAACAAGATAAAACAGATTTTAAAAATGAGACCATTTCTTGGGACACCTGGGTGCCTCAGTTGGTTGAGTGTCCAACTCTTGATTTTTGCTTGGTCATGATCTCACAGTCGAGGTGTTGAGTCTGAGTTGGGCTCCATGCTCACAGCATGGAAACTACTTTGGATTCTCTTTGTCCTCTCTCTGCCCCTCCCTCTGCTTGTGTGCATGCACTCCCTCTCTCTCTCAAAATAAATAAACATTTTAAAGTAAATAAATAGAAATAAAATAAAACAGAATGAAAATGAAAGCATTTCTTTTTAGAGGTGAAGAATAATCATATGTATTTAATTCTGTTTAATTTACAGTATCTGCCTGGCCCTAAATTAAGGGAAAAATCCTCAGTACTCTGGGGGTTTCATAAAATGTTAGAAGAAGTCATTGAGAGGATGCGACCTCCAGTTGACCCATGAGCTGAACCCCTTCCCCTGTCCTTGGAATGTGCATTCCACTTGCCTTCCCCACCCTTCAGAGGCTGCCCCAAGGACACAGGACGTAGCGACAAGAAGTCCTAGACGGAATATGTGACTGAACCCAGTTAAGGCCTCTATAAAAATATTTAAGATTCTCACAGGCAGGTGTGGAAATCTACTTGTCTTACAGCCCCCCAAAATAAGTCTCAAGTGTAAGTTCTATTGCTTATTAAACCTGCCACCTAGTGATCTGGGATGGCTTTGCCTCTTTCTTCGGTCTCTTTCTGCCTTCTGGGTATAGGAGCCAGTTTCAGGTTTCACCCAAGAAGCTCTCAAGGAGGTTGAGGACCAAAGAAATATTAATTTGATGAAAAGACAGCCCTTCCCCTAACCACATAATACAGGTACAGTATTGCATGCCATAATGTATATAATATGTACTATTATAAATTATACACTGCATACTTGGGATGGTATGTGGCAATATCCTAAGACCTCAACCACTCAGATAAATGGATACATTTGAAGAGTAAAAGACCTAAAACCAAACCATTTCTCTCATCACATAAATCATGCAGATACTGAGGGAGGTTTTCTGTTCTCTATAGAAAGAAATGAATGTCTGTATTTTAAAGCCCTGTAAGAATATTGACACCTCTCCAACAGCTTAGAACACCTACACAAAATATTACAGATCTGTATTTCCAAAACGCATCCATCAGTGTCTTTCATGATAGCATCTGATAGTGACTTTAAAGGACAAGTCCCAAGACTTTACACTTGACCTTGTTCTGCTCAGTTGTTGCTGTTGTGGTTTTAAATCAATAGTTAATGAAGACAGTGATAAGCTGCTTAACATGTTTACATATGGCAGCATTTGGAGGAAAGAATATCTTCAAGCTAGGCTTCAGGTTCAATATCCAGATCTAGAGTGTTACCCACACTGGAAATCTATTTACTTTCCTCACCTCCTGATAGGCTTGGCCAATTCGATGTTCCTACCTAGAATTTTGACTCTGAAACAGGGAACAAGACACTATGAGCAAGAAATTATTCATAATGCCAGTGCTGCCAGCATTGAAAATCTTGTGGAAAAGGTCCTTGTACAACGGTATAAAAGAAGGGTCTGACCTAGATTCTTTTGATTCCTGACCATTTTATGAATCTGGTTCCCCACCCTCATACCAATTCTGTGCACTTCTTCATGTGATTCTAAGAAAGAACTTTGCTGCAGAAGTTAACCAGAGACAATTTCTGTTGCTTGTAGGCAGTAAGTTGATTCAGAAAAAAGAAAAATTAATGAGAGATGATCTTATGGAAGTTAATGCATATGTATTTATTTAGAAGAAGTAAAATTGCAAGGGGTTGGCTTTGCGTCCATGAGTTTAATAAGTCACATGGTTACAATCAATCACAGGATCAAATAATGGGGCCCTAATATATATTTATCCTCATTAGCTGGACTCTTCTGCTAAAATAAAAAGAAAGAAGAAATTTGGAGTTTCTCTAAACCTCTGTTAAGTATTTGAATGAGCATTATCAATTATTTCTCCTCTGATTTCTAGTTTTCAATATTTCATGATATGTATTCTAATTGGTATGTTGGAATGTCAAACTTTTTCCTTTGCTATTTCTCAAACAGTAATGAGCCCCTGAACCAAGATTGCTCATTCACCCATTTAATTACCTATTTTCCATACTTTACTTTTCAATACTATGACTTCTTTCTAACTTTTGGGACTACCTTTAGTATACATTAGGCACAGCCTACAATTAATAATGTGCTTTGATAACAAATTCAAAAAACACTCAATCTAAGGCATTATAGTAATAATCAAAGTGTATTGAACGTTTAGAAAAATGAAATTAGTCAATGCTCTTTTGCTACAGTGAGTTAACTCAACTGTTCATGATGTGACCTCCTTTCTCATGAAAATAATTGCTTTCTCTGACAAATACAACATTACCATATTTTCACTGATTAAACCAAAAGTGAAGTCCCTAAAATTAATTATTCCTTCCTGTACCATCCCCATTTCTCAAGAGCTCAATGTAATGGCACAAATGGTACCAATTTATTCTAAACTCTACGTGAAAGGAGAACATACAGAAGAATGGGAAAAACACAGGTTTTTAGAATCCTTTGTCTTGGATTTATGTTTTTGTTTTGCTCCTAACATCTTTCTTGACAGTGCACATGTCAGAAAATACAACTGAAATCTACATGTGACTCCATCTTCCTCTTCTGTGTAAGAGTGTTTGTGTGAATGTATAAAGATCAAATGAGATGATATGTTTTAAAAGGATTTATAAGCTAAAATATTTTATTTATACTTTATATTTTACTTATAGCCACACTTATAAATTTGAAAGTAATGACAAGTTATTATTTAAAACATGCATAACGTCTTGATGTTAGTAAAGTACTCTAACTTTCTAAAACTTTTACTTCATAAAGGAAACTTCCCTCCTTAAACCATTCTTCTGTCATGTTTTGCAATATTATTCACAAATGGAATCAAGTGGCTACCATAAGAAAACACCATAAGAAATGTTAGGAATGCCTAAAATTCCTATCTTTGGATATCTAATTGTATTAAGATAACTTGAGGGGTGTCTGCTCAGTCTGTTAAAAATCCAATCTTGATTTTGACTCAGGTCATGATCTCATGGTTTTTGAGATCGAGCCCTGTGTCAGGCTCTGCACTGATTGCCCAGAGCCTGCTTGGGATTCTCTCTCTCCCTCTATCTCTGTCCCTCCCCTGCTTGCATACATGTATGGTCTCTCTCAAAAGTAAATACATAAACTTTCAAAAAAATTATATTTTTATTTTTTAATATATTTTATTGTCAAATTGGCTTACATACAACACCCAGTGCTCATCCCAACAAGTGTGCTCCTCAATGCCCATCATCCACTTTCCCCTCTCACCCACCTCCCATCAACCCTCAGTTTGTTCTCTGTATTTAAGAGTCTCTTATGGTTTGCCTCCCTCCCTCTCTGTTTGTAACTACTTTTTTAAAATTCTTTTAATGTTATTTATTTTCGAGAGAGAGACAGAGCCTGAGCAGGGGAAGAGCAGAGAGAGAGGGAGAGAGAGAGAATCCCAAGCAGACTTTGCACTGTCAGCACAGAGCTCCACATGGGATTCAATCTCATGAACCGTGAGATCATGACCTGAGCTGAGATCAAGAGTCAGATGCTTAACTGACTGAACCACTCAGCACCCCAATTTTTCCCTTATTTTAAATTATTTCCTGTCTTCAACTATTATTCTATGCCTGTCCTACCATTGTATTTCAGGAGCAGATAATGTGTTTCTTTACTTTCACAGATCCACAGATGCGAAGGAATTGTACTCCAGAATAGATTAAACTCAGAACCTCACCCATTCCTTATTTACATCATTCAGATGATGACATTTGGAACTTTTGAACTGATGAGACTTAAATAAAATTTGGGACATTTAGTTGGTAGTCTAATGAGTTAGACTGTTGAGGACTTTGGGTCCTATGAGTGAAATTTATGTGGGGGACAGATGTAAATTTTAGGGGACAAAAAAGTGGACCGTACTAGATAGAATAATGGGTCACCAGAGATGTCCATATTCTAGTTCCAGGAATTGATAAGTAGGTTACCTTCCATGACAAAAGGGGTTTTTTAAATGTGATTAAGTTTTTAAAAACTTGAGACAAACAGATTATTATCCAGGTAGACCCAATGTAATCATGAGTTTTTATAAGCACCAAATCTCTCCAAATCTTCCTGTTGTTGCAGATCCAGAGAGATGGTAGTATGAGAACAACTGGATCCACTGATGGCTTCAAAGATGGAAGCAGGTGCCATAAGCCAAGGAATGTGAGTGGTCTCTAGAAACTGGAAAAGGCCAGGAAAGATATTCTCCTCCTAGAGCTTCCAGAAGGAAATGCAGTCCTGTCAACACCTAGTAACTAGGTTGGATATTAGCCCAGTGAGCCATGTCTGTATTGGATTTCTGACCTATAGAACCATAAGGATCATGCAGAGCAAGAACTGTCTTGTCCATCTCTGAAGACTTAACTATATAGAGAGAAGTCTTAAATTACAAAGAAAAGTGCAATCCTCAATTTTAAAAGTTTGAAAACTGCTTGTAAAGATGGCATTTTAAATAAACAAACAACTTTGTTACCTAGCCTGTATTTCCAGCTACTCATCCCGAATAGACCTTATATCCTAATCGCTAAAAAAACAAAAAAAAATGCACTTTTCTCGACATGCCTTAGGTTCCATAATGTTGCTCAAGTTGCTGTTTATCTGGTGAGCCCCTCTACATCCTTCAACATGTCTTTCAAGAGTCAGTTCCCATAGACAGCCTTCCTGGGATCCCTCTTCCCACCCTTATTATCTATCTAAAAAGCTATCAGTCTTCCTCTATGTATCTTCTCTGGTCTGAACACTTGTGTCCCCCAAGAATTCACATGCTGGAATCCTAATGCCCATGACTATGCCGTTAGGAGCTGGTGACTTAGGGAGACAAGGTCATGAGGATGGAATCTTCGTGAATGGGATTAGCGCTTTTGCAAAGGGTTCCCACAGAGTTCCCTAACCCTCATCTGACCATGCTGGTATCCTGTTCTCAGACTTCCAGCCTCCAGGACTCAATTTCTATTGTTTATAAGCTCCCCCCCGCCCAGTCTGTGGTATTTTGTTATAGTAGATTGAAGGGACTAAAACAGAACCTTATCCTTCTTTTCTTTTTTTTTTTTTTAATTAGTAGAAACTGCTGTGTGATAGCTCTGAGGTCCTACCAAGAAACCCCTTGAAACGCTACTAAAAAAAATTGAAAAAAGATCTTAAGTAAATATAAATCACTGCGATATAGTCATGGAAAACTTATGGTAGTTTGTCTGTATATTTTTTATGACAGCAAAAAAGTGTGAACAAAGGAGTATCTATGTGTGTGTGTGCGTGTGTGTGTGTGTGTGTGTTTGTGAGGTGTGCATACACAAGTGATTTTACAGAAAAATCACAAGATCATGAAAAATATTTTGACGTGATTAGAGAACTGGCTTAAGAAACAGTAAACCAAAGACAGAATTCATCTTTGGATGAAAAAAATATAAACAAGATTCTCCAGGGATGGGTCCTATGGCCAATTTTGTGTCCCATTTTAATTACACGTCTTTTGGTGTCATTCAAAAATAAAATACTTGGTTATATAATATATAATTTGGCCCAGTCTGGTAATTTATCATGAAATCTTTCTTCATAGGGGTTGAACTGAAAAAAGCAACTCATACAAATTACTAACCATTTTTTGAACTAAACCAGAAAGGGTAAGATATTTAGCGGAAAATCTATTATTAAAGATATATATATGTGTAGAAATGGATTTTTAATAATTTAATCATACTGATTTTCTACTTCATAAAGTTAATATAATAAATTATAGTAGTTGATATAAACTCAGCCATCTAATTGATTCTTTTTTAATCATTCATTATGTACCAATTACAGCATTTGTGTTTCATAGATATTACTTATAGCTGAAAGAGTAATATCACATTTTTTAGTAATCTTGAATGCCTCCATCTTTGCAAACACAGGAATTAAATTGATTTTTATTCTTTAAAAGTTCTTATTAGCTTTCAGGATCTCTCTCACTTTTACAATGAGAGATGAATAGAATCTCAATTATGTTAAGTAGGGAAAGTTATTTGCCTGTAAATTTCAGTTATCAAATAGACTTATTATTAGGGAGAAGAAGATGATTTTTATTCTGGTTTTCCTTTTCTGTACTAACTACCAAAATCAGTGTCTGAGGTCAATTTCTGCCTCGACTATTGTAATGGCCAAGATGTCGCTGCACATTTTAATTCTCACTGTGAAGTACTTTTTGCATAGACATTTCTTAATAATGTATGTTTCAAGAATTTACCACAAAATCAGTAAGATAGGGGAAAAATATTTCAAAATAACTATTCATTCTTACACACAAGTTCAGATTGTTAAGCAGCTAAGAACTATTTATTTGTATAAAAGCAATGTATTTAATATAATTATATACTTAGTAATGTAGCCTCATAGATATTAAATACAGTAATAATATGAACTATGTCATTCAGTACTCCATGTTTTAGAAAATATTAAAACATTTCTTACATATGTTTTTCTTGAAATTTTCCACAATTCAAGTTTGGGCAAATGTATAGACACATTTCATGTTTTCCACAAACATTTTCAAATGCTAAATGGTAAATCCAAAGACAAAGAACATATACAGGAAATGTATCAAATTATTTGTCAATGATCTATGTCAGTTCTTCTGTGATAAATTGAGAATGTCAGTAACCCTTAGATCAAGGCCATATATTTCTTTAGTAATTAATTCAAATAGAACCATAGCGGGGCGCCTGGGTGGCTCAGTTGGTTGGGCGACCAACTGTGGCTCAGGTCATGATCTCACAGTTTGTGAGTTCCAGCCCTGCATCGGGTTCTGTGCTGACAGCTCAGAACCTGGAGCCTGCTTCTGATTCTGTGTCTCCCCCTCTCTCTACCCCTCCCCTGCTCACGCTCTGTCTCTCCATCTCTCAATAATAAACAAACGTTAAAAAAAAAATAGAACCATAGCAACACTAAATTTTGTGTTGTAGTAAATATATTTCTTTTAAATTTAATTTTTGTCATCATGCAGTGCAATTGATTATTAATTACTTATTAATTGGTTCTTAATTATTAATTATTTTTATACATCTTATCCTTTTCCCATTCTTCCATTGTATCTATGAGTTCTACAAGCTTTTACGTTTGTGATTAAAAATCAAAACATCATTTTTTTAAAGTTTTTATTTCTTTATTTTGAAAGAGAGCGTGAAAATATGCAGGAAGGGCAGAGAAAGAAGGGGAGACAGATAATCCCAAGCAGGCACACTGTCGGCACAGAGCTGGATGCGGGGCTCAAACTCATGAACTGTGAGCCAAAACCAGGAGTCGAACACTTAGCCAACTAGGCCACCCAGGCACCCCAAAACATCATTTAAAGAGTGGCATAGTAAATAGAAGTGTATACAAGCACTTCTAATAAGTGTTTTTTAATTATTAGATAATTTTTCTTTTAAGTTTTTTTTTTCTATTAATGCAAATGTAGAGGAAAAAAATCATCATTTAGGAAACTGTCATAAGCCAGGTATCTTTCTCCCATTGCATTCAATTTTTTTTTTTTTGCATCACAATGTGAGTAGTTATTATAATTGCTATTGTATAGAAGGGAGCTCTAGCCTGTAAAATGTCAGTTGTCTTGCCCCAAAATGAGAGAGTCCAGAAGATAATGTGGCTGGAAACTGGTGCTCAGTCAGATCTCTGCGAAATCTAGGTTCATAGGTTTTTAATATGTTACGTTTAGTGAACTGATGGAGTGTTTCAGAGGCAGACTTAATCTCCTATCTTTGTGTCTTCACCAAAGAGGTGGGCTATGCTTTTTTTTTTATATTTCATACAACATACTATGCTTCCATATTAAAATGATAAAACTGACTCCAGAAAATGAAGTCTAGCTACATTTAAATTGCTGTATCATAACATCAGACATCTTGAAGCTAACAATGACTAATGCCAGATGTGACAATGATGCTAATTGTGGGATCACAACACTGTTGCCTTCGTGTAGTCTTTAACCATATAGTTCAAACAAGGAGGATTCTAGGGGCACCTGGGTGGCTCAGTTGGTTACACATCAGACTTTGGCTCAGGTCATGATCTCAGTTTGTGGGTTCGAGACCCACGTTGGACTCTGTGTTGACAGCTCAGAGCTTGGAGCCTTCTTCGTATTCTGTGCCTCCCTCTCTCACTGCCTCTCCCCTTCTCATGCTCTGTCTCTCTGTCTCTCAAAAATAAATAAACCAAGGGGGATTCTAGAATCTTGGGAGTAGGAAGGGAGTTTGGAGGCATCCATTTCAATCTGTATAAATCTATTGATAGAAAGTACCAAAATCTGGATATTTGCTTTTCAAATCTCTGACATAGTTATTCATTAGGGGCTGTTTTGTGTAAAGAGGGATGATGTGAACATCTGGAAGTAAGATGAACATCACAGCATGATGTAGGGGCATATCTTTTGGCATTAAAAATTTATATCAGCTCCAGAAGGAACTTTGTTCCAAAGAGTATTATTTGGGAAGAGAGTTTCCAATAACCAAAAAAAAAAAAAAAAAAAAAAAAAATTATGGACATACAACTATTAAATTTAAAAACAAACCACTCCATATTATATTTAAATTACATCATGTATTTATTCTAAAGTGGTTGAATATCAAGCCAACCCATATTGTTTGTTAGATTTCCTTGCTCATAAAAACCCAGAAAAGTGAACAAATAAAAATATGTATTAATTAACTAGATAGTGGAATCCTTTCACAATGTATTTGTATATAAAACTATCATGATGTATACTTTAAATATTTTGCAATTTTGTCAATCATGCTTCAAAAATGCTATAAAAACATATCAGAACATCAGAATAAACAATGATTTGCTTTAATGGAAAATAGATTCTAAACATGTGTGTGTGTATGTGTGTGTGTGTGTGTGTGTGTTTCTGTATTATCTCTTAATTGCCTTCTGTCTTTTTCTTTTAGGGAAAATAAAGATAAGGATACTATTTTCTTTTATTTGATGGATGACTTGGCTTTTCTTTCATTCATTCTATTAATAGTAAAGCAAAACTCAATTTTTGTGATTGACAAAGATCTGGACTTTACAGTTAATGAAGTAATAAGAAATAATGACACATACTAGCTTATGAAATAGACTATTCAATATGTGTGGTAAGATTTTTGTGAAACAAATCTCATTGATTTTATTGAAGTAATTGTATATTTCAACTGAGATGTTAAATCCTGTCTAAGTTAGAAACTCTGGAGTAATGTTTAGATGGATATAGGGAAGAAATGCATATTGCTATTTTATTTATACATGTTTCGATTAAAATGGATTTTGTAACATTATTTTCACATACAAATAATTATAATGACCATTACTTTTAGTTATATTTTTTCTTCTAAAAGACTGAAAGATGGCATTTAAAGTAAAATGAAACAAAATTATCAGGCCATACATATAAAAAAATCACCAAACAGCAGGATTTCTTGGGACTAGAAGCAATAAAAATATACACAAATATAAGAAGACTAGATATATATTTTACAAGTACAAATATAAGGAAAACCTAAGTTTGTCTACACATTTCAAGAGACAAAAAGAGAAAGAAGAATGATAGCAATCTCCTTAAATGTTGTTTTTTTTTAATTTCTTTTTTAACGTTTATTTTATTTTTGAGACAGAGAGAGACAGCATGAACGGGGGAGGGTCAGAGAGAGGGAGACACAGAATCCGAAACAGGCTCCAGGCTCCGAGCTGTCAGCACAGAGCCCGATGTGGGGCTCGAACTCACAGACTGCGAGATCGTGACCTGAGCCGAAGTCAGCCGCTCAACCAACTGAGCCACCCAGGCGCCCCTCTCCTTAAATGTTTTGATTGATATAGTTGCCATAGAGCATATGTGTGTATAGTATGGTAGTTGAAATTTGTCTCCTCAAGGTTAATTCTGACCCTTCCCCATTTTAAGGAACAGTGTGTTACAGGTTGAATTGTGACCCTCCTCAAAAAAAAAAAAAATATATGTTTTGAGCCCTAACCCCTGGTACCATGGAATGTGACCTTATTTGGAGATAGGGTCTTTACAGAAATAAAAGTTAAAATGAGTTTATTAGGGTAGACCCTAATCCGATATGATCAATGTCCTTATAAAAAGGGAAAATTTGACCACATAGACAGGCAAACATAGAAGACAGACAGTGTGAAGAGATACAGGGAGAAATTGGCCATCCCATAAGCCAAGGAAAGAAACCTGGAACGGACCTTTTTATCAGAGCCTCAGAAGGAAGCAACCCTGTTGACATCTCGATTTCAGACTTCTGGACATCAGAATCATAACGCAATGCATTTCTGGTTTTTAAGCTACTCAGTTGGTAGCATGCTATCATGGAAGCCCTTACAAATTCATTCTTGGTGCCTCCACTTTCCTCAACAAACTCCTCTCCTGGTCTCCACTGCTTGGAGTTTCTCCAGCATTCATAGGTGCATGCCATTGCCCAGTCAATTAGAGTCTCTACAACCATAGTTTCCTCCTAGGACTTCTTATCAGAGCCACTTCTTGCCTTAGGGTTTTGGTGCTGTGCAGAAGAAGCTCTGATGGAGAAGATAAGGAAGTCAACTCATAAGGAGTTGCAGACAAGAAAGGATGAGTGACAGGGAGAACAGAAGGGTCCAAATTACATCAGTTGAGCTGCTGCCACTGGCCCTGTGTGGAGAGCTACACCTGCACTACTCAGCAATGAATTATTTTTGTTCTATTAGAGTGAGTTGTTTGAGCTGGGATTCGAGTCCTTTAATTGAAAGGGACTTGAAGATTCTGGCTAACACTGTGTGTGCTTGACGAAGTGTCTTTCATCTCCTTATTTTCAGGAATACATGTATATAGATGATAGATAGACGATAGGTAGATAGATAGATAGATAAAAATAGGTAGATAGATAGATAAGAGATAATAGGTAGATAGATAGATAGATAGATAATAGATAATAGATAAACACACACATATATATATAAATCAGCAATGCCATTCTAGGAAATGGAACTGAGTTTTGCTTGGTTTGAATTTATGTAGCTAGTCTGTATGGTCACATTTCAGAAGATATTATCAGAGCTAAACGTTGGTGTCATTTTACTTTTGGATTTGTTTCATCCACTCTTTCTCATCTACTTATTGATATACGATGAACTCACTTTAAAGCTAATTAATACTACTGCTATATTTGCTGCACTTCTCAGGGAGGCAGATGTTGATTATGTGAGGTGCTGCTCCCAGCCAAGGTGTGTACCCTGGAAGGGGTATGCTAATGTGATTGACCTAGGGCTCAGACCAAATCCTGACCAGAGCAGGACTTCAGGATATTTGGCCACCAAAATTACACACACACACACACACACAACATGGTACTAAAACACTTGGCTGAAATACGAAAAGACGATATCACATTCCAAAGGCCTTCATAGGCTCTATGCCCAATTTACAAATCTGTTTGCTAAAACCTGGTAACAATTTTCCCCTTCACTTCTACTTGAGAGAGTCTGATTTTGAGAGAAATCCTTAGAAGGTTCTGCCTACAGCAGGAGGGGTGAGGTGACCATTTTTGACCCCTAGACTGGTGGAAAGCAAATGATATATATGTTTAATGTGATTATTGAGAGAGGAAAGGGGAAGGAGTGAGTATACCTTCCCTTACTTCGAACCTAGAAAAAGTTTCTCAACAGGATAACTCCGGGAGCTTGAGAAGTGTTTCTTACAACTGGTAGACAAGGTCAACTGATGTTGGGCTCTGCCTAAAAAATTTAAAATGTGAGATGAAGGCAGGATATCTACTGAAGATGAACCTTTATCAATGCCAAAAAGGTGTGTGTGTGCGTTTGTGTGTGTTCAAGAGGTTTGCCCAAAGGGACAAACAGGCTTAGGTAAAGAAAAACTAGAAACGTTGCCAATGCGCAGGGGCTGAAAAAGAAGCAAACAAAGAACAGAGAAGGGAACATCACCCGAGGGTGAGGAATAGAAGACAAGAAAGGGTCCACAGAAGAAAAGGCATCAGCCTCAAAATATTTTTAGGCCCAAAGGAGTATAACAGTAGCCCCTCCTGTCCCTCCCTGTCCCTTGATCTTTATGGGGACAGAAACCTGTGTTGCCAAAAATGGAAACAAGTAAAATTATAAAGCAGAAAAAGAGAAAAAAAAATCGGCCACTTGACTTTTTATCTCGATTGTTGGCTTCCTCTCTGAAGCAAGTCTGAACAAGGAAGCAGGATAAGCCCTGTCTTTAAAGCAAGTAAATCTTTACTATTACAAAGGAGCTAGGCATTTTAATAACCCACCAGGGAACTTTGTATTACTTGAGTTATATCAGAAAAAATATACTACATAAATATAAAAGGACAGAGGGAGACAAAAAAAGAAAAAAAAATTGAACGTAATCATTCCATCTACTTAGAGGGAACTGTCTCTCTGTCTAAAAGGATACACTGTGCCTCCATTTTCAAGTTTTACCCAAAAACAGCAAGAAGGGAGGTGTCTAATAAAGGTCTGTTGAATGATTGAGTTCTTTATCAAATGATGTTATTCCAACGTTAAGCTTGACAAACAATTTATGTATACATTTTGAGAATATTTAGTATTATGTTTTTGTTCCTTGTTTTTCTCAATTTTAGGAAGTTATTGCTCTTAAAGCCATTTTGGTATATTTTGTGCCACATGATTTCTTAACATACATTAATTACAAAGATTGTTGTTAACCATAATTCATCTCATGGACTCAAGCATTTTTTTTTAATTTGTTTAATGCTGATGTTTAAGAGAGAGACATAGCATGAGAGGGGGAGGGGCAGAGAGAGAAGGAGACACAGAATCCAAAGCAGGATCCAGGTTCCGTGCTCTCAGCACAGAGCCCAACACAAGGCTCGAACCCGTGAACCGTGAGATCGTGACCGGAGCCAAAGTCGGACGCTTAACCGGTGGAGCCACCAATGTCCCCCTTAAGCATCCTTTTAATGCATGTTCAAAACTGCTTTAGAAAATTAAACGTAGGAAAGAAAGTGGTGGGATTTTATTTGGTCGCATGACCTTCAGGCGTTACTTAACCTTTTTGTGCTCAGAGTGTTCATAGTGAAATTTGGATAATAATTCGCTACTCCATTAGGTTGCCTTAAGGATTAAGTGTGTTCACACAGGTAAAACACTTAGAATAATGACTGTTACCTGAAAGAGTGTTGGAGAAATGTTAGCAAGTATTGTTGTCCTTGTTTGCCTCATGATGTGTCTGTGTATTGTACTAAGAAAATAACTGTTACACTAATGAGTAGTTCGTGCTTAAGTGTTGACATATTTCTACACGCAAGACTTCCGTGAAGTGAAGGTGGCAAAGACGATTCAAAGGCTAATAAACATTATCGTACTACACCTATTAGGCAAAGTAAATATTTCCCGAGTTATTTACATCATAAAATAGGAATTACAGAAATACTGCTTCACTCTATGAGTGGTACAAATGAAAGCATAAACATGTGTCGATTAAGGCCCACTAACAAAGACATTGTCCACCTGGTTTGTTACAATGGAATGTAACACAAGCACAAGGATTATATTGCTTAACATTATCCAAATAAAATTCTTATAAAATCCGACAAAAAATATCTGAAAACATCCTTGAGACTTTATTTTTTTAATCACACCTAATTTTTTTCTGTCCATGAAAAATATGCCTTTTGAAGGTGTTCAAGAAACCACAAAGCAAATAGCTAATATACGCCCTGATTTTTCTATACTTAAAACAAAACACTCTTTACACTTAAGGGTTTTCTTCTTTTTCTTTCTTTCTTTCTTTCTTACTCCCTTTCCTTAAAAAAATATTGTTTCTTTTTTTTCCCAAGTACATGATTTAGATCATTAGTTTTCAAATGATCCCAAGATAAGCCCTTAACCAGATTATAGTAGCAATGATTTTAATGCTTCTCTGGTTATTAAGGATTTGAATTGTGCTTCAGTTTTTCCTTATCATTTCCCTGTGGCCTAATTTCTGGAGTACATGCAAATACTCAAGACCTAAAAGGCACTAATATTCCAAGATGAGGTAGCTCCTTGCAGCAAGTGAAGACAGAATTTAGAATATCTGTTTTATTAATAGCACTCATAGAACGTAGGGACACAGAAACCCAGCCCCATTCCCTTTCTGGTATAGTCTAGGCCTTTTCATGAAGATCTTTCCTTTTTGAAACCACGTAGAGGGTGACCTCTATGACCAGTATTCCTGTCATCAAAGAAGATACAAAAATGACAAGCACAATCTTAGAATCCTCAATCAGCCCTGTTCTGATTACAGAGTGAATAGATTTTACACAGAGGATATATTTTATCACTAGCCAGGGCTGTGTCCAAAACTCTATGCAGTTAGTTTTTTATCTCATTGCATAGCCTGAGATTCTACAACCCACTTCACATATTTTAGAGATTGACCAGATTATTTCCTAGACTCCTTTCCCCTGTGCCTGTCCCCAACTGACTGACCAAGGCTCTTAATTCTTACCACTCTGATGATGAGTGTAGTCAAAAAAGAAAACCAAAGAGAGATATCTCTTCAATTCTAAGCAGAACTGACCTGTCACCCTATCCATATCTTCCTTCTTTGAGACCCCTGCCTGTTTGCTTCAGTCCCAGCCTTTCTGAAGTCAAGGTGTCCTGGGAGAGCCACCACTTAGGGTCAGGCTTCCCACCCCAGCCTCATTGAAGATTGATAAGGAAGAGAAAAGAGAATCAGAAAACAATCTGAAAGAAAAACAAAAATAGTCTAGGAAAGTTCCAAGAGGGAAGAGTTCACTTTCCCTAGCCCTGTTCAATTAAAACGCATTAGAGTGTTTTGGAGGAAAACGCAATTAACCAAACAGGGAACATTAAATTGTTCATTTTGTCATATTTTAGAAAAAAAACAACTCATCTAGTATACTGTATCAGAATAGTGAATAATACCAACAACTTTATAGAAATTGTAGATAGTATTGGAAGAAAATCAAGTGTTCTTTCCTGTGAATCTCTGAGGTGCCTTATTCAATATTCCTTCTCTTTTGTTTTTGGAACTATCAGCCCTACTTACTAAGAAACCAAGGCCTCTGCCCTCAGTCTATCTGCTTTGGATGACATTGATTCCTAGGCTGCCAGGGTTTCTTCCATGAGTGAGGCCTGGGAACAGACGAACACATCACACAGCATCATTGCACTTCCTTAGGTTCTTTGACAAAACTTTTCGAAAGGAGGAGTTTGTTTTCCCCTAATGCTATTATGTTAGGGGACCCAGGAGCTAGGGGTTTTTCACAGACATTTTGTAAACACTGCCTGAGAAACCAACACGGAGAGGGGAAATAAGAATCAGGAAGTGAGCCCCTGGTCCCTGCTTGAACAAAATTCAGCCCAAGATCTGGACTCCCCAATTGTATGACCCAATGTACTCCTTTTCTGCTAAAAAAAAATTAAATGTTTTTATCTAAAATAAAGTAGGGTTTCTACTACTAAACCAAAAAAAGTCCTGACTAACATGATCACCTAGTATTTTTGCCACTATTTCTAACCAAATTCCAATTGAGTCTTGTTTAATGTTATAAGAGCTAATGTCAAATTGGCTAATTAGTATTTGAAACCAACGATACACAGTACATTTTATCCTCTTATATTAAATTCGATAAATGCTATTAGTAATATGAAATGTATTTTTAAGTTATTTGGAAAGATTCTGCCCTTTTTCTATTTGAGAGTAAGCAGCATAGATTCATGTCTTGGGTCCTTGATATTTTCCTGAGTTTTCCAACACGCTTCTGGTTTGCAGAACATGATGTTCTTTCCCTTCAGGTAATTACATTTGAAATAATCCAAGGGGCTATCAAAATTACAACTGTATAAGCTTATTTTTGTAGAAGTCACTTTATAGTTTTTTCTTCTTTTTGAGTTTGTAATAATGAATATCCTATGACTTTTTATGTTTGAAATAAACATTCAAATTATTTTCAAATATTTTGAAATTGGCAAAATAAAAAAAGGCTTCTGCCAAACAAATTTCCCTTGAATTTATAAATGTGTGTGTTTTTGATGGAAACTTAATCCATATGTTTCTCATTCATTTACAATTAGCTGACAAAAATGTTGTTTTGCAAGAGTTTGATATCTATTATTTTCAAACTCATGCTTTAATAATTTCCCCTCTCATCTACAGAATTCTAAAAGGAAATCTGTCTCAATCAGTCTAATTTGATGTCTTGATTTTCAAAATTCTATTTGTGGATCCAGGTGGCATATTGCCAACAGATTAATCAAAGTTTACATTAAGAAACATCTTTTATGATAAACGGTTAAAGTGATAGATATAACGGCAGAAAAGGAGCACAGTGTAAATCAGAGAGGGAAAAATGATGGGAAAAAGTGGACAATGAAAAGATAACAGCCAAATGACTCAGCCCCAAGACAATTTCCTAAATAACTACGTGTTTTAAAAATTTGGGTATGAATCACTTTATATTTTAAGATATGGCACATGAAGCTTTCTTAATTATACAACAGAGAGCACATGCTAGAGGTCCAAGTAGATTCTCAGTCAACAGAGCAGGTGCCTAATGGGTGACTTTGCTCCTCTCCTTCCATCCACTCCAGCCTGAAATATACCTGAGCCCTGCAAGTGGACCCGAGGGAGTGGGAGCCCCTAGGTAGTACGAGTGGGAGAAAAAATCTCACATTGTGTTCAAAACCACTGAACATGTATCTTGTCACTTCCCCTTTATGCTATGGGTTCTTTCTTTTCTATCATTTAAACGCACACATTTTGGAAAGAGAATTGTCAAATGACACATTTTGTGAGGGTCAGATGTGAGGAGCACTTGAGCCTCATATCCCTTTCGATGGGATATTTGCTCTGTTTGTACAGCGTATTCTTCATAATTTCTCTCCATTCTGAAAGTAAAATGGCATTACCACCAACACTTAACAGTTATCAATCATTCCCATATGTCGGGCTTTGTGCTGGGTGTTTTGCACACATCCATGCTAGTCTTCCAAAAGACAGGAAAATTACACCTTGTTATGTGCATTTTACAGAGAAATAATTCAACAGGATCACCTTCCTACAGGTTCCCACTGTTCAGTAGTATTTTAGAAGTATTGTCTACAAGAATATTTTGTATTCTCCCAACTCTCCCAATTCTCCCAATAGAATTACTTGCTATAAGAAATACTTCTTAATACAGAATTAATAGGGATGTCTTTATATTACAAAGTAACATGTATATGTGAATATATATGATATATAATATTTATATTATTTATATAAATTATATATATATATATATATATATAAAGAGAGAGAGAGACGCGCACACACACATGTATATCTATTTATCTCTGTGTAACAAATACTAAATATGCACAACAGCTACCAATGTTCCAATAATCTTGTAGTTCGGCCATTTGGAACACAAGGCTCCAAACACATTGTAGGACTTCAGGGTCATGTAAAATATTTTCAAGATCTGGGTACAGACTTGGGCTACAGTTTGGTGACCATACTAATGAATTGTAGGAGAGACAATGTTAGGATGAGCCTGTCTCCATTCCATTGGTCAGAATCAGGTATAGGATGTGGTGAAAACCCAATATGATCTCTCCAAGAGTTCATTATTATGGTCCCCAACCTCTTCTATTTTTCCCCATGTACTGAACATATGTGCCACCTCTCAAGGAGTCAGTTCTATTTAGTCCTATTTCATCAGTGCATGTGTCTAAAGACCAGGACCATCACAAGTCTTTCACAAGTAGTCTTTCACAAGTAGTCTTTCACAAGTCTGGCTGTGGCCGTAGGTCCAATGACCTAGAAAATGCAATGACAAGTTGTCTGCTCCTGCAAATCTGATACTAGGAAAGAATGCCTGCAATGAACATGTGCAATCAGACATGCCGCAGTCATGGGCTGATAGAAACACTGAAATCTCACTGGGTAGCTATTGTGAAAGCACTTTACTTAGGGATTGAGGGAGATTCCTCCTTTATTCTAGGGAAACAACTCTCTTATAAACGTCTTCCCAGACTCTAGGTTCTAAGAATTTACTCCCTGCCTATGAGTCTACTTGTCTCCATATGAAATGAGAATTCTTTAGTAGATGCCTGCCTCTTGATAATGGAAACCCACGTCTTATTTATTTATTTATTGTATTTTATTATTATTTTTTTAATGTTTATGTATTTTTGAGAGAGAGAGAGACAGAGCATGAGCGGGGGAGGGGCAGAGAGAGAGGGAGACACAGAATTCAAAGCAGGCTCCAGGCTCCGAGCTGTCAGCACAGAGCCCGACAAGGGGCTCAAACTCATGAACTGTGAGATCATGACTTGAGCCGAAGTTGGAGGCTCAACCCACTGAGCCACCCAGGTGCCCCACCCACGTCTTATTTTAGATGTTAAAGCCAGGTTTCCTTGTTAGTATATTTTTGTCAAATCTTAGAAGGCTTCTGCTCTACTTACTTCCAGTAAGTTCACTGTGCCAGAAATCATACCCACAATTCTTTCCTCAATTTAAGTATCAGGAAGAGGGGCACCTGGGTGGCTCATTCGGTTAAGCGTCCAAGTCTTGACTCTTTGACTCAGGTCATGATCTCACAGTTTTTAAGTTGGAGCCCTATGTCGCGCTCTGCACTGACAATGCAAGGCCTGTGGGAGTCACTCTCTCTCCCTCTCTCTCTACCTCTCCCGTCTCGTGCATGCTCTCTCTATCTCTCTCTTTCTCAAAATAAATAAATGAACTTTAAAAATAAACAAATATCTAGGGCGCCTGGGTGGCTCAGTCGGTTCAGCAACTGTATATCTTAGACTTACTAAATGTTTTCCCACTCGATAATAGTGATCGCCAGCTTTCTAGCCTCTAACACCTGAGTCCTCACCACCTGCACTTAGCTCTTCACTATTACCACATATTTTAGGGTGTTTTTTTTTATTTTTATTTTCTGTATTAGTCAGGACAGGATATATTTTACTGCAGTGTTCTGAATTAGTCAGGACAGGATAAAAAGATACATTTCAACATCTCATCGGCTTACTGTGATAAAAGTGGATTTCTCACTCGTGCCCCAGCCCAGTACGGGCGTGTGCATCTCTGAGCTTTGCTGAGCACCTCTCCTTTTCAAGCAAGTGACTCATGAACCAGGCTGCGTCCATGTTTTAGCTATGTCATTTGGTGCAGGTGGCCTCTAAAGTTCCTATGTGATAGGAAAAAAAGACTTAGAGCAGGACTTATTTTTTTATAAAAATATGCCATCGACATCATCTACACAACATGGATCAAAACTTAGTCACATGACACCAACATTTACTGAGTGCAGCCTGAGGATTGTAGTCTTTCCAGGCCCAGGATAGAGGAAGTAGGACGGTGAGCACATAGTACTCTTTGCCATATAACTGAAAATGTCTGTTTAAACACTACATTCCTTCACATATCTTCATTTGACATTTGAAGATTAAAATAAGAACTTCTGTTCCATATAAACTTTCTCTATCCTGTCTACTGGTCTATTAGATTAATTTATTTCCATTTTAAGGAGCTACCAACAAAACGTTCTAAGAGAAAATGCCTTTTTCCTTGAAAATGTTACAAAAAACATTCTCCTCACCCTGGGAAATCCAAAGTTGGAGAAAAATGCATTGGCAAAATTCATGTCACTGCCACCACATATAGTCTCCCGGCTGTGTTCCTTCCTCCTGTCTCACTCCATCTCTTAATAACTAAAATTATAGTGTTTCTGGCTTCAGGAATCACCATATGGAAAACGTCTAGTGCTTTAGAACCCTTTTTCATGCCATGGTGCATAAGAAAACTGTTAATATCTTATGATATATTTAATCACATTACACTGTGTGCTGTCCATACTAGATTTATTTCTTAAAACATGCTTTAACGTGCATTCTAAAGTGGACAGGACCTATGACCATTCAGACACCAATGCTAAGAAGAGAATAGTAAGGACGAATCCCAGATTTCCACCTAAGACAACTACTTGATTTAAAGACAAAATGAAACATTATTCATGGAACAACCTCTGAATGTTTATAAATTTAAAAATGAGTGAACTGAGCAGGCTAGATAATATAAATAGACATATGTGACAGTGTATATCTACCTGGGCATGCGCTTTATAAAATGTGGCTATTGATGCTTGGACAACAAACTATCTTTGTTTGATTATTCATCATAACATTATATCCTCTCTTTTGATTGCAACCTTAAAGCTGAAAGGGACATTGATTGCCACTGAACATAAACAAATTTTTTAAATAATTTTTACTAGAAACAGTAATTTTAATCCAATTGCATGCAAAGCAGATTAACAAGAAAGTGTTTATGATACAAATAATTAAATAAAAATAATTATGCAACACACATTGCTTCATTTCAGACATAGGTAGAGTGGGGATTAATTTAGAGGATAAGAATTTATATTAAAATAAAATGAAGGGGGGGGCGCCTGGGTGGCTCAGTGGGTTAAGCGTCCGACTTCAGCTCAGGTCATGATCTCACGGTTCGTGGGTTCAAGCCCCGCATTGGGTTCTGTGCTGACAGCTCAGAGCCTGGAGCTTGTTTCAGATTCTGTGTCTCCCTCTCTCTCTCTGCCCCTCCCCCAGTCGTGCTCTGTCTCTCTCTGTCTCAAAAATAAATAAACATTAAAAAATGTAAAAAATAATAATAAAATAAAATGATGGTACAGTCAAAAGAATAAAATTGTTGTGTGGAGGATTTCCATTAGATACTATTTTTAATATTATTTTAACTTGATGTTTAAGAAATCAAACACACACACACACACAAAATTCTTTTGAATTCATTTGTTTTAGCTTTCTTTCTCCATCTTCCATTGTGGACCTCTTAGTAGAGATCTACTTTATGGTTTTAAACACACTTAATAATAGTTCTTTTCTTTATTTTTTTTAATGTCTGTTTATTATTTTTGAAGGCCAGAGCATGAGCAGGGGAGGGACAGAGAGAAAGAAAGGGAGACACAGAATCCCAAGCATGCTCCAGGCTCTGAGCTGTCAGCACAGAGCCCAATGCGGGGCTCAAACTCACACCCCTCGAGATTAAGACCTGAACAGAAGTCGGACACTTAACCAACTGAACCACCCAGGCACCCCAACAAGAGTTCTTTTCTATGTTACTTGTGTTAAATTCACCATATGAATTCAATCCTCTGAAATTGTCTCTCTCCATACATTTACAATTATTCAATAAAAATTAATATTAAAAGCTGGTCATTTAGATTTCCTGAGAAATGTTTGATTTCAGGGCTATTTTAAACATTTATAGAGACTATATACAACACATGAGATATTTTACTTTCCATTTGGGCATGTGTGTGTGGGTATTTTAGGGGAGAAACTGCATAATAAACATTTTACTCACCCTCCTGAAGCTGCATCCTGACTACCTCTAAGCTACTGAAAGAAGTGCTAACATGTATACTTAGGCAAAAAGGGAACTGAACTAAGAAAGATATCGCAAGTATTAATGGGGAAGAAAGAGATCAATTGAGTCTTTTGGTGAATTGAATTAAGTATTTATAATAAAAACAAGATGAATAAGGTAGATCTAAAAAACATAAACATACACTTAATTGTTTTAACCGTCAGGTTATTTAAGAGTAGAACAGTTGGGGCGCCTGGGTGGCGCAGTCGGTTAGGCGTCCGACTTCAGCCAGGTCACGATCTCGCGGTCCGTGAGTTCGAGCCCGCGTCGGGCTCTGGGCTGATGGCTCGGAGCCTGGAGCCTGTTTCCGGTTCTGTGTCTCCCTCTCTCTCTGCCCCTCCCCCGTTCATGCTCTGTCTCTCTCTGTCCCAAAAATAAATAAAAAACATTGAAAAAAAATTAAAAAAAAAATAGAACAGAAAATAAAATGCAAACAAAAAAGAGTGGAATACAGATTTTTTATTTATCTTAGAGTTTATTAATAATGCATGTATTTTCTTTAAGTTTATTTATTTTTGACAGAGAGAGAGAGAGAGAGAGAGTGTGAGCGTCAGCTAGGGAGGGGCAGAGAGAGAGGGAGACACAGAATCTGAGGCAGGCTCCAAGCTCCGAGCTGTCAGCACCTGTCCTGGAGCTCAAACTCATGAACACTGAGATCATGACCCGGGCCAAAGTGAGACGCTTAACCGACTGAGCCACACAGGTGACCTGATAATGCCTGTATTTTGAAAGTAATCTCTGAAAGGGGCGCCGGGGTGGCTCAGTCGGTTAAGCATCTGCTCAGGTCATGATCTCACGGTTTCGTGGGTTCGAGCTCCACGTGGGGCTCTGTGCTGATAGTGCTGGGAGTCTGTTCGGTATTCTCTCTCTCCCTCCCTCTCTGCCCCTCTCCCACTCACGTTGTCTCTGTCTCTCTCAAAATAAATAAATAAACTTAAAAAAATTAAAAATAAATAAAATAATCTCTGAAAAAATAGATACAGATGATGTGACTTGAAAATCAGTAAAGAATAGATGCAGAAGAGAATAAAAATCGTATCAATAAATCACCAGAAGGGGGTGAGGCAGTATTTGTGAAAAGCACGGGAAATCAAGGGAAGTAAACACACACACACAAAGTGTTAATAAAAGAGATTAAAATACATACATAAGCATAACTAGTGTGTGAAGAAAAAGAGAGTTGTACAGTCCATTGTATAATATGATATCCTTCATATAAGACTTTTTTGGAATGCAACAAAAATACTGTTTTTGGTGGATACATATGTTTGTAATACACTTACAAAAACACAAATGGAAAGACACACACCAAATTCAAAACAGCAATTACTTCTAAGAAAGAAAGATAAATTATTTAGTGTTTTCTTTTTTTTAATAATAGGTTAAATTTTGGGGCATCTGCATGGCTCAGTCGGTTAAGCGTCCGACTTAGGCTCAGGTCATGATCTCACGGTTCCTGAGTTCGAGCCCCCATAGGGCTCTGTGCTGACAGCTCAGAGCCTGGAGCCTGTTTCAGATTCTGTGTCTCCCTCTCGCTGCCCCTCCCCTGCTCACGCTCTGTCTCTCTCTCCTCCAAAAATAGATAAACATTAATTTTTTTTAATAATAGGTTAAATTTTGCTGATTCTGGGTGGTACACAAATGGATGTCTCTATGCTTTTGTTTTAATTTGAATTTTTCACAAAGAGATTGCTTTACATATGTTACAATAGAGGCTAATCTTAGCTAGATCAACAGACACTTCTCTGTCACTACATCATCTAAGGATCATAGTTTCTTCATGTTGGTTGTCATGTCACCCCCCTTAATATGCAATATTTGTCTACCTCTTCAAGGATGGCCTCCCACCAGCAGAAAAAAGGAATGAAAAAATAGAGAGTAAGAAGCTATCTTTCACAGATATGACACCCCAGTTTCACATATCATATGTTTATTAAGCCATCAGACAGAATTTAGTCATATGATCATACAAATATGCAAAAAAAAGGCCGGTAAATACAGTCTTAAGAGGGGTGAACATGTGCCCTAGCTAATACTTTGAGGTTCTATTACTAAGAGGAAAGAGAGAAGCATGACGATGGTCACACAGTAGTAACACAGCGTGTCTAAATGTGTGGGCTGTAGATGACTGATTGTTAAGAATCTTTTTGTTGGGGGGCGCCTGGGTGGCTCAGTCGGTTGAGCGTCCGACTTCAGCTCAGGTCACGATCTCGCGGTCCGTTGAGTTTGAGCCCCGCGTCAGGCTCTGGGCTGATGGCTCAGAGCCTGGAGCCTGCTTCCGATTCTGTGTCTCCCTCTCTCTCTGCCCCTCCCCCATTCATGCTCTGTCTCTCTTTGTCCCCAAAATAAATAAACATTAAAAAAAAAATTAAAAAAAAAAAGAATCTTTTTGTTGGGACGAGTATAGTTTTATGCTGCGAGTAAACAGCAAAACAGCAGTAATCATTTCTATCAAGATATTTCATGAATTAGCAGCACCCAGGTGGCTCAGTCAGTTAAACATCTGACTTTGGCTCGGGTCATGATCTCATGGTTTGTGGGTTTGAGCCCCATGTCAGCCTCTGTGCTGACAGCTTGGAACCTGGAGCCTGCTTCAGATTCTGTGTCTCTCTCTCTCTGCCCCCCCCCCCCCGCTTGTGCTCTCTCGATCTCAAAAATAAATAAACACAATTTAACAAGGAAGATATTTGATTAATTAAAACAGAAGGACCATATTTTTCCTGAGCACTAAGCTACATGAGGGAGACTGGGGTTAGGGGCAGGTGGTGTAAATTCTCCTCCTAAGAAAATCTCTTTTGTTTAAACAAAAGCAGTGTTTCTTAACATAAATAGGCATCTAGAAGGAATTGGAGTAGAAAGAGCAACTAATGTCATTAGAAGAAATGATACTGAAATTGTCAAGATCAGCTTATCTTACATTGTTAAACTGGTAAACCGCTCTCCAAAAGTATCTCAGCCAGAGAAGGGGACATAGCCTGTTACATGTTGCCATTACTTCAAAACCTGTCCCTTGATCTTACGTGTGGGCTGGTGATAGCAATTACTCTGATTTCAGGCTTCTAAATGCAGGGGGAAAACCTTATGTTGAGCTCCTCTAGTATCTTTTTTTTTTTTTAAGAAATAAGGCACAATTTTAGATTCCTTTGCAGCCCTTGTATCTGTAACTTGGTGGTAGGATATTCCTACCTTCTGAAATTTATGAGTACTCTACTAAACATTTCTTAATACATTTTTCAAATTTAATTATTTATAGCCATGTTCTGTCTTAAAAAAAAATGTCCAAAAAAGAACATCCACAAAAGACACCAGAGAGCACTGAAGTCCTTCAAAGCAGCCAAGTTCTGTGATTTCTTGTTAAAGTTTTGTGAGGTGAAGTTGGCCTCGCACAGATATTTTCCAGAGATGTGGAGTTGGCAGATAGGGTGCCCATTGGCATCTTACTAATGAAAAAATAAACTAGTTCAAGTGATTGGAAAGCATGCAGTGTGCTTGCGTCTTAGGACCTGTTAATGATGCGAGTGGTATAACTGGAAGCTACATAGAACTTTCTTAACTTGGGTAACTGAGTGTCTTCAACCGCACGAGTGACATTGTAGTAGCTGCTGAGTTTAGCCAGCCTTTTCCTACTTTAAAATGTGAGCGTTATAAGAACACGGAATTTGAAGACTAAAGTGGAAAAGTCAATGGATGTTAAAGGGTCTAAACATTAAAATTTATAAAATTACATTTCTGTCCAACAATACTGTGAAAGGAAATGAAAAGAAAAAACTTATTTGTATTTTTCTGATTCTGTGTTATTTTAGGTACAAGTTAAAGCTTCAATGCAGTTAGTAACACTGTAGAATCCTTGATAGTCATGTGAATAGAGTTATGCAAAATTGTTATAACAGCTTTGGAAGGTATATCTTGAAAATGTTAAGCCATGGTCTTATTTGCTAATAGCAATAAAACACAAATAACAGATTTTCATTTATTTTAGACAATTTTAATGTCATATATAATATGTTTATATATACGTATATATGTATATGTGCATATTATGTATACATGTGCATATATCTGTATGTACATATATATGTATATATATTATGTATAGTATATGACATATACAATTTATATATAATTTATTTTAGACAATTTTAATGTCATATATAGTATATATATACACATATATGTGTATATATGCATATTATGTATATACATACAAATATCTGTATGTACATAATATATATGTGTGTGTATGTTATATATATTATATATATCATATATATACACATTCCCTGAAAAAGTACAGTTCACATTTTGGTTCCTATTCGTTTTCAGAATTAGTTGTGCCCAAATATATAAACATTATTTTGGTTTTGGAAAGCATCAATAACAAAGTCCTCCCTTTTTTTCCAGTGAATTGATATAGCTCTATGAAGCATGAAAATTATCTTTAAATAACAGGCTTGTGAGTTTAAATAAATTCCAGGACAATGAGGCCTGTTTAACCATGATTTTCCTTTTTAGAAAACACAAATCTTCATGGAGAGTAAATGGCTTAACATTACTCTACAAACATCTCCCAGTTGTAGGGGGAAAGAAGGAAAAGTACACATTTATTATGTTCCAGTCTTTCGGACGAGGGAGAAAACACGATCATGGACTTAACTCGCCAACACTGCAAATCCTCAGGATTGAAAATGTACTGTAACCAAGAAAGTTACGAAGCCAGAATGCTTAAGAAATCCAGTGGGTTCGATGACTCTGGAAGTATTTTCAGAGACCTTATCAACTAAGCTCATTATACTGATATGTAAACTAGAAGGGAAGCTTGGCTTTTCCTTCTGGAGTCCATTCAACAGTCTAGAGGACAGAGGTCTAGAAGTTACCACAGTCAGAAAGTTTCAAATTTGTCTCCAAGTTAAGCAGAGCTAGGAATATTAACTAAATTTATTTCCATTTCAGACCTAATATTCTTAGAAGGCAGGCCTTCTAGATATGTTGATTATTTCTGCTTAGAAGAAATGTAAAGAAAGACAAAATAGACAAAATGCACAGAAGAGTTACAAACTATGACTTTAGGCAAAAAAAAAAGAAAAAAAGAAAAAAAAGGAGAGGCTCAATTTAGGGAGTAAATTATTGAAAATTAAAGGCATTAAGAAAGCAAAAAGTTTCCTGTTGTGATAAGAATATTCTGATCTCGTTTTTATTAATTTACCATGTTACTGTCCTTCCCTTCAATTTAGCACTTACTTTGTAAGCCTATCTGAAAAGGAAAACAGAAAAGAACAGAAACATGGACTTGTCACAGATCTGGCAGCTAGTATTTCCATGAGTTTTGATTTCCCAAATATGTAAATTCAAACCTAGTTTTCAAACTAATTTACCAGTGATGGCCCAGTTGTTTCTGTAGCTATTTAGTAGAGATATTGTGTTTCTTCCATTTAAGCCTCATTTAAAATGAAACCCAAACTCTTAAATCTTTGACCTTATTTTTAGTAATATGCACACACAAAAAAACATTGTGAAGCCAAAAATAATTTGGCAGTTTTATTTCAGAGAAGCTATAGAAATATTAGTTTTCTGACAGGATTTAAGCTTTAATTGACCAAGTGGTTCTAATGCCCATACAAGGATAAGTGACTTCCAAAATTTGCATTTAAGATTGTAAGATTAACTTCTTTCCCTTGAAATGAAGGGCTATGACTGCTGCTGGAATATTATGTCTTAAGAAAGGGGAGTAGGTCAAAGAATACTGCAATGACCAAATCAGCTCCATCGGGTTACAGGGAAAAAAAAAAAAAAGAAAAAAAATATATATATATATTTGAACCAAAAAAAGGAAAATGTTTTGTTGCCCCCCCCCCAAATAACTAATTTTCATTCCCTTAAGGCCAATCTACAACTCATGAAGAATTCATGGATTAGAAATTAAAATGCAACAGATCATGGTAGTGGTTTGGATATAGGGTAAGAGGAAGAAGGAGATCAAAGTTTCTACTTTGCATAATTTGATGGTGTCCTGAGAGAGGGAACACTAGAAATGGACCAGATATGAGTGAAGTCAGGCAAGATCATAGGTATTCTTTCAGCATATCAAGTCTGACTTATTTTTGAGAAAACCAAACGGAAGTTTTCATCCAAGTGGCCATAGAAGTGAACTTGTCTCTGTAATTCACTGCTTTCCTGAAGGTAACTAACATCTTCTTGCGTATCATATTTGGTACCAAAGGCCTGCTGCATCCTGCTGATGCTGTTGGACTTCAGGGGGAGGGGCATGGGGCAAGAACGAAAGAGAACATCTTGGCTGAAATGGTCGCAGAGTCTGAGACAGAGAGAGAAACCCCACATACATCCAGGGAGACTTGAGGGCAGTGTGACTTTTTTTTTTTAACTCTCTTGATCAAATCCTTCTGCCAAATGGAAAAATGAATGAAGTAAAATCTTTCTAAATGTCTTGTTCTGGGAGTACAGAAGTAAAAACAAACTGTAAAGACTTCATATCAATCAAGGATGTGGGAAGGTAAAATTAAAGCATCTTAGGAGGAGCTTTCTTATTTTTATCTGAGGACAGAGAACAAGTTTAATTTGATTTTTAGAAATAGAAAAAGTTGTTACTCAAACATTCAAAAGCATAGTTAATTTAAAAAAAGGTAAATTGAAAAAAAATTTTTTAAAGGTAAATTGAATTAACCAAAATGAATCAATTGAGCAAAGACTATGTGCAAGAAAAAGAGAAATTGACAACATATGTTCCCTATGACCCAGTGTGTACCCATGTTTGATTTCTATACATCAGGCCATTCTAGAATTTTTGTCCCATTTCAATGCAACTAAATACCTTCAAGGGTGGGGTGGGGGGCATGCAGTTGATTTATAATCGGTAGAAACAATAACCCAAAGGTTGTCTTTGTGACGCTTTCCAGCTGCTAGTTATTACAAATAAAGTCCCAAATATCTTTCTAAAGAAGAAAGAATATAAAACATATATTATGAAATTTTCTGCAATTATTGCTACATGTGACAACAAGGGTGAATCTCACATCTGCTGTAGTAAGTAAATAAAACAGGTCAGAAACAGAAGACTACACACTATAATGAATATATATATATATATATATATAGAGAGAGAGAGAGAGAGAGAGAGAGAGAGAGACAGACCAAAGTAATCTATGGTCATAGAAGCCAAGGAAGTGAATACTTCACACTTTAATGACTGGTTAGGGGGAACACCAGCGAAACTTGAAGATTTCTTTCAAAAAGATCCTCCTCCTACATATACACAACATATAGAATATTCCCAACTTGTAGGTTATTACAAATAATTCTGCTATGAGCTTCATGCACATACCTTTTGGTGCACACATGTATGCATTTCTGATGATACTGTTAAAACATAATTTTAAAAAGTTAAAAACATTATTGTCATGCAAGTATGAAATTAGCTCATATCAATGATTTAATAGCTAATTAATAATAACTAATTCATTAACGAAAGAACCAGTAATATGGTGATGCTGGTTCAAAGAGCATTTGAGGAACAGGAACTTAGACAGTTTATTAGAAAAGGTACACTGAAATAGTTTGTTTATTTATTTACTTATTTATTTATTTTTATATGAGACATTTGTTTAATGATCTGTAGGGCAATAAACTGTAGTATTTAGGAATGTGCACACTTCTGTACTCAGGGTATGGAAAATAGAGGTAGTTAATATTTCCTGTATACATCATTTACTGTATCAGAATTTTAAATAAGCAAAGATTAATTTTGTAATTGAATTATTTTATAAGAATGGTAAATATTTCAAATACTTTGCAAAATAGAAAGTGAACTTACTAGATAATTAAGGTAATTGTTTTCTTTATTGTGCCTAGGAAATACCAACATTTAAAAAAGAAGGCTAAGAAACCAAACCACCAGGAGAACTAAATGATAGGAATATAGAAGCAAAAATTTGTCTACCATGAGTGAATGAGGGAATTACTGAAAATAAAAAGTTAGGGCAGAATTTTAAAGACTGCTTTTTTCTATAAGCTCTTGGTTTTGCATAGGAAAGGAAAAGCATACTACATCAGTGTGAATTTTCTAGAATATGATTAGGCTCCACAACTAATATTGCATGTTGATTGCATTTGGCAATAGCAAAATATAAAGGGGAGGGGGGAAGCAATGTAGAGATCAGAATGGATCCATTGCTAATCAATTTTATTATGGGTACCAATTTTGTGTTTCTTAGTGTATGGCCCTGAAATTCATATAGAAAGAATCTTCCAGAAATCTATCCCTCTTTAAATCCAAGTCTGTTGGTGGCCAAGCTAGAATGGTCATTAGATATGTCAGTAAAAACCCCTGTTTCAAAGTCATCCTATAAGAATCCATGGTTGCCCCACCATTTTATAGAAAACTATTTAAAGAAAATAGACAATTTTTTAATGTTTATTTTGAGAGAGAGAGCGCGTGAGAATGAGTGAAAGAGGGGCAGAGAGAAAGGGAGAGGGAGGATTCACTCTGACAGCACAGAGCCCAACGCAGGGCTCAATTCCACAAACCATGAGATCATGACCTGAGCTGAAATCAAGGGTTGGATGCTCAACCAACTGAGCCACCTAGGTGCCCCTAAAACAGACCATTCTTTAACATCAGTTTGATGTGATAATTTATGGTCACTCTAAATATTCCATTATTATAGAATTCCCATATCCCAACAAATTGCCAGATCGTACCAAATTTCATACTAATCATCCAATATGGGACCATATATAAAATTTCTACCCACTATTTGGAAGCAAGAAGGACCTTAATTTTCTATGGATTACTTCTCACATAACATGGAAGAGAACAAAACCACTAAAAATAAGTTCCCTTAAGAAACTTGTTTCTCTTTTGGGCTATGAAACGGGCTTAACCATTATTTTCAGTTTTGCAAATGTTAGCCATATTGGATCCATTTGGTGGTCCAACCATACTCTACAGAAACAAATTAACAGAAAACAAACAGACAAACAAAGTGCTATGGGAGAAGTCAGCATACTGAAGAAACGTTATTGTCAATTTATTTTAGAAAGAGCTGTATTCACTGTAATGCTTCTAAACAGGAAGGATTTGGAGTCAGTTTCACTTCAGAAAAACACTCACATATATGAAATGTAGTCAAGTTTCTGGAGATTTGGACAAGATAGATATCATGAGAGCACACTGTTATTGTTGAATGTGGATTGTCTTCATCCCATTCTAATAAAGCATTAAAATCTGGGAGATTCTGCTACCATGTGCCCCACTCAGTAACCATCACCCCAGCAGTTTGTGTGGGTGCAGTGGTGAAACATATTGCGCTCCTGGCGTTTTTCTGACTTGGATGTTGCTCTCTGTTGAGCGTCACATTCCGTAAGAGGATTAGCTTGCATGTGCAATTTACAGTACAATGCTTGAGTCTGAGCTGATTAAAAAAGCATCAATATGTTTCCACCACTCAAGAAAGCTTCAAGTTCTTCGTGACACATGTGAGAAAAGAGGAAAGTTCACTTTCCTAGAAAAATAAACACTCCCTATATAAATAAACAAAGACCTTCATCGCAGTATAAATTGTTTGTGAAAATGGTTTTACTCGAGAAAGGATTAGCTTATTGCCAGAACAAATAGTTGCTACTGTACATATCTTTTTTCTTTTAATCTATACCAAGAAACCCAAACTCAAATATGTGGCAATTTAAGTATTTATGTAATATTTAGAGGTTTTGCTTTGTGGTCACGTCTTCTAACCATTTCAGGGAGGACATAAAAAGCAAAACCATAAAAGAAGACAACTTAAAAAAAGATAAATTAGAATTCATCAAAACTGAAGACCTCTGTCCTCTGTAAGATGCTGTTACAAAGTGAAAAGACAAACCATAAACAACGATAAAATATTTTCAATATTTGTGAAATATATTTGACAAAACGCTTGTGTCTAAAATATATAAAGAGTCCTTAAAATTCAACAATTCAGTGTGAAGGAAACTCACCCAGTTGTTTAAAAATGTACAAAAGATTTTAAAAGATGGTTCACAAAAGATAACTCACCAGTGGCAAATAAGGATGTGTGAAGGTGCTCAACATCATTATGCATCTGAAAAATGCACATCAAAATTTAAATAACAATAAAAACCCAATTAAAATGACTAAAATGTAAACGCTTACCAACAGCATGTGTGAGTAAGAATGTGAAACAATTGGATTTCTCATGCATTGCTGTACAAAATGGTACAAACACATAGGAAAAAATGATTTGGTAGTTTCCATAATGTGGAATATACAGGCATAAAAAAACATTTAACTCAATTGGAACTCATTTGAAACTCTTCAGGTCTGACACAAAACTCAGTTGTGAGGAGGGGCACCTGGGTGGCTCAGTCACTTAAGCATCTGACTCTTCATTTCAGCTCAGGTCACAATCTCACGGTTTGTGAGTTTGAGCCCCCGCAAGCTCCCCACTGTTAGTGCAGAGCCTGTTTGGGATTCTCTTGTCTCCCTCACTCTCTGCCCCTCCCTGCCTCCCTTTTCTCTCTCTCTCTCTCAAAATAAATACATAAACATTTAAAAAACTTAGTTGTGACGAGTTCAGTTGAAAGATGACTTTATCTCATAACGAGACAGTAACAATGAAATCAGAATAACAAGATAAATTGAGAATATTGCTTGACGATAAATATGACAGGACCACCATTCGTTTAGAAAAGGACCTAATGTATCTTCATATAATTCTCTAGGTTTCATTTGCCAAAGACTAATGGGACTGATTTGATTTATCAGAATTTTCAAAAGTAGTTCTATTCCCAAGTCTATAACTAATTTGTTTATGATCTTTGCCAGGTTGCTTAATTCTTTGGCCATGAGTAAAATAGAAATGTTGGGTAAAACGTAAATGTTACCTCTTTCTCATCTTACTCATAGAGTAGTGGTAAAGATAAAAAGACATAATGGATAAGTACACTTTTGGAAATTGTGAAACATTGATTGAACGTAATCGATCTTACTCAAACAGCTGTTAGTTTTATCAATTTATTCATATCATTATTATGTACAATAAAAGGTCTGAAATGATTCAACCTGATTTTCTATCATTAATCATTAGGCAACATACATCATTATGACTAAATAGTTCAATCTGTGGAAATAAAACAGGAATAGATATTACTTACATGATTACAGAAATGTTTGCTTTGACTTTATTTCAGTCATCCTGTAAAATAATTCTGGGTAAGGTAAAGTTGCAAAGATTATTGAAAATTTGCTTTATTTAAGTGCTTCGGGACGTTTTTCTTTAAAACCTGCCATTCCTATTGTATAAACACTCTCCTTAGTTGCAAGAGGCAATAGTCATTATAATACAGCTTTCAAGTTCTATAATATATACCATATGAAAAAACAGGATGTTTCAAAAACAAAATTCTTCCCAAGAGGTGATTATTAGATGACTCTTTTTGAAACCACACTTCAATATTTATCCATATGCTCCAGAGAAAAAATTTGGCACATTTATTAAAATCAGTGGGAGAGGGTCACCTAATTTTAGATATGCTGAACTAGACTTTGTAGTTTGCCAATTGTATTAAATCATAATTAGTAAAAATAACAGGATATCTGCTTTAATGTTTTAAGAAATCCAATGACCCACAAATGTTGAAACAACAAAACCGGAGAATGAATGTGAGAATGGTTCTCAAATTATAACAATGAATTATAAGTTAAGTGACCAGTTTTTACTCAAATTGAAACGCTTCAGCTGCTATTAGAGACGAATTTTTGTACAGTTTCCAACTGGAGTTTTGAAAAAACCCAGGACACATTACCATGTGCCTGTAAATTCAGCGCCAACACATGGATTTTTGAGGTTCTGAATATATGCAGCATAAGGATATTCTTTTATACACCTGAAACTAATGTAACATTGTGTGTCAACGAAAACTCTCCAAGCACATACGATCTCCTTAAAATTGTAACACTCTCTTCAAATGGTCATTTCTGATTATGTAAAGATGCACTCCAAAGACAGGAAGATTGTCTTCCTCATCTTTGAGTCACTATCCCTAGAAAAAGTTTCAACAATTGTCATATCCCCAAGTGCAAAATATTTGAGTCAACAGTCATTCTGGGTTTGGAGGTTTACCTCTAAATATCTGACATACAGTTTTATCTAATTTTATCCTCACATAAACCCTACAAAATATTTATTGGTTCTGCTTGTTCACTTATGACATCAAGTAAACAGTTACTATGTACTCCAAGCCAAATTTTAATGGTAAATTTAACATCCATATTTTTAAAATCACTACGCTTCACGTTATGGAAAGTATTTTTAAATGATTCTGAGGATAAATTTGAGAAATTATTGCAGAAAGCAGAGAAAAGTCATGACAAAGGTCAATGATAAAAGATTATACGAAAGTAGGGGAACAAAGTCTGATTTTAAGAAATGTAAGGGATCCTGATTTGGAAACAAACAAACAAACAAACAAACAAAAAACACGAAAAAGAAGTAATAATCTGAAATAACCAAAGAAAATTTTTACCACTTTAAAAACTACCAACTGATATAAATATGTATATATCATATTAGTAGCAATACAACTCAATTTGAAGGATTTACTGTGTTCTATGCAAATATATATAAAATATACTCCTTCTAAAATAATTCCTTGATAAAAATGAAATATGAGGAAAATATAAAAAGCATCCTATGAAAATCTAGGGAGGAAATAAAAAATTTTGTTCAAAGGAACAATATTCTTATTGGTTTCAACCACATCCGTGCCAATGGTAAATTTAAGAAGATGTATCACAGTCATTAAAAGGTTTTGAGAAGAAAGGGTTTTATACATGACTGTTAATAAAATTCTATGTATTCACTAGATAGGCCCTCTTTCTGTGTTTCAGCTAGGTTTCTAGACTCTCCCACAGTTAGATTGGAGCCATATGACTGAATTCTAGTCAGTAGAAGATGGAAGAAATTTATATAAGGTAATTCTGGCCATAAAAACCTCCTAAGGAATCGGTCAGTCGTCTCCTGCTTTCTGCAGCAAACTCGGAATCTGTTCATATTACTTAGCTACTAGTTTGAAGAGACTCAGAATCCCGGAATCACCTCTAAGGGAAAAACAGTCAGAACTGCAATTGTATTGTGATGTTGATAAGAATAAACTTGTGGTATCAGTTTCCTATTGCTACTATAACAAATAGCCATAAATTTAATGACTTAGAAACAATTATTTAATAGCCCCAGAGCTGAGACATCTAAATGGTTCACACAGAGGCACCTAGGTGGCTCAGTCAGTTAAGCATCTGACTCTTGATCTCAGCTCAGGTCGTGATCTCAAGGTTCATGGGATTGAGCCCCATATCAGGCTCTGCACTGACAGCACAGAGCCTGCTTGGGATTCTCTCTCTCCCACTCTCTCTGCCCCTCCTCTGCTTGCACTCTCTTTCTCTCTGAAAATAAATGAATAAACTTAAAAACATATATATTAAATGGTCCTCACAGAACTAAAATCAAGATGTTGGCCCATCTCCATTCTTTCTGAAGCCTTTGGGGACAATCCATTCCTTGCTTTTTCCAACTTCTAGAGGCTTCCCATATTTCTTAGCTCATGGTCACATCACCACAGCATCTGATTCTATCATCGCATCTTTTTCTTGACTCTGGCCCTCCTGCTTCTCTCTTATAAGGACGCTTATGATTATATTGGGCCTGCTCAGATAGTCCTGGATAATCTTTCCATATCAAGAGTCTTAACTTAATCATATTTGCAAATTCCCTTTTGCCATGGTAACATACTCAACAGGTTTTAAGGATTAGGGTATGGACATCTTGGTAGACCACTACTCTGCCTACCAAACTTGGATTTGTACAACCACTGAGATCTGAGACTGTAGTTGCTGCTTATAGATTTGGGGGCACATTTGCATAGCCTCACCTGTTAGGAGTGATGAACAAAATAAGCTTTTCTCTAGCAAGATGTTAACATGGAAACAGATAAGTAATGGCTCTAATATGTCATGCATATTCTCTCTCTTTCAAACAAACTATTGAAAATATACTCTTTTATTTGGGAAATAAAGGAAACTTTCCGATTCAAGACTGTGGCCATGATTTAAATTGACTTTCTTTATTGGCCAAGACCTCAGATTTAACAATTTGTGTGCTGTGTTTCAGCTAATTGTTACTCTTCCACTTTTGTTTCATTCCCCAAACCAGAAATGTGTTTGTTAGGGATATATCCTTCTGTTCAGAGTTTATTCTTAATTTCTTATTTTGACATCTATTAAAAAAATAAAAAACAAAAAACAAGCTGGTACTTTGCTATACCCATAATTGCTAAATCTGATTCAGGCTTTCATATGATTAGGACATTCTGGTGAAGAATTTATTAAAAAGGAAGAAGGGAAGAAAGAAAGAAGAAGAAAGAAAGAAAGAAAGAAAGAAAGAAAGAAAGAAAGAGACAGCAAGCAACAAAGCAACAAAGAAAGAGAAAGAAAGGAAGGAAGGGAGGGAGAAAGAATGAAAGAGAAAGAAAGAAAGAAAGAAAGAAAGAAAGAAAGAAAGAAAGAAAGAAGAGAAAGAAAGAAAGTCTCACAGAGCTCAAGGAAGTAACATAATTACTATCTTCTTTGTCAGACACTGAGTGATAATATTCTGCATGTTTAAATCCTATGCTAAATCTCTTGCCTCATACGGTAAATAATTGTTTTATTCTAGCTTCCTGGCAGCTACTATGTGTCTTTTTATTATTATCTTTCCACATTTTTTCTTCTGTTACCATATTAGTCAGAGCAGTTTGACTGCTTCAGCAAACAATTCCAATTTTTACTAGCTTAAAACAATGTAATTTTTCTCCTGTTCGTGTTATGTTCCAAAACAGGTTGGCACCATAGGGAGGTTGTATTAGCTCAGTTTGCTATAACAAGTACCTTAGATTGGGTGGCTTAAACAACAGAAATTTATGTTGTCAAAGTTCTGGAGCTTGGAAGTCTGAGATCATTGTTCTGGCTGATTCAAACTCTGATAGGAGCTCTCTTCCTGACTTACAGATGGCTGCCTTCTCAGTGTCCTCTCAAGGCAGAAAAAGAGATCTCTGTCTCTTCTTCCTCTTCTCGTAAACAATCCTTTTGGATTAGGGCTCCACCTTTATGTCCACGTTTATCCTTAATTACCTTTTGAAAGCCCAATCTCCCAATATAGTCACACTGGAAATTGAGGCTTCAACATATGAGTTTGGGGACTATGGCATAGCATTTTATCCCTGTCCCCCAAAATTCATGTCTTTCTCACATGGAAAATATGTTCATTCCACCCTAACAGCTCCCAACAACTTGACTGATTCCAGTATCAATTCTGAAGTCTAAAGTCCAAATTGTTTTCTAGATATCACTTAAATCAAGTATGAGTGAGACTCAGCATGGGATTCATCGTAAGGCAAAATTTTCTTCCAGCTGAGAACCTGTAAAACCAGATGAGCTATGTGTCTCCAAAATACGCTGGTGGGGCAGGCAAAGGATAGACATTTCCCATTTCAAAAGGGAAAAATTTGAAGGAAGAAAGAGGTGATAGGTCCCAAGTAAGTACAAAACCTTGAAAGGTAAATTCTACAAGATCCTAAGGCTTAAGAACAACCCTCTTTGGCTCAATGCTTTGCTCTCTCAAACCATTGAGACAGTGGCCCCATCTTCAGAAACCCCAGAGAGCAGTGGTTCCGTACTGAGTCTCTCGGGGGCCAGGCCCTCACAGCTCTGTGGGCAGCCCCACTTCTAAGGATTTGCAGGATGCTCCCACCCCCAAGGCTGCAACTAAAGGCCATAGGGCATGTTGATACTGAGGTGGTGATCCAACCCTCTGAAATCTAGAGAGCAGTATTGACGATCTCCAGATTTCCTGTGGGGCCATTCTTCCCTTTTTTGAAGAATAGTGCACATTCGCAGTCAACTAACTCTTTGCTCCAATCCTGTAGGATTTACAAAGTCTAACAGCTTTCCTCCACTTTGTCTCTTATTTTCTGTCCACTTCAACCCCAACTGGCAGTTACTGAACTGGTATAATCCCATCTCTAGTTCTGGCTTCTGCAGAGATGGCTGATTAAGTCCATGAGTCACACACATAATCTCTTTATCAAATGGTTCTTCCGCCACACCCTTAGTGTTCCCCTCAGAACAACCCTTCTCATTTTTTGGAATATTTATAGGTTGAGAATTTTCCAAATCTCCAAGTTCTGGCTCCTTTTTGCCTCACAATTTTTTTTCTTCCACAAGTCATGTCTCTTCTCTTACATTTTACTATAAATGATCCGGAAGACCAAAGCTGCACCTTCAATATTTTGCTTAAAAATCTCCTCTGCTAAACATCGAATTTCATGACTTGCAAGTTCTACTGTCCACAAAGCACTTGATCACAAATCAGCCAAGCTTCTTGCCAATTTAGAACAAGGATCGCCTTTCCTGAGATTTCTAATAACCTGTTCTTCACTTTTTCCAAGACTTCCCAAGAATGGTGTTTAAGATCCGTATTTCTACAAACATTCTGTTCACAATCATCCAGGCCTTTTCTAGAATGCACTTCAAAACTCCTCCAGCATCTACTCATTACCCAGTTCCAAAAACACTTTCATATTTTTGGACATTTGTTAGAGCAACATCCACTTCTCGGTACTAAAATCAGTATTAGTCACCTCTAGCTGGTTAACAAGTACGACAGCTGTGTCATTGACTGGATGTGTGTCGTCTCAAAATGCATGTGTTGAAATCTTAACTTATAATATGTTGGTATAGAAGATGGGGCTTTTGGGAGGTGATTAGTCCGTGAGTGTGGAGCCCTAGTGAATGAGATTAGTGCCCTTATAAAAAGGACCCCAGAGAGCTCTCTCATGGTCCTTCCACCATGTGAGGATTCAAGAGGTCTATAACCCAAGGAGGGCTTGCATCAGAACCTACCCAGACTAGCACCTTGATCTCAGATTCCAAGTCTCCAGAACTATCAGAAATAAATTTCTCTGATACCATAGTATTCTTGAATTTGTATTTTCTTTTTACTTGGTTGTTGTGGTTGTTGCTGCTGTTGTTGTTGTTGTTTGCTTATCTGGCTTGCCCATCTCTGGGATTCTCTCACCAGGCACATTCTTCTGGCCAGGACAATTCTGGTGAAAAAGTACCACTTTAGCTTCTACTGGAGTAAGCTGCAAAACTGACATTTTGCTTTGTAAGACTCTTTGGTAAGACTCTTTGGTAAGACTCTTTGGTAAGAGTCAGGGCTTGGTGTTCGGTCAGGCATTACAAGGGCACTGTGAGCTGTTTCTTTACTTTAAAAGTGTTGTGTAGTTTAAATGTATTTGACTATGTTTGAAAGAGAAAAGTTACTTTATGACATTTGATTTTAACTCAAGTACAACCGGTATTTATAATTCATTGTGGATAAAATTTGCTATTACTAGAAGGTCTTGCGATTCTATGTAAAAAAGACTTTCAAATTCTCATTAAATACTAAAATTGACATTATCAGCTTAAGGAACACAACTTTTTATGCATTTTTGAGTATTGCCTGCATAGTGCCAGTACAAATTATCCAAAAAGTGTTTTTGCAGTATTAATATGTTATCAAAGATGGTTTGACTTAATCAAGTTGGGGTATCAAAATTTACATGTCATTAAAAAAATTCTCCCCCTAGGGCGCCTGGGTGGCTCAGTCAGTTAAGTGTCTGACTTCAGCTCAGGTCATGGTCTCACAGTTCATGAGTTTGAGCTCTCTGTCAGGTTCTGTGCTGACAGCTCAGAGCCTGGAGCCTGTTTGGGGTTCTATGTCTCCACTCTCTCTGCCCTGCCCCTGCTCACGCTCTCTCTCTCTCAAAAAAGAAACATTAAATTTTTTTTTAATTTTCTCCCTAAATATTAATATTAAATTAGTATATTATATCAAATAGAACCCTCATATCATGTTAGGTCTCAAAGTAAAATATGCATATATGTATAGTTATATATATAGTTACATATATTTTTTTATGGTAAAAGAGAAAGTGAGGCACATTTAAATTTTTGAGAGTTTATTTCAGCATACATTGATTCCAATACAGCAGCACCAAACCAAAGGTAGTTAGGAGCATTCCGCTGATAGGAGACAAAGACAAGTTTTTTAATATAGAAGCTGAAGCAAAGCAAGGAAACAATTTGATTGGCTAAAGCTTAAGCATTCGTCCTGTTTAGGAAAACCTATTTCACTGATTGTAATTGTCCTTTGTAAGTTTCATGGTCTGGGATTCAAGTGCATTGACGCTGGCTTAGGTTTTGGTTTGTTTATATAGGCTGCTAAGGCATGAGAACCACTTCAGTCTAATTGCTTCCATGTTCAATTACGTTCTTGTTTAATTAAAAACTTAATGTATACAAAACCTTAAATTCCAGCATTAATCAGAGATAATTACATCTTTATACAATTGCTATAAAATCAATAAAAGTTTTCCCAAACACATGGATTGGAAAGGCACCTCAGGTGTGTGTGTGTGTGTGTGTGTGTGTGTGTGTGTGTATAATTGCATTGGAAATGGTTGCTACAGCTAATTTATCAATAGAGCAACAATTTTTATGTTTTTTGCATACAAACGTAGTAAAATTTGCATTTATTTGGGGCCTCCTATAGATGAAGAATTCAAACTCACCATCTCATTTACTTCTCTCAAATCATCCTGTGAGGCAGAAATAAGGAGTAATGTGTTGTTTTTTTTTCTACATAAGGAAACAGTTGTGTAATAGTTCGATTTATCCAAAACCATCCCGTTAGAGGGTGGTGGGCTGAGAAGGAAGGAGGATAGTTGAACTGTCTTCTCTAATATCCATATTCTCCCTTCTGTTTTGCTGCATTTTCCAGGAAACTCCATTTTAGGGGGCAGCCCTTGCACTCTTACTTCCAGTGGGGTCTGCAATGGGAAGCTGGAACCAATGATGGGAATGGCAGATGAAGGAGAAACCGGGATATTCCCCTTCTCCCTGCTCTTGTGGTGTCTCTGGCTGTCATTGGTTCCTCTGAGGCTCCAGCTCCTGACCACAGCCCATCCATCATGACTGCAGCAGCCGTGAAGCAGCCATGATTTCTGGAAGCTGGTAAGGCCACCTGTTCTTAGTGCCCTTCCAGAACGAGGGTGACAACAGCTTCCTGCTGTTGTTAATTTCTGGGTGGCCTCATTTGCAGCTTGTTGACCATTTTTCCTGTATCAATTAACCTAACACGGTTTAATTTTTCCACCTAGATCCTAATGGCCATCTGAGAAATACCAACAGTGATTCCATTTGTAGAAGTATTAATCCCAATCCGATATTTCTGTTTCATGAAATAATATCTTTGCTTAAAATGAGGAATGGCTATATTTACTGTTCATTATGTACTATTGATATAAACCATATGGGCATATTGCTCCTGTTTTTGAGTTTCTAAAAGTGTTTTCAATTGCTTCCCTTTGATTAAGATAAGACAGTTCATGTAAAAACAAAACAAACAACAACAACAACAAACAGTGTCATGATTAAGGTCAAGAGTTAATGTAATCCTTGTTCTGCCTTTCAGAAGCTTTATGACCTTGAATTACTTTGCCCCTGAGCTTGGTTTTAATAAGGATAATTCATAAGACTTAGGGTTTTTATGAAGAATGAATATGTGTGAAGGACACTGTGTATTGCCTGATTCGTAATCATTAATAAAAAGTAACCATTGTTTAAGGTTTAATTTGAGAATTCATAGTAAAGCAAAATTGTTGTGATTGACATAAATATAATTTTAAAACCATTTATTTTTAATTGTGAGTATTTCCAAATCATTTATATACCTTTGTGCATGTGTATAGTATGAATATATAGTTGCATATTATATATATAAATATATACATATATATTATATATATACACACACATACACCATTGCATAATGCAATTGAAATATACTTTTCTGAGAGTTTTAGATTTTAAACTTCAGGAGCTTAAGAAAAAAAATAACATCAGTCTATATTTTTAAAGTTTTAAAAAGATACATTTCTTGATTGTAACAAAATTTCAAACTGTTTGCAAAGAAGCATTCTACAAGTGAAAAATGTATTCCTGAAAACAAAGAAATCCAGTAAAAAATTTAATTACCCTGGACCTACATAAAAGAATGCTAAGGTATTCAGATAATGTAGAAAAATATTTGGAAAATGTAAGAAAAATAGATAATTATTTTTGTGTGTAACTAGTTTTAGTGATGAACTAAATTATCGCATATTGGTCCTGATTTGGTTATCTCTAAGGTCCTAATTTATTTATGTTCCAGTATTGTATCTTTAAGCATCCTTTTACAATCACCTGCAGAAGTTTCTTTTTAAAAAATGCTGATGATGTACCTGAAGAAGGACAACTTCGGTCTAAGGTTTGAAAGAAAGAAAAGTCCCAAAGCAAAAAGTAAAAAGCAGAGTAAAACAGAGGCTTAGGGGATGAGCCTACAGATAGAATTGGATAGAAACATATTCCATTCTTCCTATGTCAAGCATGAAAGAAAATAAAAATGATGAAGGCAAGGATCTCCAAAACTATGAAAATTCATTGTAATTTCAGGAACTATTACAAAAAGCAAATTTCAAGTTCTGAATGACAAAAAATTAGCTGTCATTTGGGACCCTAAATTAGCGTAAGATCCATTTATTCCAGCTGCAGCTGACTTCCATATTGTAGAAACATACTATTCTGACTCATTCCAAGTATACATTATTCTAAAATCAGATTTCAAAATTTAGCCAAAATGGAACTCGAAAGAACATTATGTAAATATCACTTCTTGTTTTAATTCCCTCAAAAATCCCTAGGCTCTGTATCAGTAAAGGCTACATATGTGGGATAAGGTTTTGAATGTACATAAAACACAGTCACTGTAACAATAGTCATCCTTGATTTGCCCTTTTATTATGTACCCACTGCATTTATGAAGATCTATAAACGAGTTCTGTAAATCATCCAACAAACTCCAAGGGAAGGAGTCTTTGTGGAATTCAAGATGTTAATATTTCCTTTCTAACCAAATTAACTCCACATGTTTTCTGCTGCAACTAATCTCTTTCCTGTGGAATTAGGCATGGTCTGACTCATTCTTTATTTTTTGAACATGACAATTTACTCCAGAGTAGCCCTCATTTCACATAGCCTCAGGCTCCCGGCCATTGCTGTGTATCCAGCATCTTTGCTGATCTTTGTAGCAAAGGTGTGCAATTATGGGAAAAATTCTAACACCACTAGTATGCCAGTCATCTCATAAACGGCACGCTTTAGTCTGCATGTGTCTGGGGGAAATAATTTCTTAAGTGTCTACAGAATTTTCAGACAGATGAAGTACCCTTAAACATATCTGAAAACAATAACGAGAATAAGACTTACATTAATTGATAATGTCTTAAAGGTCAGACCTTTATCTGTACTTACGACATTGCTAACCCTAGGGATGCCTGGGTGGCTCAGTAGGTTAAGCATCTTACTTTGGCTCAGGTCATGGTCTTAGGGTTTGTGAGTTCCAGCCCCACATCAGGCTCTCTGCTGACAGTGTGGAGCCTGCCTGGGATTCTCTCTCTCCTTCTCTCTCTGCTCCTCCCCCACTTGCTCATGCTCTCTCTCTTGCTCTCTCTCTCTCTCTCTCTCTCTGTCTCAAAATAGGTAAATAAACTTATTTAAAACAGCATTGCTAACCCTAACAAGATAAGGTGGATAATATAACCACATTTTGAACATGAGAAGACACATTCCCACACCTAAGAAGTAATAGAGCAGAGATTCAAACCAACCATCAAGGCTCTAAAGCCAATGGCTTTGAAATACAGCGTAGCCATCATTTGCTTCTTAAAATGGCTTATGCAGAGACAGAGTAGAAATCACTGTGACTATTTATATTTATGAACTGATGCTCAGAAAGGTGAAGTCACTACCAGGACCTCAAAGCTTGGAGGTAGAGTCTAACCTACAATGCCCCATCCCATGTTTGTTTTCCTCCATCTCTTAACTCACTCAGAGGATTTAGTTGAAGCCCCTCTGAGAGAGTCTCCTTAGGTAGAGAGGAAGAGTCAATGGTAAGGGGAGAGAAAGGAGACAGGTAAGAGCTGAAGCATGAATACTTGAAGAGCAGAATCCATGGGCTATTTGTTTTAGTACCCATAACACCTAGTATGATGTCTTGAACATAGTGATGGTAGGTATTTAATAACATATAGTTATTAACATAGTACTATTCGTGGATTTGGGGGGTTATTTTGGTTTACTTCTTGGCCTGCTGAAGATCTTCCTACATTATTATAAGGATTATCTGACTGGGTATCTGGACAGTTTGTTTTAGTTCTTCCCATCATTCATTTTAGCTGTTATTCCAGGAAATTGTCTTTACCTCTCTGGGTATGATTTCTCTTGGGCATATAATAAAGGAGTTCCTTTAAGTTTTAAAATGTTTTCAAACTAGAGTGAACCATCCACAGATAACCTGGTCTTCAGAGGACTTTCCATTGTGGGACAAGATCTGGTCATAGAATTTCTGGTCATATGAGGAAATCAAGTATATTATGTGTGTGATCTCAAAAGTTTTCAGTAGCCTGCTGGAACACAGCAATAAAACATCCCATGGCCTTAATGTTTATGGAGAAGCTATTTGTCTTATCAACCGGCCCTTTTTTCAGCAGGCGATTATTAAAGGGCCTGTATATGAAAGTGCTGTATTAGCAAGAAGTTCAAAACAGTAATAACTGATGTCTAAAAGGTTTACATATTAGGTGCCAGAGAGAGAAAAGGGAGTGCCTAATGGTATTACTCAGTGAACTGGAAAAGTTAACATTTGAACTTGAAGGGAGAGTAAGCTTTCAGTGAACAGCAAAGATAAAGAGCTGCCCCAGTCAAGGAATCAGCTTGACATGATATGTTTGGGGCAAAGCCAATGTGGAGAGGATCAAGAGAGTGGAGGGAGACGAAGCTGAGCCCTGAAGGGCCCAGCATGCCAATCTCAGTTGTTCTATTATCTTGTAGGTTATAAGCCATCTCTTAAAAACTTTCTCAACAAGAGTGACATAATCATATTTACATTTTGAAAAATCAATATGGCAGCCAGTGGAGGTGGAGGGAGGATGCCTGGATGGAAAAGAGCCCAGTGATTGCAATGAACCAGGCAAGAAAGACTGAAGACCTGAACCGAGATTGTCACTTCAGGGATGAGGTGCTACACGAAACTGTGCTACACTCCATTCAAGTTTTTTGTCATTGCCATCCAAAGAGTAACTTGGTATGTTTTATATTGGAAGACATTTTCTGAAACAAAATCACATGTGAGGAAAAACAAAAATGTGACTAAATGACAACTAATACAATTACACCAAGGCTGGAGACAATATTGCTAGAATGTCTTCTTGATGGCAAGGTACAAATTCAGTGGTAATAACCTACTCTAAATGCTCTAAATAACCTACTCTAAATAACCTACGTCTAAAAATAGACGTTCATGTCATTCCTTATTTGGTGGTCCTTTAATGTCCAATTTGATTTACTTGACTTGGAAGAGAACAGATATTCAGCATATCATTACAGATTCTTTAATGCAAATATTTGACTTAAATTTACCAAATTGTTAGATTTTGCTCAAAAATTATATGAATATATTTTTACTTCAAATTTAAATTTTAAATTTAAATCTCTAATTGGTGCTTGAACCTTCACCCACTGCCTCTTTCCCTCCCTCTCTCTCTCTCTCTTTGTCTCTCTCCATCAAGACCAAGGTTTATATTTCACTGCCCTTTCTTCCCATGGATCAGAATCTCTAAAATACATAAATAAATCATAAATCTAGAGCCTGTCTTAACTTTCTGATTTTGTCCACCTCCACTAATACCCTTAGTGGTTATTCCAGAAGCTGCCATTAGCACCCTTCAAAGTCCCTTGTAATTTCTCTTATATGAGATCATAATGACCATGATCAGAACAAACATGTATGATGAACAATCCACTAATTAAAATTTAATTTCATCAAAAACACAAGAAAAAGTAATTCAAAATGAAATAAAAGGCAGGGAAATAAATACAAGAAGTGATTGCACCTATCATGAAGTAGTGGTTTGTATCAGAAAAAAAAAAAAAAATACAACATTCCACAACATTCCACTCCACTTTTTTCCTTATAATGTGATCATTTTCTGTAAATATGTGGTTTGGTATATTTAGTTCAACTACATATAATGGATTAGAATAAAAAAGAGTAGATTTCTAAGTAGAGAGTGGCAGCCATGGTTTCCCTAATTAGAGAATAGATTGGGAAAAAGGAAGGTTCTAATACTAAAAAGAGTGCTGTGGTCTATAATTAATATTTTATGAAGTTTCTCTTATTCTTAGATATTTCCAGTTTTAGGAAGTTTAGACAAAGCGTGATTTAAAATATGTTATCATACCTTTAAGAGGTATTTTATCAATAAATATTTTTTTTTATCTAGTTAATTTTTCCCCACTTTGTTCACAACCAAATCTCTTAACTACTTTTATTAATTTCGGTCTTTGGGGTTCACATTTTAGAGGCTTTTGATCAACTATTTCCCTCAAATATTCACAGTTATATATAAGTTCTTCAAACCCTATACCAGCCTTTAAAATCTTCCATAAATGCCCTTCAGGCTACTTTGATCCTAATGAGATTCACAGATTTTGAAAAGACAGTCCGGTTGGTATTAAAACAAACCTCAATAAAGAGATATCCCTTCCAGTATTTCATCATTTGATGACTCTAAAATTATATATTTCTTTTTTACTAACTCTCATTTTACTTGACAATGCCCAGATGATTTGATTTTTATTTCCTGTCACAGGGAGACCTCTGATGGTATAACCATATTTCAGCTTTGTCTGTCATTTGAAATTGGTTCTTTTCATCAGGTAGTATAAATTCAATAGCTCTGAAGTCAAGGTAATGGATGAGTTTACTGAAAACACAACTGTGCCTCTCATTCTGCTAGCCAAAATATATTTGATGACCATAAACATGAAACTCCAGACCTCAACCTGCTTCTAGGAAGGCAAGATGAATGTCCCCTTGGGAGTAGGACACTCAGAGATATGGTAAATTACCTTGTCCAAGCACTGGCCAAAGGGTACTGTGGGAAAGCTCCAGGAGCACATGAGGTACATGAGCTAATTTGTTTCCCATTGGTTTGTCTCTCAATGGCTTGGCTGTGGGCCTGCTAAAGGGAAAAAGAAATTGTGTTTCTTAGATTCTCTCAAAATTGCATACTACTTCCACTGCTAAAATCTTGTTTTATTCACACTCAGTAAAGTTATCAAAATTAACAACAGCCAGAATATTATATTACTTATGGTGGAAAAAAACTGTTTAATTACATTTAGAATTCACACATAATGTCATAATTTTCAGTCTTACACAGGTAGCCTACGAACGATTACATCTTTGGGTGAAATGGGTGGTGTGTGTGTGTGTGTGTGTGTGTGTGTGTGTGAACTGTCATTAATCAGCCATGTTCCATGTGGGATGGATTTTTCATACGACTTAGCTTACCATTAAAGGAGACAGAAAAGAATTATGTAGGCCTACCTCATTTCGAATACATAAAAGAGAATCTACTATGTGTAACTCACTATACTTCTTAGGTATTCTTAACCAGAGAGGTAAAATAAGTCATTTTTAGATCAAATAAAAGTAATGTAACATAACACACTCTTTTAAGGTTTTGTTTTTGTTGTAATCTTTAAGAAAAGATGTAGATTATATTATATATTATCTGTATTTTTTAAAGTAACTTTTGACTTAAGGTCAACAATATACTTAACTTATATATAACTTAAGGTTATATACTCTATCATTGGTTGCCTTAATTGTCTTCTACCTCTAGTTAAAAATAAAAAATAAATGTTTTCTTATCAGGACCTCTAAAAATGCTTAGGGATGGTCCAAAATTCCCAAACATGTTTATAAGTTAGATCTTACAAGAGATACAAAGTAAACACAGCAATTTTCACCATTCATACATCTGACATTGAATCACATACTAATCAGACCCCTGGCTGAGCTTTCCTATAATTAAGGGTTTAACTATTATGCAATAAACTGGATTTAAATCATTTTCCAATTCTTCCCAACCAAAATATATTTAATATGTCATTAGTCTCTCATTTACCCAAGATATTTTTGAGCAAAGTCTCTGGTTGAACAGAATATTTTCCTACTAAGGCATTAATGCTTTAGACCAATAATATATCAATTAATTGAAAATAATTGAACCCTCAGCTACTGATGAGAGGAAATATTTTAGAATTAAAAGGATTTGGGGGGAGGGGTATGCTTCCTGATGCCCCGGAACTCCTATAATCGAATTGCCCACCTATAAAAAAGAATCTTTCTCTGGTATGTGTCTAGGAAAATAGAGTTTTGCTTTGGGACATACTTCCCTCTCTTCTTCCTTCTCCCCAGGAAAATGTTGTATATTTTAGGATCAGATTGCTTCTTTTTGCTATGTTTTCTAGCTTTAAAGAGATTTCAATTGTAAAGTGTTCCCTCAAAGGAACAGAAAGAAGTACTCTCAATTCACAAAGTCATACGTTTAAAGATGGAAATAAATAGGCAGGACTTCATCCCTGCAACAGGGTGTGGGCAGACCATAGCTCATAATTATCTACATCCCAGGAGTAAAGGAACAACATGAAGACAGAAGACAACCTTGGTTCTCTTATCGCAGGATAAAAGTTTCTGTCGATATGAACCTAAATGGGACATAATGGCCATGACTCCTTTGTGCTGTGTTCCATGGTACCCAGAAGTGTGAATATTTGGTTTAGGAAAATCTTCATAGAAGAGAGTAAAACCTCTGGGGAGCACATGAACACACTGGCTGCAGACTGTCCATAATAAGCATTCATTGAGAAAACTTCAAGAATGTGCACGAACGACAAGACCCAGATATGGTTGTCATACTAATAACTCCTAAAGAAATGTTTTTCCTGAACAGCATAAAATTCAAAACTAATCTCTTTTCTTTTCTCTTCTTTGGCTTCCAGAAAGCTCAGAAAGCTAAACCTCTAGTCCTAACTTCAGTAACAATCTAGGAAATTCTAGCATGCTTCTCCTTCCACACTTTCCCTGATATGTTCTTTGCATTTTCTAACTTTATTTTCTATGTCCCTATGTTATTATCTTTTTTCCTATTTTATTTTACTATTTTATATCTAACGAATTGTCCCAATCTCTTTGTACCATCAAAGCAAGGTATTCAACCATATATAAATCATTAACAACATAAATGCATAATAACAAAATTCTGCTAGTGTCTTGCTCTTCTGCTTCTTTAGAATGACTCAGATTAAACTAGGAAGACTTGGTCAAATCAGCGATATTTTTGAAACAATAAAAACCAATTTTCTATATCCCATTGGTTGGTCTTAACAATAGGGAATATCCTAATGTTGCGAAGTCTAGTTGTGATTAAGACCCTATATAATGGAAAGGACATAAATGGCTTTTAATATCTTCCTTGATTATTTCAATCAGTATTCCAGTATTTATATTCCAGTAACTATTTTTTAATTATTCCTAGAGAGACTCAATCTTTGACCCCTTCTATGCAGAAGTGACCAGACTGAGGATACAGAGATTGTTTTCTCATTATGTATTATAATTCAATATTTTATTACACATTATTATATTACATTATATGTGTTTACTATATTTAATATAATGTATTTAGTTTAATATAATTAATATCACATTGTTAATATAATTTACTTAATATATGCAATATAATATATATTTTAAAATACACTAATAGAAAGATGGAATTCAGTTTCTAACAAATGTTTCTACTTTTCATTCTTTAGATTTCTCGATTTCCTGCCCGCCTTCCTCTCTCTCATTTTAACTCCAAATCTTTTGTAAATAAAGCACAATGAGGGAGATACTTCTTATTTGTGAGCATGTTTTTTAGTTGACTATGTCCTCAGGACAGTCACTAGACAAAAATACCTCATCGCCAAGAATGGTCAAGTTGCTGCCCAGAGCCAGGAGGACTGATATGGATTCACATGAGGAAATGTTGCCTGGGCAAGGATGAGAGCTAGAAATCCCCCTTTGTACTTGATCTAGCTTAGAGGCAGTGATGCTATGCCAAGAGCTGGCTCTGGAGTTGCATATACTTCCATGTGAATCCCACCTCAGCTACTTCCAAGGCATGCAAACTTGGATGAGCCCCCTATGGAGCTTTAATTTCCCCATCTCTGAGTATAATGCCTTTTAGGGCATAGAGCATATGCTCCATTAAATGCTGCCTTTAAAAATGCTCTAAACATCTGAACAATATGTTTTCAGAATGAAATACTTAGAATTATGTTATCATTCACTGAATAAATCGTATCTGTGTATAAGCACTATACCAGCTGCCTGAGATATAGAAATGAAATGCCTGTCCTCAGGTAGCAAAAACTAATATAGACAAAGCCTTATAACTAACTGCTTATAGTACTTTTTATTAAATGGTCTAAGGTATTTAAGAGGTCAAGTAGAGATTTTGATGGTATTACAATTATTTTGCAGTCAGGAGGTATTATGACTAATTTTATGTGTCAACTCAACTGGCCACAGGGCGCCCAGATTAAACATTATTTCTGGGTGTGCTTGTGAGAGTGTTTCCAGAAGAGATTAACATTTGATTCAGTGAACTCAGAAGGTAGATTGCCCTCACCGAAATATGGGTGGGTATGATATAATCTATTGGGGGCAGGGGGCCTGAATAGAACAAAAGGCAGAGAAAGGAGGAATTCATCCCCATTTTGTGGTGTGTGTGTGTGTGTGTGTGTGCGCGCCAGTGATTGAGTTGGCATATTTCATCTCACCCCCTGTATATCAGTCAGCCTCTTTGGTCTCAGATCTTATGCCACAGACTGAATTACACACCAGCTTTCCTGGGTCTCCAATTTGCAGATGGAAAATCATGGGACTTCTCAACTTCCATAACTACATCAGCCAGTTCCTCATAACAAATCTTCTATTAGCTCACTTTTCCTGGAGAACCTGACTAATACAGGAGGTCAGGAAAACTTAAATCTGGGAGTAACATAACTCCCGACAATCTCTCCCACATGGTTATTAAGTAGGATACCCAAGGCAAAGCAGGAACAAGAGTATCCTGCCATTGGTTGCTGTATTATTTGACTAATAGCCCTGATTAAAGATAATGGAAGTTCCTGGATTAGGCTTTAAGTCCAAAAGGAACCTCCTAAGTACCACCCTCACCTAAGAGAATATTTGAGAATATTGAGATCATCATGCTCTGGGGTACCTGCATGAGAGAGAAAGATACGGCTGGAGTCTATTCACCCATCCATACACAGCGTGAGAGTCAAAAAAAGGTTCCCAAAGTTTAAGAGGAATCCCTGACTTAGTTTACCAATTCTGCAACATGATGTAAACAGGGAAAGGACAATGAGAAATCTTAGAACCTGGTATCCTAGTCTTGAAGATATACCCAGTGATTGCACACAAACTAATAATTGTATGCAATCAGGGTGTCCAGATTTGAATAATCACATTAAACTGTTTCTTTGGTTGGGAGGTTGGGGACATGGAGAAAAGAATGCTAAGGAACAGGCGAGCACACAAGGAAAAGTAGCTAAAAGTCTTTCTTCCAATAAGATACAATGCTGGGATCATTAATTTTCCGCCTGCCTTGTTGCCTTGGAATTTTAAAATTTTACCATGAAGATATCTCCAGAGCTTGAAACATTTTGAGCCCCATTACATGACAACACTTGATTCTTAAAATCAATAACTACTAAAACCAGACTAAACATATATAGTCCAGTGCACACTTTAATCTAGGCAAAGCCCTCGATGGTATCAGGAGTGGTGGCAGAACTGGTGGACCTAATCTTTGCTATCAGAAAGATTAAAGTCATTCCGTTATAACTGGAAAATACATCCACAAGGAATTGTAAAACGCACTAAGTTTTAATGTTGGTGACTGTTAGGGAAAATTTATCAGAAGAGATCTCATCAGATGCCTTGCTGAAATAAATCAGATGGCTTGCTGAAATCAGATACTTGCACAAAAGGTCTGTGGCGTTACACTACCAAAGCAGGAAACAATATGAGTTGCATAGATTTTGGAGGCCAAGATGGTGAGAAGGGGCAGATTCTAGCTGCAGAAGAACAGCAAGAACCGAGATAACTATAATTTGGGGGTGGGGTGGAGATGGGAGAAGTAGATCAGGAACCTGAAAAGAGATCAGAAAAACATGAATACACTGTGACCAACACACTTATTCCTTCAGTAGGGTGGCCCAACTTTCCCAGCCAGGAGACCCTGAACCTGTTTCAAAGCATCCATGCAAGTTGCCAAGGACCCCGGTGACACGCTTTGCCTCCGCCACTGGATCCTCTTGCCCTCCATTGCTTGTTCTGTTTTCCAGCTGCTGAGAACCCAGAAGTGCCAAATGCTGGCCATGCTGATGTAAATCCCTCACCTCCACCTGATCTGTTTATCTACTCACACTGCCAGCAGGTCCCTTTCTACCAAGGATGAACGAAGGTGTCTTAATTTTATTTATTTATTTTTAGAAGATTAAAAAAATATTTTTAATGTTTATTTATTTTTGAGAGAAAGGGAGACGGAATGTGAGCAGGTGAGGGGCAGAGAGAGAGGGAGACACAGAATCCAAAGCAGGCTCCAGGCTCTGAGTTGTCAGCACAGAGCCCAATTTGGGCTTGAACTCATGAACCCTGAGACCATGACCTGAACCGAAGTCTAGCGCTTAACTGACTGAGCCACCCAGGCACCCCTATTTTTAGATTTTAGCTAACCGGATAACTGTCTGTAGTCTACCATTAATATTGCTTTAATTGCTGATTTTTTAAATATCCATGAATATAATGCATCCAATAATTTTGTTGAGTTCCATCCTCCCAATGACCATAGTTTTCATTCCCACCAATGATTCTATACTTTATTATTCCAGAATCTTCAATGAAACTCTTTTAAGAAAAAAAAAAGGACTATGAATAATGTGAATAGATGGGGGCCAATCGATTTATTATATATGAAAATTAATATATTTTAATTTTGAGCAGAATCCATTTTCTCCCTGATGAGAGAGGTAAGCAAAGTGTAACTATTAACATCATGTCCACCACCCTTCTTTCTGCTCTCATTTTTGTTGGTTGTGTTAGTACATGCAATATCATATCAACATTTTAGTTGCACTAAGGGCTAGTCTGGAAGCATAATTAATCTTTCTACTGGCTGCACTTCACCACTTTATAGGTTTCTTAGAAGACGTTGACTTTTTCAGAAGAGATCTTGCGTTCATTATTCTGTAAGTTATTTCAGATTCTTAGCAGTGTGGCATAGTGGAAAACACGCAGTATCGTTAGCCAAACTACCTGGGTTCAAACCCAAGCTCTATCATTAATGAGATGTGAAATCCTGGACAAATGAAGTAAATAACTTGCCTCCATTTCCTCCACTGTAAAAGAGAGATATATTGAACCCCATTTCATGAGATAGTTGTGAGAATATAATGCGGCAACACCTGTAAAGCATGCAGGAAAGGGCTGAGCCCCGAGCAGGGACTCAGGGAATGCTAGCTGCAATTCTTAGCTTGCAGGAATGTCTTCATGCTTCATGCTTGAATGGGCACTTGGCTCATGCGATACTTTTAATTTATTCTTTCTTTTATTTTCTTCATATCATTTTAGACAATGTCTCGGGGTTTTGTTGTTGTTGTTGCTGTTGTTGTTATTTTTGGTTTTGGTTTTGGGTTTCTTTGGTTCTCAATATAGCTAAACAAATTTTTCTTCCTTGATGGTGTCTTGTGTTTTTCCCTGGGTGTCTGAATTTTTTTTTGCCTTCTAAGCCAGGAAGCTTAATAACTAGCCAGGAAGTGTGCTATACCAATCAAATTTTATTCATATTTTCTGGAATATTGTGGTAAATTTGCCTTGAAAAATCAGTTCTCCCTTTATCAGATATGTCATTTGCAAATATCTTCTCCCATTATGTATGCTGTCTTTTAGTTTTGTTTATTGTTTCCTTCCCTGTGCAGAAGTTTTTTATCTTGATGAAGTCCCAATAGTTCATGTTTGCTTTTGTTTCCCTTGCCTTCAGTGATGTGTCTAGTAAGAAGTTGCTATAGCTGAGGTCAAAGAGGTTCTGCCTGTATTCTCCTCTAGGATTTTGATGGTTTCCTGTCTCATATTTAGGTCTTTCATCCATTGTGAATTTATTGTTGTGTATGGTGTAAGAAAGTGGTCCAGCTTCATTCTTCTGCATGTCACCGTCCAGTTTTTCCAACACTATTTATTAAAGAGATTTTTTTTTCCATTGGATAGTCTTTCCTGCTTTGTCAAAGATTAGTTGACCATATAGTTTTGGGCCCATTTCTGGGTTTTCTATTCTGTTCCATCGATCTATGTATCTGTTTTGTACCAGTGCCATATTGTCTTGATGACTACAGCTTTGTCATACAGCTTGAAATCCAGAATCATGATGCCTCCAGTTTAGTTTTTCTTTTTCAGGATTGCTTTGGTTATTTGGGATCTTTTGTGGTTCCATACAGATTATAGGATTGTTTGTTCTACCTCTGTGAAAAATGGTTCTGGTATTCTGATAGGAATTGCATTGTGTAGATTGCTTTGGGTTGTATAGACATTTTAACAATGTTTGTTCTTCCAACTCATGAGCACGGAATGCTTTTCCATTTCTTTGTAAGTATAAGTATTTTTTATAAGTATTCTATAGTTTTCCTCTTTTACCTCTTTAGTTGGGTTTGTTCCTAGGTATCTTATTGTTTTTGGTGCAACTGTAAATGGGATTGATTCCTTGATTTATTTTTCTGCTGCTTCATTATTGGTGTATAAAAATGCAACAGATTTCTGCACATTGATTTTATAACCTGTGACTTTGTTGAATTCACGTACTAGTTCTAATAATTTTTTGGTGGAGTCTGTCAAGTTTTCTGAAAGACCTGATACATAGAGTATCATGTCTTCTGCAAATAGTGAATGTTTGACTTCTTCCTTGCCAATTTGGATGTGCTTTACTTCTTTTTGCTGTCTGATTGCTGAGGCTAAGACTTCCAGAACTATGTTAAATAGTAGTGGTGAGAATGGACATCCTTGTCTTGTTCCCAACTGTAGAGGAAAGACTTTGTTTTTCCGCATTGAGGATGATATTACCTGCGGGTCTTCCATATTTGGCCTTTATGAAGTTGAGGAATATTCCATCTATCCCTACTTTGTTGAGGGTTTTTATCAAGAATAGATGCTGTATTTTGTCAAATGTTTTTTTCTGCATCTATGGAGAGGATTATATGGTTCTTATCCTTTCTTTTATTAATGTGGTGTATTACATTGATTGATTGGCAAATATTGAACCAGTCCTTCAGCCCAGGAATAAATCCCACTTGATCATGCTGAATAATTCTTTTAATTAGCAAAGTGCATCATCGAGGCAGCTGAGCTCCTGGAGGGAAGTCACTCTGCTGGTTTCAAGGACTTGTCAGTGGGCAGGCAGTAAAGGAATTTAATTTTTCATTTGTCTTAGTTTCCCAAATTACCATGGCAAGCACTTAAACCCCTTTCCTTTGCTCTTGGGTAGCTGGGAGTGTCCAAGGAATAGCACACAGATCCCACCTGGGGTGGGAGGGTGTTAGCTTGTGCTTTGCCTTCAGCCTGCCTTATGCTCTCTCATCATATTCCCCCCGAACAACTTTTGACCCTTAAATCTTTAAGGTTGTTGAAGGTGGAAGGTCTCATCTGCCATAGCTTCTTCCTGCTGAGTAGGGGCACAGAGTTGTCCCTACCTATATGGGTCAATACTGGTCAGTCAGGGAACATATAGGGGAGATACAAAAGGCAGAGGCAGCTGGATCTAACGTGGGTATGTGTATGAACCTCCTTGAGTAGAAAGGATCATCTATTGGCTTGAGGTTATCGCAGTGATGGAGTCTTGGTACCAGGCAGAGAGACATGGGAGAAAACAGCAAAACATAATTAGAATAACTAGAAAGATTAGCCCAAATAAAAGTCCTTGGTAGTTGACAAAAATTCTCCAGTCTAGATGTTTAACCAACCATTACAGGAAAGAGAGGGATTGTTTAAAGTGTCAATTTGAGTATTCATGTCAGTTAGAAATCCAGAAATATTTTTGAGGTAATCTGTAATGTATACACAGCAGTTTGTTTTTATGAGAATGTAAGTTCCACCTTGTGCAGCAGTTAAAACATCTAATGCCATTCTATTTTGTAGAACTGTTTTATGAATTTGATCTGTCCTTTTTCATTCATGATTTTATCTATTTCTTTCCTTTCTCTTTTAGATAAGTCTGGCATGGGATTTATCAATTTTGTTCATCAATTTTGTTAATTCTTTAAACGAACCAGCTCTTACACTTTCATTGATCAGAGGCGGTAATTATTCTTAACTAAAATTGTCTTCATCAATAATATACTTACTACTCCTACTTCAAACTCTGTTTTTCTGTATTTTCAAGCAGTGTAATTATTTTATATTTTCCCTGTTTCAATAATTTAATATATACTTTTTTCAAGCTTTCCTGAAGTCTAATCAAGAAATAAAAAGTATATATACTTAAGGTATACAACATCATGGTTTGATATATTTATGCATTGTAAAAACTTTATCACCATCAAGATAATTAACATATCCATCATCTCATATAATTACCACATTTTTTACTATAAGAACACTTAAGATTTACACTGTTAGCAAATTTCAAGTATATAATATATTATTAGGAACTATAGCCAACAAGTTGTACATTAAATCTTTATCTAATAACTGGAAGCTTGTACCCTTTGATCAATATGTCCCCAATCCCACCACCCAATAGCTGCTGGTAGTCACCACTCTACTCTGTGACTTTAAGTTTGACTTTTTTTTTTTTAACCATCATGTAGTATTTTTCTAGCTTGTTTCACTTAGCATCATGGCCTCCAGTTTCATCCATGTCACAAATGAAACGATTTTCTTCTTTTTTTTTAAGGCTGAAAAACATTCCGTTGTACATATATACCACATTTTTTTATCCATGGACACTTACATTGTTTCCAGATGTTGAGGACTATGAATAATGCTGTAATGACCATGGAAGTGCAAGTATCTTTTCAAGTTAGTGAGTTTAGGGGCGCCTGGGTGGCTCAGTCAGTTAAGTATTGGACTCTTGATTTTAGCTAAGGTCATGATCTTGCAGTTCACGGTTGGAGCCCCGTATAGGGCTCTGCGCTGATCATGGAGCCTGCTTGGGATACTCCTCTCTGTCTCTCTGTCTCTGTCTCTGTCACTCTCTCTCCCATTGTCCTTCCCCTAAATAAATAAACATTTTTTAAAGTAGTGATTTTATTTCCCCGACATATATAACTAGAAGTGGGATTGCTAGATCTTACAGTAGTTCTATTTTTGATTTTTTAAAGGGATTTTCCTACTGTTTTCCAAAAAGGCTTTTCTAATTTACATTCTCTTTTCTCACATCACCACCTACACTTGGTATCCCTTGACTTTTTTTTTAATATACTTATTTATTTTGAGGGAGACAGTGTGCATGAGCAGGGGGGAGGGACAGAAACAGGGAGAGAAAGAATCTCAAGCAGAATCTGTGATGTCAGGACAGAGCCTGATGTGGTGCTTCGTCTCATGAACCGTGAGATCATGGCCTAAGCCAAAATCAAAAGTCAGACGCTTAATAGACTGAGTAACCCAGTGCCCTAGTATCCCTTGACTTTTTTGATAACAGCCATCCTAAAGGTGTGAGGTGCTACATCATTGTAGTTAAATTTGCATTTTCTTGGTAATGTTGAGTACCTTTTCATGTACCTGTTGGCCATTTATATATCTTCTTTTGAAAATGCCTATTCAGAACCTTTGTCCAATATTTGATCAGGTTGTTTGTTGTTTTGCCATTGACTTCTATGAGTTCCTTATATATTTTGTAGGTTGCCTCCTTATCAGATATATTATTTGCAAATATTTTCTCCCACTCTATAGGTGTCCTTTTCATTTTCTTTTTTGATTGTTTCCTTTTCTGTGTAAAAACTTTATAGTTTTATGTAGTACCATGTATTTACTTTTGGATCTGTTGCTTTTATTTTGGTGTCAAATCAAAAAAGTCAAAAAGTCATTTCCAGTATCAATTCCAAGAAGTTTTCCCCCTACGTTTTCTTCTAAGAGTTTTACAGTTTCATGTCTTATATTTTAGGTCATTAATTTATTTTCAGTTAATTTTTATGTATAGTTTAAGATAAAGGTCCAATCTTATTCTTTTGCATATGAATATCCAGTTTTCCCAATGCTGTTGAAGAGATTATTCTTTCTTCCTTTTGTATTTTTGGCACCCTTGTCAAAAATTAGTTGACCATTATGTGTCTGTCTGTATGTCAATACCATAGCCTTTAGATTACGATAGTTTTGTAATATAATTTGAAATCGTGAAGTCCGTTTCTGGAAAGCTATCTTTTTTTGTGGGTGGATGAAGGCTGGAAAATACTACTCAATCATCTTGCTGGTTCAATATCTTCTCAATATCTTCTTTCCTTGACCTCATGCTTTCTTTTTGTCTTTCTTTTCCCATATATATATATATGCCATTTTTTTTATTTTGGTCATAGTGAATTTGCGCAATGTCATCCATAGTCTCAAATTATTTTACATGATGCTTTAGGGACTTTTTCAGTAGTTTGAAGGCAGCAAGTCATGATGGAAGGAAAGCTTTATTGGGATCCTATGCAGGTCTGGCTGGACACCAATACTTTTCTTTCCTTTCTAAGTTCTCATTACATGCTCCATACCAGGGCCGTCTCCACTTTGTTACTATTTCCATGCACTTCTGTAGCATCCATTATTCTCTGAACAATAGTCTAGAAATGGGAAAACCTTGATAGCACTTCCTTTTTCAACAGATATTCTGGACTAGTTTAAAGAGGCTGATAATCTTTAAGATCCTTTCTTCCCTTTTATCAGACCTCCTAGTTGCCATATTATCTTCCCCCCAAACATGCACACACACACACACACACACACACACACACACATTTACAAACTCTGAAATATAGACTACAAACTACTTATTAGTACTCTTATAATTATTAGCTTAGTGTTTATCAAAATTATTTAAATGAAATGAGATGTATATAAACAATGGAAAACAAAGTTTATTAATTTTATAAATAATTTTAATAGCAAGCTACAGAATTTGATTAATTCAGACATGAATAGCTAACTTTAATTAAGAATTTATTTGGAGTAGCTCTGTTTAAGAGCTCATTTTATCCAAATGTTGTTATTTTGTTTTGTTTATAAATTGGAATAAAAAGTTTTGCTGGTAAATATAATTCATAAAAATATTGATTAATGCAACACTTACGAAGTAAACATCTTACATATTTTCTGCTGAATCACATTAGTTTTAAAATGTATTTTACAGTATTTTTAATGTATAATGTTGGTACAACATAAAACAACAAATAAAATTCAAATTTTATTTTCCTTCTAAATCAGAATAATTGGTTCTGTTTGTAAAATCCAAAGACAATTATTCAACTTACTTTTAACTAATTTTTAATATAAGATTTCGCCTTTAATCCATTAATTCCAGAAGAAATGAATATATCAGTTTTATAAAACGACGAAAGAGGGCTGCCTGCGTAGCTCAGTGGGTTGTCTGACTTAGGCTCAGGTCATGATGCTGACAGCTCAGAGCTCAGATCCTGGAGCCTGCTCCCTCTCTCTCTCTCTGCCCCCTCCCCCACTTGTGCTCTGTCTCTGTCTTTCTCTCTCTCTCTCTCTCTCAAAGATAAACACTTTAAAAAAAAAGATGATTAAAGATGTATCAAAGATCGCTTGAAATGTACTTTGTTTTTCATTTGCCAGAAATTAATAATCCTGAGCATTTTAAACCAACTACTGATATTAGCAAGTAAATGCCATCATGCATTAAGTCACACTATCTCATCTGGAAAATCTTTTACTTTATAAGGAGTAAAAAGGGACTTATATTTTACTAATCAGAATTCAAAAAGAATTCTGGAACCCAACAATTGTTATCTTAGTGAGGTTCTAGTTAGTTATTTGGGGCCAACACCTTTAGTGCCTTGCCTAATAGCCATTCTCCATTTCTATTGTTACTCACAGAATTCCACTTTTGTGTGAGATGGCAACATGTCTAGTTTAAAACAGATTTACACAAGTCAGTGCCATTAAGCGAGCCACGTGTCATGCTTCTGGCCAATGAGATTTAAGGGGAAGTCATTGCGTGTGATTTCTTGCAAAGGTGGTGAGAAGGGCAGAGTCAGTTGACAGTTCCCCTTTGGCCTTGCCTTTTTGCCCCGTGCTCTTCTCGCAGATCATTGTCACAGTATACTGAGGTGCAGAAACTTGAGGTTACAGGCCACAGGCTAACACCTGCTGGCCAGCAGAATGGACGTAGCAGAAGTATCTACAATGGCAGACATGCTCGCCCTGGATGCCCACCTTCATGCTTTTGTTATTTGTGCAAAAGAAACTGCTCTCTAGTCCAGCCCCTGCTAATTAAGTTTCTATTACCACATGTCAAGCACAGTCTTCACAGAAAATTTTCTCTCAGATTATTGATAATTTTCTCATTTATGATGTATCAGTACCATTTATATAAGCTTTCAAACAAAGTCTTATTACTTGCTCTGTTCCCGCCTTTCAACATTTAGTTTTTCAGATATTATGATGGTCCCAGTGGAATTAATTCTAGCTGAAATAAATCTTGCTTTTAAAATAATTTTAAATCATCTTATTTTAGAACTTCAATTTGAAAAAATGATTGTGTGTTGTTCAATATGTAATGACAACTATAAATGGTACAAAGAACTGCTTTTCAAATCAACTGATCACACTTGCATTAGTATCTGATGATGCTTCTTTGTGGGGATAGAAGAGATGGGAAGGGCTAATGTAAAACTTACTAGTTTATCCAGTGATCATTGCCTGATGACTGCAGCATTGTGTAGAGCCTGAGTGATGAGCCAAACATTCAGTGAAACACATTGGAGATTTAAAGAGTGTCATTTCGTAATCTTAACACTCTCTCGTCATAGGGGATGGTTTTTCTGACTCAAACACTTAAAAACATGGTTTGCTCCATGCCAAGAGACAGCTTGAGAAATGTTAGTTTCTCCAACAGCAATAGTGATTTGGACGTTCTCACTGCCTTAAATGTTTTTTGGAGAGAAACACTGCCCTACCCTACTTATCCTTACCCATGAAATTCTCTATAATATTAAAGGCGATTAATAATAAAAATCAATATATATGAAATTGTGCCCTTATAATATGGATTAAAAAAAGAACAGCCGTTAAATTCTGCACTGTGGTAACCTAGTAAATGTCTTCGAGGCATGACAAGAAGCAGTGTGATGGTGGTCGCATGCTTCCACCAAGGTCAAATGTGTTTTTAGCCTGGCCCTTAATGAGGACAATATTCTTCCTATGGCCAGATTATAGCCAAGAGCCTGTGCAGAACAGCACAGAGACTTATGGGATCACAGATCCTGCAGATTCACCAGGAATATAAAGCTGTAGGACAACCCTAGCAAAGAGAGGATCCAGTGCCTTCTCGGGCTAACAGTTACTAATCTCGGGCTAGGGGCAGAATGAATCTCCCCTTCACAACATAATTAATACAGATATTGTTGCTTCAAAATTAAGCAGTTGTGGGCAGAGAATGAGAAGTGTTTTTATAGTTTTTAATTGCTCTGATCAGAGGAAGCAACAGTTCACTGTAAATTGGCATAACCCCTGAGAAATGCAGGGTAGACAGGGAGAAGCAATGGAATGATCTAGGCTGAACCAGAACAGAGATCATGCCTTCTCAGCTATTCCTGAGTTAGAGGTTTCACCCAAGCCAAGAAGTAAGAAATTCAAACCAGCTCAAAATCCCATTGCATAGTGTTTTTCCTTATTTTATACAATTATTCATCTATTATTTTGAATTCAGTAAAATAAATGTGGTTCTCATTCTGTGGAGCAGTCATATCCCCAAAAAACCCCACAAATTCTTCCATTGTTTTCTTCCAGTTTTATAGAAAGATCCCATTCAGATATTGGATACTGACTCTTAAAATCGAGATCCTGATGTCCTCAATGGGAAAAACTAAGTGGAAGTGCTTTTAGGCATTTCCATCCACTAATCGTATTTATCTGAGTGAGCCACTTCTTACCGAAGGTTTTTTCATTCACATACTTTATTCTCATGGTCCACATGAGAATTCTGTGAAGTAAGTTCTCTCAATATATCTCTCATTATACAGCAAAGACCCTGAGGCACAGAAACCAAATAGCCAAAGGCATCTAGAGCTTTCCATTACAGGAAACAAAAGAGGACTTAATGCCTTTATTGCCAAAAGCTTTTAGCAAATTGAGATGGGAGGAAACTTTTGATAAGAAAATCAGACCTGAATCCTTGCAATGTGGCCAGATTTTTTACTTGCCTTAGCCAATGTCAAGGATTTATCCCTGAAAGCAACTTCAGAAACCATATCTTTCAAAAAAGTCACAGATTTAACTCCATCTGCTCCACCCGGAGTAGCTCCACTGAAAGCCTTTAATAAGAACATTGACAGATGGCATGCTCTGAGGCAGATAGATCATCAAACACACTTATCACGAGTACATTTAACTTGACTTCCTAAGGCAGTGATGCGTACTGATTTATTTGGAAATACGCCAAAGAATGAAAGAGGAGGAAATTTCCATTTTGGAGATCACAAGCAGACACTGTTGTAGAATTCCTTTCAATGTGAGTTTATCATGTTGTTTTCCTGTGATTGGATTCAGGTTATGAATTTTTAGCAGGCGTAACAACTAAATGATGGTGTGTTACTTTCATTTTATTCTATAAGATTGTGCGCAATTTTGGTTTGTGCCGTTACTAATGTTCTGTTATTTTTATCACTTGATTAAGGTGATACCACCAGGCCTCTCCTATATTCTTCTCCCTTCATAATTAGTAAGTATTTTGTAGAAAGTAATGTCATGTTGTTCCTTCAAACATTCAATCTATTTATACCTATAGTAGCTCACGGTTTCTAATTTTTACTCAATGGGCTCTAATTCTTTACTATTACTTTTTTATGTTGATTCTCAAATTGTCCCCTTTGGGGTCATTGGTTTCTTCTGACTGAAGCTTTCAAACTGGTTTGGGGTTTTGTTTTGTTTTGTTTTTCCTTCTTGATGTATTTCCAACATTGCTGGCCCAACAAGTTATTCCAGGATCATCTAGTATTTTCGCAGCCCTATCCTGGAATCAGTCATTTCTCCAAGGATCTCTGGCTCCCATTCATGAGAAGCTAAGATTTGGGTGTAAAGTGTGTGCACCTGAAATTTTATGCAAAGTCAAATTTACACAATGTAAAATACAAGTCTTATCTATGTTATTACACTGCTTGTAAACCTGAGGATCAAAGATAAGAACACCCAACTCTAGGAGTCATCTAATAGAGGACTATAAAGTAAATATGCTTATATTTCCTATCTCTTTCAAAAGATACAATCATAACTACTATTACGCAAGTATGGGGTGCCTGGGTGGCTCAGTTGGTTAAGTATCCAACTTCGGCATAGGTCATGACCTCATTGTTTGTGAGCGCGAGCCCCACATTGGGCTCTCTGCTGTCAGTGTGGAGTCTGCTTCCAAGCTTCCTCTCTTTCTGCCCCTCCCCTGCTTGTGCTCTCTCTGTCTCTCAAAAAATAAATAAACTTAAAAAAAAAAAAAGCAAGTATAAATTCTTTACTGAATCATTGCTAGTGAAAATATACTTTGTCATTAATCCCCAGATTGCCCAATTTAATTTTCCTGCATATCAATCAATGCGTTAACTTCATTTTATTTGCCCTTTTGGAAATTTTATCATATACTAATTTTAATGCCAATTTTAGTAATTTCATGCTGAACTTTCTTCATCTACAGCACATGAGTCCTCCATGAATGTGTGTCAACATTTCTGAAGTATCATCATTAACAATAAATGTATATGATTATATAAACAGAAGGATGTATTGCAAAGGTAACACGTAAAATACAATATTCATACAGCCACATAGCATAACAAGAAACTGAAAATATTTACACGTATTTTGTCTCTTTTTAAAATAATACCGTAGCTTACAAGAAAATATGTCATATGGAAAGGCAATGCTTCCTCTTTGCCAAGAAAACTTGTTGTACAGAGATTGGACAAATAATGTTCTGCTGAACCAAGAACCTTGAGTTGGTTTTGTTTGTAATGTTTCTATTTAGAGGAAATATAGTATTTCATTCTTTGATAGCACCTGTATGAGTCTGCTCAGGCTACCATAACAAAATACTACAGACTGAGTGGCTTAAACAACACGAATTTATTTTCTCAGAGTTCTGGAGGCTGGAAGTTCAAGATAAAAGTGGCAGCAGAGTTGTCTGGTGAGGACTCTGTCCTTGGGTTCTCAGTGTGTGCTTATATGACTCCTTCCATTTTCATGCATGGAGAGAGAGAGTACTCTGGTGTTGCTTCTCATAAGAACACCAATTCTATCATATCAAGGCCCCATCATGACAACTTTAACCTTAATTTCTTCCTTCTAGGCTACATCTACAAATATGATCACGATGAAGGTTAGGGCTTTACCGTATGGATTTTGAGGGACATAATCCAGTCCATGGTAGCACTAATCACAATAACAACCATGTAGTTCACACTAAAATTCACAACTGTTTCAGTGCCAAATCAATATATTTATTCATTTCAACGGACACCAAAGTGTACTGACTTATTGATGATCGTCATCATTTAAAAGATAAAATTTTGGTAATTAATTTATGTCTTGAACTTTCTAAATAGTCCCTCAATAGCCAATCTTTTTTTTCAAATATAAAATATTATGATTGCTGAAAGAACACATGCAAGTCATAAGCTAAATGGGTCAAATATTTACCAATTATCCAGACCTACGTGCAGGTGCATACAAGAAGTGACAATCTGAATAACTATCTAAATTCAAGACTCACTGCGTGATTGATGATTATTTTAGATCCTATATTCGGTCTTCCTGGCAGAGATCTCTTTTCCAACACTAAATACAAATAAGTCCAGTACTTTGATCGATATGAATATCCTGTGGAGGACAATTGAGTGGATGAAATAAATACTAGACATTTTGATTAAAAAATATCTAAAAGACAGTATATTTTAAGTTTATTTGTTTATTTTGAGAGAGAAAGAAAGAGAGAAAATGAGCAGGGAAAGGGGCAGCGAGAAAGGGAGAGAGAATCCTAAGCAGGCTCTGCACGGACATGGGGCTTGATCCCAGGGAACCGTGAGATCATGACCTAAGCCAAAATCAAGAGTCGGACTCTTAACTGACTGAGCCACCTAGGTGTCCTTAAAACACAGTATTAAGTGTGAAAATTAAATAATATTCACACCAAAAATGAATGAGTTGATATTAGAAAACCTATTAGTAAACGTGACCAAGTTAATTTATAAAATCTTAAAAAATTATACCATTAACTTTTAAAACACACTTCAAATTCTATTTCTTTTACTGTTTAAACTCACTATACATATTTCCATGTACATGAACAGGAATATTGGAAAATAAAAGTGTGACTCAGTCTGGTAAAGAATATATATCTCAAATCAATTGCTAACTATTATTTGCAGTAAAATCTAAAACATATAATAATTATTATTGTTTTTAGTATTTCCACTTTTATAGAAGTTCTGACAGGTCAGGGGCTCCTGGGTGGCTCAGTTGGTTAAGTATGGGTCATGATCTCACAGTTCATGGGTTCGAGCCCCGCATCGGGCTCTATGCTAACAGCTCAGAGCCTGGAGCCTGCTTTGGTTTCTGTCTCCCTCTCTCTCTGTCCCCACCCTGCTCATGCTTTCTCTCACTCTTTCTCTCTCAAAAATAAACAAACAGGGGCGCCTGGGTGGCGCAGTCGGTTAAGCGTCCGACTTCAGCCAGGTCACAATCTCGCGGTCCGTGGGTTTGAGCCCCGCATGAGGCTCTGGGCTGATGGCTCAGAGCCTGGAGCCTGCTTCCGATTCTGTGTCTCCCTCTCTCTCTGCCCCTCCCCCGTTCATGCTCTGTCTCTCTCTGTCCCAAAAATAAATAAAAGTTGAAAAAAAAATTAAAAAAAAATAAATAAATAAACAAACATTAAAAAAATTAAAAAAAAAGAAGTTCTGACAGGTCAGACAAATAAAATATAGAACTATTGAAGGCAAATAAGACTAAATTATATACTTTTGATGATATATATTTGTATGCAATAAATGTATATAATAAAATTTGTAAAAATTCATTGAAAATTATTATAAATAATAAGGTAATTGAGCAAAATATCTAGACACATATAAATATGCAAATGCAAAGAACAATATTCATGTAGGAGAGACATCTTAGCTGACCAGTCCTGACCAGCTGACAGGCTTTTGCTGCCTTTGGGAAGTGGCGAGTTCTTACAGCTAAGAACAGCTGCTCATCCAAGAACTACATTTCCCAGACTTCTTTGCATTAAGGCCAGATCAAATGCCTAATTCTGGCTGGTAGAAAGTAGCAGAAGCATTGTGCTCTATATCTCTTCCAACAGCTCCTTAAAAACACAGTGCCAAACACATTTACTCATGACAATAAATAAAAATTGCAAAATAATATTTAGATCTGACCCATTTACAAACAGGAAAAAAAATACTTGGAAATAATTAATAAAAGGCTACTTTCAAAGGCTGGCCATATAGTTGGATATAAAATATTATTTTAAATATAGATGTTTTTATAAAATTAGTTCATAATCTTAATATAATTCACACAAAAATATATTCACAAAAATTTTATGAATTATCTAGAAGAAAAACAAACGGGAACATAAATAAACTAATAAAGAATTATCTAACTAGATAAAATCAGCAGAATTCAATTAGCATAAAGCAATGAAACCAAATAGATAATTCAGAAACTAACTTTATTAACTATGAGAATTTTATTCAAATAAGAGCAGTACTGGAAATCACTGAAGAAAGGAAGGATTTCCAGTAAACATCACTGGATGTTCAGTAAACATCAGCTTGTGGGACCCAAGGAATTTAACAAAAATCCCCTACCCCTGGACAAGCAGAGCAAGACTAACTCCATTTTGTGCTACACCCACCATCTCGTGTATAACCCCCACATGACCTACTTATTGCTTAAGACACTCCCCACCCTAGTCAAGCCGCTGAGCACACCCTTACTGGAAACCGGCTCGTATAGGAATGCGGAACCCCTAACCGCCAAAAAATGTAAACCCCGCCTTTTGCCCGCCAAACTTGCGCCAATTCTGACCAGAGTGATAGGCTAGTTCAAACAGTTACTATAGGGTAAATTGTAATTCAATTGGCCACCTGCGTGTGGACTGACATGACTGTGCAACTTTCTCTGTGTGTGTTACAATCTCATTGGCCACTGGCCCCCAGAAAACTGCTACGCCTCTTAACCTAGGGCTCCAAGTCCCTGCTCCCCTGTGTCGGGTATACTTGGGCCCAAGCTCGAGCTTGCAAATAAACCCTCGTGTGTTTGCATCGGTATCGGCTCCTTGGTGGTCTCTCGGATTCGAAATCGGGGGCATTACAAGCTGGTTGTCTAGAGCACACCAAACAAAATAACAACTTAAATAATTCTTACATAATAAAAATTAACCAATTCACATAATATACAATTATTAATAAACATTTGAAAAACCTTTATCATGCTAGTAACGAAAAACAATGATACACCATTTACATGTAAAACTAGAGGGAAAGAATTGATATAAAACATTTCTATGATGATATGTTGAAAGGTCTCTCTCATATAATTCTGATGGGAGAGAAATTTGATGCAGTACTTTGGGAAAGCAATTTGGAAATTCATCCCAGGAGCTGTAAAAGCAGTCGAGAAGGAGTTTCATATTTGTTTTTCAAGTAAACTCTAAGATATTGTATCTTCCTCATCCATTTAGCCCTAAACTCCAAGCCCAGTGCCTGGAATACAATAAAGAATCAATTAGGGCTTGTTGAATTAAAGTCAATTGATTCTAAATGTGTTCTTTAGAAACAAACAGAGAAAAAAAAAAAAGTACTTAGTGATCCCTCTTCTACAAAATGAGCCTTTCAAGCACATAAAATAGCTTTCATGATTCCATTAAGAATCTTTTTCTGGCAGGTCATTGGCCTTATGTTTCCAGACTCCATCCCCTTGGGAGCTCATCTCCAGATGTGGTGCTGTGTGCCAGGGCCATGCATGGAACAGCCCTCTGCTAGGATTTTCCTTGCCTTCAGCATTATACTACACTTAATGAAGGTTAAGATCACGACCTAATCACTGCCCCCAGGCCCCATCTCCTAATACCATCACATTGGGTATTAGGATTTCAACATACGAATTTTTGGAAAATACAAACATTCAGACAATAGCAATGGCTTATTCCTCAATGCTTCATTAGATTCTTTTTTCTGAATAACTTAGTAGAAATGAAAATATTCTATCATGGATGTTGTTTTATCAGTCAGGTAATACAGAAATGGCAACATTGAGATGGTCCACTTCTATTCACTTCAACAGAAAAGAGTTGTAATGCACATTCTGAAGTGGGTTTCTAACTTGAATCTATTTATTTGTTTGTTTGTTTGTTTATTATATTGAGAGAGAGAGAGAGACAGAGACAGAGAGAGAGCAGGATGGGCAGAGACAGAGAGGAAAGAGAGAATTCCAAGCAGACTCTCTGCCATCAGCACAGAGCCCTATGCGGGGGTCAGTCTCATCAAATGAACCATGAGATCATAACCCGAGCCAAAATCAAGAGTCGGCTGCTTAACCGACTGAGCCACCCAGGTGCTCCTCTAACCTGAATTTATATCACAATAACCTAAACAATTTTTCTTAATGTGGTTTCCAGGAACTCATACCCAGAGCATTTTGATTCAGTAAATATGGAGTAGGGCTCAAGAATCTTCACTTGTACTAAGAACTCCCCTCTCCCTAGATTTTTTCCTACATAATTGGTCCTCTGGGCATACTTTTGAAAAATATTGGCAATTATATGTCATAAGGGGGGAGTACTGATTTTAATCAAGAGAAATATGATGCAGGCACCTAAGACATGCAGTGTCAACAACATTTATTGGGGACGTATCTTAGTGAAATAAAAATGAACAAATAATCTAACCAAAAAAATGCAAGTTTATACCATGTAGTAAGACAACACATTAACAGAATCAATAAAATAACATTTAGTGTATAAAAATAAAATGTATATAGTAAAATGATTTATGGTATAAAAATAAAATGATTTGCACATAAATGTTGGTTTAATAAACATTTATTGAATGCAAACACAGAATATAATAAATAACAGATAACAATTTACATAAAAATCACAAATGTTCAATAGTGAATTTGATTGTAATAAAAATTTCTGACCATTTCCTAGGCATGTGATTTCTATTTTTCTGCACATGTGGATATGTCAACAACCGGTATCCTCATACATTTTTAAAAAATTATGAATAAGTTATGTACTGGTTTGGTGGTCCAGAGACATTCCCTGTATATATATATATATATATATATATATATATATATATATATATATGAGTCTCTAAGGATCCTGTTTGACTACCAGGAATTTTCTGTGTATAAGAAAAAATACACATAAAGTATAAATTTCTGAGGAGTAGTTTTTGTTGATGCCTTATTCACATAGTTGTTTCTATTCAGTCTTACCTTCATAATAACTTACAAAATAAAATACGTTTCATTTTTGTAATACTTCATGACTGAATCCCAGGATTAAATTTTTCTAAAATGCAAATCTGATGGTGTAACTTTGGGTTTTAAAGACCTTCAGATTCTCTGCCATTACTCCTAGGACAAAGTTCCAATTCTGAACATGGCCTACGTGGCCATCACAGGCCCAATCCTCCAGCCCCCCCTCTTGAAGGCCTTCCTCCCAGCTCTCTACAGCCTAGTCGCAGCAAACTTAAGAGCACTCATCAAGAACATGTTATGTACCAGATACAGTTCTCTAATACTTTCCATAAAAAATCACGTTTAATCCTTTCTAAAGATGTTCAAGGTAGGACTACTTCCCTTTTCTTTATGAAGGATGACCGTTTGAAAAGTGAAGTAACCTTTCCCATGTCATATCACTTAGAAAATGATGAAGTTCTGATTTGAACTCAAGAAAGAATCCAAAGCTCGGATTCTCCACCATTCACTGTGGGGCTTGCTCTTCAATTCCATCCGATTTTTAAAGATGTATTGGTTCTCTGTTCAGGGCCTTACCCCTGCTGCCTGAAAAACCCTCTGCTCCCAGAGTACCCTTTAGAGACCACTCCTACCCAGTCTGCCTTTCAGCCACTCTAGGCTCAGTGTGTATGTTCTCATTTCCCCAACATAATTCCTAATAGATTGTATTGTAATTGAATCATTAGTTGTTTACATCCTTAAAAAAGAATACAAGTTTTTCGAGGGCAAGGACCTTTGCAGTCTCATTCACCAGTCTCCAGAAATTAGCTGACACATAGCAGTAATAAATGTGTATTTGTTGATCGGTTGATTGAAATAATCTGTGAAGTAGCCTTTCGTATGAGAAAGTATCCAAAAACCTGTTTGTAGGCTTACTTGAAAACGTTTCATAATTTAAAAAATATGTTGTTAATTCTCTCTTGATAGTACCAAGGGAAGGAGCAGTTTAAACCTAAAAATGGCAAAAAATTAAATATTCATCAAAATGAATAACATTTATTGACCTCCATAACATATGAGTAAATGACATAGATATGAGTTCAGAATCATAATAACTCAAGTTCTCATTTCAGTCTTGCTCTAAAAGTTGTATAGAGTCCATAGCATAACATTGCATGGAAATTGACTCATGAGAGGCAATTCCCCCAAAGCAGGCACTACTTTTCCTTTGTAGATACAATAAATAACCTAAATATATTTTGTTTAATGAATATGTAATTTATTAGTTTATGTGGCATGTATATGGATCATAAACTGTTTTCTAACAAACCGCTTGTTTGACTAGATCTGAGAAGACCTAGGTTCTCAATCTAATTTATTTACTAATTAAACACATGAGCTTGGGAAAGTTAATTAATTTTTCTTAGCTACAGTTTCTTCAGATCTAAAGGGAGTGAAGCACAACATGAACTTTCCACATCATACAGCTGTGGAGGACTTAAAATGAGTTAGTATCATGAATGAACTCTAAAAAAGACAAAGCAAGTTGGTAGTGTGTTTTTATTATTATCATAATTATAACTATTATCCTAATGATCTTTGCTGAAAATAAATAAATAACTGATAAAAATTTGACATCTTCTGAAGTTACATTCTAAATTAAGTGGAAGGGTTTTTTTTTTCCCTAGTAATTTTATTTTTTATTATTTTTTTTTAATTTTTTTTTTCAACGTTTATTTATTTTTGGGACAGAGAGAGACAGAGCATGAACGGGGGAGGGGCAGAGAGAGAGGGAGACACAGAATCGGAAACAGGCTCCAGGCTCTCAGCCATCAGCCCAGAGCCCCACGCGGGGCTCGAACTCACGGACCGCGAGATCGTGACCTGGCTGAAGTCGGACGCTTAACCGACTGTGCCACACAGGCGCCCCTCCCTAGTAATTTTAGATTGAAGTCTGAGGTGATCTTTCTCATAAAAATAAATAAAAATAGCTATATGATTTAGGATTATTTCATCAGCAAAGAGGATGAAAAGCAGCTCAAAGTGGTGTAAACAATGAGAAAATATTCTTAGCTCACAAAACTGGAAGTTCAGGGACAATGTGGGCCCCTCAAACTTGTTTGACCCAGGGGATAGGTCATCCTATCCACCCCCCACTCTGCTGACCACACTGACTGTTTTCTCCTAAGACTAATCCTGTCGTGCTTGCAGGCTGGCCACCAGCAGCCACGGAGACCACAGACTTCCACATTCATGTCTAGTAGAAAAGGCAGAAGCTTTACGGGGCTCCATCGCAGGAGTGAAAATTTTTCCCAGAAGCCTGTGGTGGGCATTTTTTACACCCATGTTAGTATATCTGTTTTGCATTACCTTTCTATAGTTGGGGTGTCCCAATTCCCTAGTAAGAATTCAAAATACAAGTTCACAGCCATCATGCCTCTAGAACATAGATTAGTGTCCTGAAATCAACTGGATCCATATGAGACTTTAATTCAGAGTAGAACGACGAAGCAGACTCTGGGGTGAGTTTGCATTTAGTGAGCAGAAGAGGTAAAAGACGTGATAGCTTTGGAGTAGGTAGTGGTTGCAGATCTGCATTTACAAGGCAAAAGTGGCATTAATGTCAGTGCAGGAGCAATTAGAATGAAGTCCAGTGTCTGGCAATACTGTGTGGTGGCAGGGGGGACATACTGGGGAGTCTTTAAGTGACCTCTAATGTGACTCAGTTGAGACATTATTCCCAGATCTGTTCTTCCAGCACCACACAAAACTTGTCATAGAGTCAGACACACCTTCTGACTGACTTCAGATCCCTTTGGCCTCCACTTCCTTTGTTCCCAGGGTCACCGTCAACACAGTGTTGACTCATATCAGTTTTGTGCAGAATCAACCTGATTGTGCCCTTGCCCTGAACTTCTCACCTTGTGCCCTGGGACCTCCCATGTTGGTAAGGGGTCCAGCGACCTAACCAGATACCTAGGAGTGAATCTTCAACCAGTGGGTCAATGTTTAATGGGAAATACTTGATGGGAAAGGGTAGATAAATTGTTTACAGTAAATATGTTTAAAAATGCTCAACCTCAGGAAAATAAAATTGAAATCTCTTAGAGAAATTTTTTTCCAGTTGACAATTTGACAAAAATTACTCTTTAGAACATTAAGTTTTGACAAGAATATAGAGTAGCAGGAAATCTCATCAATTGCTGATGTAAGTAAAAAGTACTAAAACCATTTTGGAAAAATATTGGCCTTACTAAACTGAGTTGATTATATGTCATGATGAAGCAATTTCACTCCTAGGTCCAAGGACATATCCTAAAGAAATTCTTGTATATTTGTCCTTAAAAGCAAATATAAGAAATTTGTCACATATTTTATTTTATAAAATCTGGAAACTAGAAATATTACACTGTCTCTCAGCAAAAGATAAGATGAATCAATTGTAGCCTAGTCATATGGCAAAATATTCCCTACCAGGGAAACAAGTGAAATTCATCTGTTTGCAAAAATATGACTGAATTCTTAAATCATAAAAGTTGAACCAAAGCAGCAAATCACAAAATTTACTAGAAATTCGATTTATGTAAAGTTGACAACACACACACACACACACACACACACACACACAAAACAAAACAATTCATTTGTGGGAAAAACGCACACACAGAGCTCGAGAACAGTTATAAAACATAGAGGTTTAGAGAACATGGTGTTCTCTAATTAAACTGGCATTTGGAGAGGGAGGAAAGGGATTTGAGGTGGCCGGGCAGGAGCATTTCAAAAGTTCTCATAATGACTTATATTTTTAAGTTAAAGGTTGAGTTACACAGGTATTTATTTTCTTCTTCTTCGTATTGTTCAGGTACATATTTATTTTCTTGTATATATCATATTCCATGACATAATTTTAAATAGTTTTTGTCCACGTGAAAAACTATTCTCAAACAGCAGTTAAAACCTCAGTGCTGTATTTGCTTCCATTCGGATGCCTCTATTACACCTACATGTAAGTCATCCAGGAATGTATGTCACAAACTATTTATCCCTGCAAAAAACAAAGGGGAAATTTCTTCTTTAAAACAGAGCCCAGAGTTGGAATTACGTACCGGAAGAGGTAGAACTAGCCTGTTGTGGATCCCATACAAATAAAACACCACTAATGTTTTGACTTTAAAACCTTTGGACTTTAGATCTTAATTTACAATGTAGGCTACTTTTAGAAATTTCAAGCTGCATTCATGACTAAAATGAAACTTGAATTACAAGACAGTACCAACTGATTTTAGACTTCTGAAGAAAGCATTTGTTCTTCTATCAAAAAAAATGTGAATCAAGTTTTCACTGTTGACTGGAGTTGAATTTGAAAGCATGAACATCAATAGACAAAGAAATTCTGAACACCTGAAGCTGTGTTTGAGCAACTTTCAAAGTTAAAAATGAATGCGCTCAGCTAACTCCACTGGCATGCAATTAGGAATGAGGTTTAGTCATTAATTAACCCATAAGTGAAAAACACCTCATTTCCTTCTACCTTTTACAAAAATTATCAGCCACCTTTTTCAAATATCAAGTGCTTTCTATTTCAAAGCGTGTTTTGCTTCCTAAATTTATTTTTCTATATATTTTAATGATGCATCACTAAGGTTGCCTGTGTATTTAGAGTATCAAAATAGATCTTGGCCATGTACTTTTTCTTTTTTTGTATCCCTATCAAATTATTTAAAGGCCAAACTTGGGCAAAACAATATTAAATTTTTTTTTCATTTTTTTTGTTTTCCCAAGCACTTGCATTGAATTTTATATTTTATGTTACTTTTCAGTCTGTAGTAAGACATCATAGCAGTCATTAAAAACATGAATATTGGGGCACCTTGGTGTTTCAGTCAGTTGAGCGTCTGACTTCAGCTCAGGTCATGATTTCGGGGTTTGGGGTTTTGAGCCCTGCATCAGGCTCTGTGCCAACAGCTCAGAGCCTGGAGCCTTGCTTTGGATTCTGTTTCCCTCTCTCTCTACCCCTTCCTCGCTCATGCTCTGTCTCTCTCTATCTCTCAAAAATAAATAAGCGTTAAAAAATATTTTAAAAACATGAATATTGGCACCAGAGGACTTGGGTTGGTACCACAGCTCTGCAACTTATTGGTTGTGTGACTCTGAAAATTTACATAATCTTTCTATGCCTCAACTACTCATGGAAAATTGTAGACAACACTTGTGCCTACCTCATATGGCTGTGGTGAGGATTAAATAAATTAATATGCAAAATCACCTCAAAGAATAAAAGTACATTGGTTCTATGTATTTTTAGTTCTTGTGATTTTTCTAATTATTTGTACATTTAAAGTCATATTTAGACATATAAAATAGTGTTTATACAAGTTACTTATTCATTATCAAAAATTTAAAAAAAATTAAAACTATTTTTATCTGCCAAGATTGTAGCCAAATCTTTGTGGTATAGTTTCATATAAAGACTAATATTCCTCCAAATTTAGATTGATTGCCACAAAAACTGTAAGGAAAATGGCTCCAACCAATCTCTTCAGGAAATTATACCATGGATAACATGTAAAATGTATGAAAACCACACACACAATTATCAGATCGTACTTTGATGACAATAGTGGCTTTTCAGTGACCATGAATTACACTTCTGTTTAATCTCTGTAGTTGCTCTAAAAGTTGTTCCTTAATTAATTAATTAATTAATTAGTTTGAGAGAGAGGGAGAGGGAGAGAGCACGCATGAGTGCGTAAGTGGCGGTGCAGAGCCTGATGCGAGGCTCCATCTCAAGACCATGGGATCATGACCCAAGCAGAAATCAAGAGTCAGATGCTCAACTGATGAGCCACCCAAGTGCCCCTAAAAGTTGGCCCTTTAAAATAAAGGCTCAAATGGTCTCTGAGGAAGCTAGGCTCCAGTACATATCAGAAGAGCAAAGGTTCATCCTAGGTGCTATGGCAGGGGTATGCATTTTCCTTTGGCCCACCTGAGAGCCAAAACTTCTTAAGTCCAGAGACTGAATGGGAATGAACATTCAATGTGCTGTGGTAGGATCTCATACAGTTCACAGAGGGAAGCTAGCAGCCACGAGTTGCGGGGCGGCTGTAGTTTGCACAGACAATAAATAATCGGCATAAGCCTAATTAAAAATATTTTCTTGAAAGAGGAAAAAAATATTACATATGTTTCTCAAAAGACATTCAGATGTCACTCAGTGTTCACTTTACTCTTGGGAGTGAGAACCCTGAGGCTGAATGTTCCAGAAGTCACTGGAGCACCACCAGATGCTCTTCTCATGGCCGCCAGTCCTCCTGCTACTTCAGAAGGCAGCAGCATTGGGGAGGGAAGAATGGCTTTCCTTTGACCATGTTATCTGACTCTAGAGTAGAGCATACACGAAGACAAGATACAATCCACATAGTCACCCATCTCATTCAGTCTATGCCAAGTGTCTGTGAACTGAGACTGAATTCACAAATTCCACACCGGCAACAAATGGACAGACCTGAGAGTCAGCAGACATTCAAATGGTCCCAGCAGGAACATTGGAAGGTCATTTCCTAAGTGTCTTTTCTTCACCAATCATTGTTATTATTATTACACTAAATTATTATTGCAACTCTGTTCAGTCTTATTATTACATTACAGTCCGGTTAAACATATAGTACCACATTCAAGTTTTAACTTGACATTATTGTAGTATCCAGAATATCTAAAAAATTTTTAATGTAAATGGCCTAAGTTGAATTAGCTGTAACTCTTGCACGTCTAATTCTGAAATTTATCAAATAATGCATACACTTATTTAATTAATGTTAATTATTTGTATTTTCATTAAGCTGATATATTCCATAATCATTTCTACTAAGGAAAGAAGTAGGGGCAACTGGGCGGCTCAGTCGGTTGGGCGTCCGACTTCAGCTGAGGTCATGAGCTTGCGTTCACAAGTTCAGGCCTTGTGCCAGGCTCTATGCTGACAGCTCAAAGCCTAGAGCTTGCTTCAGGTTCTGTGTCTCCCTCCTTCTCTCTGCCCCCCCCCACCCCCCCACTGGTGCTCTGTCTCTCTCTCTCTCAAAAATAAACAAAACATTTAAAAATTTTTTAATTTAAAAAAAATTTTTAAAAGGAAAGATGTAGAACAAAGGCCAGAAATTCTAGCCAGAAAAAGAACAAAATCCATGACTTTCACTTATTCATTCATGTGAGTTTTAGGGGTACATAATTTGCATATTAATAGGATATTCAAGTGTCCTTAGACAACACTTATCCATAGAGGATTAATACTCTGCTAACATTTATACTATGTCGTTGTATATTAGATGAGACTATTTAAAATATTTACATAATACTTTTCCCCAAGGTACATATTATAATCAAATATCTTCTGAAGAATCTTCTTCCTACTTTTCTGTTTTCTTTTTCAAATAAATATCTCTACTCGTGGCCTAAAAGATTCCAGATTGGGTGGCACACACAAGTGAGTAAAAAGGAATGTTTGAAGAGCAGAGGACCTCGTAAAAATAAGCTAACGTCACACTGGTTTCACTAAAGAAAACAACCAGCAGACGGGGGAAGAGAGAAAACAGAAATTGCGTATATAGATTATCTATCCAAATCCTGGAGGAACAACCGATTAGAAAAACATCAGTCTGTTTCTTGAGAATCATTCCTGCTGCTTGCCATTTCCTAGTTCAGCTTTTTTGTCCTCCTTTGTTTTTGCTCTGCTATTAAAAGTGAAGTTAATTAACCGTGTATGCAAATCTTTGACAGAGAATGTGTGTGTGTGTGTGTGTGTGTTTGTGTGTGTGTGTGTGTGTGTGTGTGTAAACATGCACTCAAGTGCTAGAGATTAAAAGTGTTACTGAGCTCTGTTTGGGCACTAGAGTGTCCAGAAGGGAAGAGAAAACAATCCACAGCACTCTGACAGGGTCACGTCTGTTTCTTTCTTTTATAGATCAGAGCCTGCCGTGTCTGCACAGAATATATTTTCACATAAGAAATTAAAACAGGCAAAAAAAAAAAAAAAACAGAAAGCAAGAGTGATGTAGGTATCTTTTGCCACCAGTCGTGTCAGAAAAAATAAAAACTAAATAATATGTCAGTAGCTAAAAACATTTCTTCAACCTTTCCAAGAAAAGTTTAGGAATATGTCATGTATGTACTTGAACTGTTTGTTCTTGAACTTGCTTTAAGAATGTAAGCATGGCTAAATGTCCCAGGTTCAGGCCCTAGAGACTGCTTACTCTCTTTTCTAATAAGAACATGAAAAACTGTGGGCAATCTTCACATGTCCCTGCACAAATTACACATTTTATTTTATTTATTTTTTGTCACTGATTGTTAAGTATTTGAGATAGAAGATTGCTAAGGGTGGGTGGAAGTTTGGAAATAATCTAGGGAAATTTTTTAACTTAATAAATAAAGTGTTTCAAGTACATTGTCAAGTGTTCACTTCTGGCATATAACATGATTTTATATGTGAAGCCAGAAAGCATTGCTAAACTTATAATGTATTAACTAAAGCTAAATTTTCTCGTCCTGCCTCAAATTTCTAAGTTATTGTACATGTTATTTTAAAGGCTATTATTAATAGATAATAGCTCAGTCTAATATTGAGTATGTTAGTATATTCTGTATATTTGAAGTAGTTTTAAATTCTTTTGAAAAACAGCATAATAATAACACATTTAATCAGTTTTATATTTATATTATTTAGAAATATAATATGAAGGCACCTGGGTGGCTCACTCAGTTAAGTATCCGACTTCAGCTCAAGTCTTGATCTCACAGTTCATGAGTTCGAGCTCCATGTCGGGCTCTGTGCTGACAGCTTAGAGCCTGGCGCTTGCTTTGGATTCTAGATCTCCCTCTCTCTCTGTCCTTCCCCCTCTCACACTCTGTCTCTCTCTCAAAAAATAAATAATAAATATTTAAAAAATAAATACAATATTATTGAACATATAGCCAATTTAATAATTCCACTATCATAATTTTTAAGAGACTGAAGATACAAATGGTTGATCCCTGACTATAAATATAATATCCATTGCAGGATCCAGAATTTTATTGCTTATTAGAACAAGTAATGAGAAAGAAAACTTATTTTGTGACTTACCTTATTCTCATAAATATACAGCTTAAGAACATTCAGATACCAATCATTTGTACATAATAATAATAAAAGGAAAAATGCAGGGCTCCTGGATGGCTCAGTCAGTTAGCGTCCGACTCTTGGTTTCTGCTCTGATCATGATCTCACAATTCATGAGATCAAGCCCCACATCAGGCTCTGCACTAACAGTGCGGAGCCTGCTTGAGGTTCTTTCTCTTCCTCTCTCTTTGCCCCTCCCCCACTTGTACTCTCTCTCTCTCAAAATAAACAAAAAAAATTTTTTTCAACAAAGAAAAGAAAAGGAAAAGAAAAATGAAAATAATTTACATCAGCTTCTTGTTCCCATCAGCTTTCCCCCCAAGCCTTATCTTCTACCTCTTTCCTTCTCACCTGATTTTTGGAGACCATATGAAACTAGTGGCCTAAATATGTCATACCTATGTATAATTGCACTTGCTTCCATCTGCCTACAATCTCTTTTTCCCTCTATTCTTTACTAGTATAATACCTTTTACCCCCAAGGAGTCAAGTATTTTGTGAACTTTTCTCTAACTCACCCTGACACTTCTCCCTTCTCATCCTAGCCCTTTGAGCTTTTTTCCTTTCTTCACAACACATGTTGCACCCAGTAATTATCACTTTGCATTATATGCTGGTTTGCACGTTTGCCTATTATACTATTGGCTTCTTGAGGGCAAGGCCTTTTCATTCCTGTATGCCTGGTACCTGGGGCAGTAATGTGGCACATAGTAGATACTCAGTTGACTGAATGACAGATTTTTTTTCACTAGTTAAGGAAAACTTCTTAGACCACTTTCTTTTTTTTTTTTCTTTTTTTTTTAAGGCAGTGATTTTTTTTTAAATTTATTTATTTTGAGAGACAGAAAGAAAGGATGGGCAGGGGAGGAGGCAGAGAGAGAGGGAGAGAGAACAGGAGAGACAGAATCCCAAACAGGCTCTGCATAGTTAGCACTGAGCTCCATGTGCGGCTCAATCCCATGACCATGAGATCATGACCTGAGCCAAAGTCGGACGCTTAACCGACTGAGCCACCCAGGTGCCCCTGGAATGCTTTCTTTGATCACAACTAGCTAACAGAACCGCTTAGATAACAAGGACCATATTGGTCTTGCGGTAGATATGAGTTCCTGTGATAATGTTCTAGAAGCTCAAAAGAGTTCACTTTTTATTATTCTTTCTCCAATTAAGATTTGCTTTTAAACTGAAATCGATATTATCCTTTTTTCCCTGATAGTTTTAAGAGAAAAAGAAAAAAGAAAAAATTTCTCTTAATAGTAACCTACCAGCATTTCCCTCCAAGTGAGTTGTTTTCTCTCAACATCCTTTAATCCAGTATTCCTAACCTACCTCCTACCTCCTCCTCCTCTTCTCTCCTTCTCCTTCCCTTTCCCCTTCTTCGTCTCCTTCCTTCCTCCTCTTCATCCTTTCTCCTCCTCTCCTTCCTCTTCCCCCTCCCCTCTTGCTGCTGCTTCTTCTTCTTCTTCTTCTTCTTCTTCATTTTCCTGCTTCTACTTTTCCTTTTCCTCCTCCTTCTTCTTCATTACAACCAGTAAAGTCTCTTTGTATGCTGGAATATTTGCCACTTGCCTCTACAGATCCACTCCACTTTTCTCTACTCTACTCTGCTCTGCCCCTGAAAGTATTTCCATTGTTAACTTTGTCCACTACCATGGAACCCCAAGCAATATCATTTCCAAAAAAAGACTCATTTTACATAAATGAAATGGTACGATGGATTGATAGCCACAAATCTTACTGGCCTCACCATGTGCCCATAACCCAAGAGTTGCTGCCTTAATGTAACATTGCCATGGCCAACTACGGACTCAATTAACTCACCAAATGAAAAACAACAACTTGCAAGGTTGGAGATCTGTCCTACAGGACATGTTATATGATTTAAACAAGTGCTTCATATATGGAGCCATCACTCCCATAACCAGAATATATGGGAAAAGGAACTAAATTTTAGAGGTGAGAATAAACTGTTTTATTATTACCAAAGTTACTCATTGGAAAAATTTTACTTCTAGTCCCTATAACCTTAGGTTAAGTGGGTTTAGACTTGTGTTCTTTAAGAAAGAAATGTTTTAAGGGTGCCTGGGTGGCTCAGTTGGTTGAGCGTCTGACTTTGGCTCAGGTCATGATCTTGCTGTCTGTGAGTTCCAGCCCCGCCTGGGGCTCTGTGCTGATAGCTCAGAGCCTGGAGCCTGCTTCGGATTCTGGGTCTCCCTCTCTCTCTGCCCCTCCCCTGCTCATGCTCTGTCTCTCTCTCTCTCTCTCTCTCTGTCAAAAATAAATAAACGTTAAAAAAAATTAAAAAATAAAGAAAGAAAGAAATGCTTTAATCAAGAAATACAGTCACGGTCTATTTAATTGGGAGCTGTAACTTCCTCTTGGCCATTCAGGGTTTCTCAAACTATTGAGCTCATAGAAAGAGAAGGAGATCACATATTGACTGAAATGATTGATCCTAATCACCAAGGTGAAACTGAATTCCTGCTACTAGTTGGGATAAGAAGGTCTATGTGTGGAGCACAGAGGTTTTCTTGGGTGCTTCTTGGTACTTCCTTTTTCAAGAGCCCTGGTCAATGGAAAGTATAACAACACAATAAAGACAGAACCATCATGGACCCAGATCATGCAGGATCATCTCACCAGTCCAAGACTTCCATATAGCTGAGGTGACTGGCAGAAGTAAAATGAATAAAACAAGCCAAAACAAACAAACAAAAATGGACTGTGTAGTGAAGAAATGAGGCTATAAATACCAAATTAGGCTTATTACTAGTATCAGAAATGGGAACTACAGCAGTAAAATGTTGTGTAAATTATTTATTTTTCATTTCCCCTTCTTGTTAACTTTCCTACCTTATATGACCATAGTGGTGATACCTCCTATTTTAAGTTTCAAGTGGGTAGATCACTGAATTGACATCAACATAGCTGATGGGAATTTGGGTGGTCCTTGTGTTGAACCTGTAATATTTCATCTGGACAAAGTATAAAAGGAGATGCAGAAAGGTGAGCCCTGATGGATTTCCCATTTGTCTGTCCAGATCCACTCCCCACCTTTTTCTTTCCTTTGTGTTGTGTGGAGGCTGACCTATACAAGAGATATCAATGATCTCTCTCACCTTCTCACTACCAATTGGACTCATGGGAGTCACCAGCAGATCAGATGAAGGGGGAAGAGAGAGGAAATATTTATTTATTTCCTTCCTGTGGGTTCACTCTGTCCTTCTATCAAAGGCCACAGATCCTTTAAGACAATCTTTTCGTCATTCTTCTGAGTTCCAGTAACTACTCTTTCCTTCACCACTTTAGGCCCCTTAAGGCTTGGGATGTAAACCTACCCTCATTTTTAGGGGCCCTAAAGTATTATTCCACCTTAAATTGGTTTCCCTAAACTTGGTTCAAAGTGTTGGACATGACTCCCACTTTACTAAACTTTCTTTGATGCTCATCTCTTTCTGCCAACACAATACTGATATATAGTTGTCAATATTCAAAAATTGTGTCTATAGTTAAATCACATTTACAAAACACCCCATTTTCATTTACAACTCAGCATACCGCATAATCTTTTCCAATATACTATTGAAATTACTGTATACATTGTGTTACTAAAAATAAACTCATGACAGTGCTAAAAGTGAAAAAAGTGTCTGTCTTAAGCAGAAAAGAAATGTCAACAAAAGTTTAGAAGACAGTAAAGAAATAGGGTGGTATAGAAGTATAATCTAGATCACAGAAATCACATCTCAATATACACATGGATGAAGATTACAGGTGACCGGAACTGTTTACAGTGATGAAAAAAATAAAATTAAGTGGCTCTAAATCAGGAGTTGTGAATTACAGAGAATAGGATATGCCACTAGGTGACCTTGACAGAATTTAAGTTAAAGGCACATTTACAGAGCTGCTGAGTTGTTCAGCCATCACCCCCTCCTCAGTAGGTACAGAGTAGCTATCTATAGTCTTTTCCTGGCTGAGGACCTCACCTTCACTGTGAGCAGATGATTCTCCTAGATGGTCCCCCCAATGGCAGTTGTGGTGGTTTAGCAGAGAGGCAGAAAACAGCTGATACGGTTTTGGACCTGTTCAATGGAGTTGGGTGTTGGACATAGAGAAGGAGGAGCAGTTCTACCCAGGGTGAACTAAATCCAAGTGCCTCACCCTCAGAGTAAAGTCCTCTACACTGTGGTCATTGCCTGTCTTCCTGCTATAAATAGCAGCTTTAATCTGAAGAGAGCTTTGCCTGGGAACTGGACTGGCTCACAGTCAGGCTTACTGTCTACACAGTAAAGGGCCTTTAGGGCAACAGACTTACAAACTGCAAAGCAATCCTTGCCGGCAAAGAGATTCATCAGTTTAGCAACTAATTCACAAGTATGACTGATACACTGAAATTCACCACTCGTAAAATCTAATCAGAGAAAAACAAGTGATCCCAGAAGAAATGGAGGAAATGCAAAAGAGAGAAATAATTTTGTAAAATCCATGTTAGTAATATTAAAAATAAATAAATAAATACATAATAAAATCTATGTTAGCAAACCCAGAGAGATTTGGAGGATGTTCCATGCCTAAAATAAAAAAACAAGCTGCCCTTAAAAAGAATAAGGTGCAAACAAGAATGAATTTTTTGAAATTGAAAGTATGGTTGCCATAATTAATTGAAAGAATCAATAAGAATACTTAATAACAGCGACCCGGGATTAGTAATCTGGAAGAGAAAGACAAGGATATCATCCACAATATAAAGTTTAAAAGACTGGGAAATAGAAAGTATTTGGAAATTTAGATGCTTATCAGTTATATCCAGAATGTTCAAGACTTTTGGAGAACCAGAAAAAAAGAGGAGAGACCACTGGTAGGTATGAATTGTCACAGGGATAATGTAACACAAATCTCTAAGGAAAAGACTCACACTGAAGGAGTTTGCAGATTATAGGAAAAATGATAAAAGGTACAAACCCAAAAAGAGAGTAGTGACATTTCAGAATTCTGAGCATAAAAAGACAATCATAAAACTTCTGTCAATGGGAACAAAAGTAATTTTCAGAGAAAAGAAGATGAGATTGGCATCAGCCTTCCCATTAGTACCATTAAATGTCAGGAAAAAAAAGGAATTTACTCTCCCAGAACATATGTTCAATCTAAAATTCTATACATAAGACAAATTTTTATTAAATACAAAAAGGAAGTTAAAATGAAAGCATCTTTTGCTGCCAGGTCCTAGTGTCCATGAGTCTCTTCTGAAAACAACAAAAAATATTTTTTAAAACTGACATTTGTAATCCAGAAAACCAAAACGTATAGCAAGAAAGAATTCGTGGATCTGTAAGAATGATCCAAACTGAAGAATGGCATTAAAAGAAATCACAAAGTGATTTGAACAGGAAGTAACACAGTACCAAAAATTTCTTCGGGAAGAAAATGACTCATTACTCAAATAGTGTGATTAAGAATGACCTGTCAGTTGTAATAAGGATATATATCTCTTCATTCAATAACAACAAAGTCAACTGAAAGATGCTGGGAAAATAGTAAGTTGTGCAAGAATGCCTAAAACAAATAGGAACATTTGTTTTAGGCAACCGACTAGGTGAAAGAAAAGATCATCCACTTGACACTGACTTACAACATACTGAGCACAAACTGGGAGCCCAATGCTACCTGCACTCAAGTGTTTCCTCCATGCTTAATAACTGAATTCTCATAATAGTCTTGATGTGAGCATATAATATACATACACTACAACCATACAGTACATGGACAGATAATGAAATTGACTTTTGAAGCATTTAAATTCTTTGCCCAAGATCTCCCAGAAAACAGTTATTTCTTAATAAGATCTAGTACTCAGAATGAACAATTTGTGGAATGGTGAGATTTAAGATACTAAATCTAAATATAGTTTGGACTCTTGTTTGTCAGGATGTTAAAAGGATTCTTTATTCAAACAGATTAGAAAATGAATTTATTTTCTCATTCACTTATTCAACAAATATTGATCAAGCCAATATTAGGGGTCAGGCAACATAGTGGCGATACGGAGAAAAATAAAATATCTCATCATTCAAGGGGCACAGAGATTAGTAGATTATTAATCAAATATAGAGGCACGCTGGCAAACAGTGCTTTATTACTGAGATATCTTCTTTGCCAATTACTGCTTCAGGGATTCTTGAACTTTTGATCATGGTAAGCTTACATCAGCCTTCCAAACTAAAAACTTTTTAAACAAAGGAAAGAATATTGTTTGGACCCTCGAACATGAATCAAGATGGCTGAGATTATTGAAGTTTCCAAACCTTCATAATGGTGTTTCCAGATTTTTCATATTCCATAAAGCACTTGAGAAAAGGGACCCTTGAAAGAGGGAAGGACCCACAAGACTAAAGAATTTCAGAAGGATATGAAAATGGGAAGAGAAAGATGTCCTTGCAAATCATATGCCAATTATGATATTATAGAGGGAGGAGAAATTGAAAATCATCATTCATCATGATACAAACTCAAACTATAAGTCCCCAAGAGGATTTTGCCATGTAATCTTTGAGAAAAAGTGAAGTTCTTGGTTCTATAATATGTTATTGAGACATTTAAAAATTAACAGATATTGTATGACTCAACTTTATCCAGTAATACTAGTTGGTGTAAAAAATGACATGGATTTTACTGTAGACACATTAATTCCCAGAAGTGACATGCTTGCAAATAGAAACTCTTTCAGTTAATTAATTTCTTTGAATCGTGGGACTTAAGAGACTCAATAAGCGTGAACAGGAAAAACATGTAAGTCAGTAAAATATTAACCACTGTGTTAGAACAGAAACGACAACTTTTAAAAATGTTTTATGCCCCATTAATCTGTTAAGTTTTTTATCAACACAGGCTTAGTAACCAGTTGAAAACCTTGATCACATTCTGGAAATTCAAATTACAAATACTCAAGATATAATCTCCTTTTTCCCAATGGGCAACAAATATTCCTTTAAAAGGAATAAATGTAACATAGAAAAAAGTAAGTTCACTTAAATGGAGGATTTATAATTTAATTTTATTCTTAAACTAGTTTCTTAGTTCAGTTGGTATTACCTTTGTCTTTTTGTTTACTGTGAAGTTTCCCCTTTTATCATTTAATTGGCTATGTAAATGACTGTAATTAAAGTTGAATGATCGCATCTTTTGAAAATTAGTGCATCAACATGTATATTTTTCCCCTAACTTATAAAAGAATTTCCGTGAAATAGCAGCGTGTTTGTTTGACTTAAGCATCTAAAAATAATGGCTCACTAAGCTGCAAATAGAAAAGATTAATATTTCCAAAATCAAATATTTCACAGGTCACCCCAATTTAAACCTATCAGCTAGATATTATTGTTATTCCATTATTCCATTATTCTCGCAATGAGGAGTCTTAAGAGGCTTGGGAGACACTCCGGTTTGCTAAGGCCACACAACTAGCAAGAGATGAAATTAACTTCATCTCTCAGGCAGAGTTCAGAGCTTGAGCTTTTAAACACCATACAACATGGAGATCTGCTCTCAGGCCACACCAAACAGTGGTAACCATAATGTAGAACTACCTGCCTACGGTAATCATGCGTTGCTAACAAACACAGAAAATTACTAGAAGACTAGACACCAAATAGTAGTCATTAATATGACCGGATGATGAGATCACAGGTAACCATTTTTACTTTCGGTTTTGTTTTTTTTGTTTTCTGTTTTTGTTTTTGTTTTTTGCTTTTCTCTACATTTCCAACTTCCTATAATATTTACACTAACAAGGATTTGAGTAACTAGCGCTGGCATATTGAAATCATTACCAATCTTTCCTTATAACATTAATAATAATGAATCTTGGGTATAATCTTATGATGATGTCAATATATTATTACAATAATAAAGAAAAAGAAAAAGACTTTTTTTTTGTTTGATCCAGTAAACCTAAGTTTAGTGACTTTTCTGGAAATATGAGGGTTACTAAGGAATATTCTAGTCTGAAAACATTTTCCCCACCTGTCAGTTGTATCCTTGCTCTGGGGAATATTACCAACTATAATGTCAACTACTATCTGGCTAGGTTGCAAACCGGCATTTCTGAACGGCATCTAAGTGTCTTGATATTTAGGTAAGATACAATACTTAGCCTAAAATAAACATACCAGCTGAGTATAGCGCTATATGTCTGAAAAGGAATATCCAAAATATGAAGTATGTATTCTTGGAAAATGACATTTTTATTTTCTTCATATTTTTTGCAATTCAATAGAAGCTCTCTTAATGGAATCCTACTTAAACGATTTGCTTACTTCTCTGTATTCCCCCCGGAAGATACCTCCGTGCTAGTTTGCTTGCAGACTATATTACCCTCTTAATTTTAGTTTAACTCCCAAGTCATTTACCTTTTCCTTAAATCTGCTTATTCTATTCATTCCTGTTATTTTTGTCATATATGTTCATTTATACACACATAGATTCAATATAATTATAAAAAATCACTTCAGGGAAAATCATTGAAGAATTCACAAAACTAGATAAAAATTGCTGCCAGTTTCAGGTGTGGACAAGAAGGTATAAAAACTTGGAGAAAAAATTAAAACCTAGAAGGATTCCTCATTTAAATTACATGGTGATGTCCCTAAGTTCTCATACTGCTTTTTTAAAATATCAAACAATATCGTCTATGAAACATTAATACGTACTATAATTAAGAAAACATATTTTAAACATATATTCAACATGTGACCTGAAATAACTCATCTCGTATTAAAATACTTGACAGTCTACACTTTATCTACAAAAATATTTTAAAATATGTGTGGGGGCACCTGAGTGGCTCAGTCAGTTAAGTATCCAACTCTTAATTTCGGCTCTGGTCACAATCTCATGGTTCATGAGATTGAACCCTGAGCTTGGAGCCTGCCTAAGATTCTCTCTCTCTGCCCCTCCCCCACTTGCACTTGCACGTGTGCACGCATGCACACCCTCTCTCTCTCTCAAAAAATGAAGAAAATTAAATATGTATGTAATTAGTTCCCTTAAGCCCATTTTTGCAGGCAAATGCTCATTTTAAAACACTAATTTTGGATTATATCACAAAAATAAATATTAACAACAGATGACATGTAAATGAGTTACAGCAAATATGGATACAGAATTATCATCATGTGATAATTTTATTAAAATCATTTATTAATTAAAATTTCAGATTACCAAATATAAACTATTTATGTGATATTAGTTATGTCTGTGAGTTTCATAAACTTGATTTTATATTTTACTCACTTTCAATGTCATGAATTTTACAACTTGATAAGTATGGAAAGCTAATTTCTGATGCAACTGTCATTTAAATATAACTTTAGGAAATCATAAGCTATCATGCAAGAAGCCCTGGTGAACCCACATTCAAAGAGCTTTTCTAAGCTATCCTGTTCGTGTTTTAAATTGAAATGAATGCTGGCCATCTGAATTTAAAAGAGAGCCAATCAATCCACATGAATTCAACAAATTAGTGATAGTTTTAAGCAAAATGACCTTGAATTCAATACGTTTCATCATTTTATAAACAGTTAAAACTTTTAAAAATATTAAGATGCACACCTCATGGAAATAATTGCCTTTTCTTTATTTATGACATTTTTAGCACCTAAAATATTCAAAAAAGCATTACAGTGATCTGGCAAATAGTATGACTGGCTACCCCATCAAATTCTCAGCAAACTCAATTCAGAAATAATCTCCAGGTAATCATTTTACATTTGAGTGTCTTTTAACTTAAGTGGTTATCAGACATAATTCTCAAAAATTATTAGTTATATGATTCAATTTTTATTCTTTTTTAAACAGTACTTTTCTTAGTGAAAATAACTGCACAGTAAATGTCATCCAGAACATAAGAAAAACATTAACATACATGTTTTCCCACATCCCTCACCCATTCTCTCTTGAAAATACACTTAGGAGTAAATAGTTAGACTCAACCTTACAAGGGAGAATATCATAGGTGGGTTAGTTCTACATAAGAACTCCTGTTATGGGTTGTGAAATGGGCATAAATACCTTTTTTTTTCTATTTCAAATGGATATTGAAAGATTTGAATGAGAAGAAAATATTGAAAGACTTTTGGGGAAAAAGTATGCAGTCTACAAATCCTTAATAAAGGATTGATCAAAACAAAAGAGCACATCTGTAGAATGCTAGAGGAAAGTGTTAAATAAGAAAGAGCTGTGTCCCATATGGTAGGCTACTTTCACACCATAAATCTCAAAGCCCTTCGTATAGAGTATGTGTGCTCTGAGATGCCAAAGAGTGCATTAAGATATCTTGGCTCTAATTGGGGCCTCCGTAAATATCAGCACATTTATCATGTTGTTTAGGCGCCAGACTACTTAAAACCACAGCAAAGGATTTATCTCCTTTTGCTTTGTGTTTGGAGTCAAAAGCTTCCCCAAAATGCTTCTCCAGGTTTCAAGTTGTTCTCTATTTTACTCAGTCCTAATCAACATATGGGGGGCTTCTTGATCTTTCTCGCAAAAACTAATTTAAAGTAATTAATGATTTATGAAATGTAAAGTCACTTAGTTTATTGATGATCCTATCATTAAAGAGCTACTTAAGGAAAAGGATAATGAACAGAATGAAATGCCTTCAAAAGAGCATAAAAAATGACTCACGTTTCACAGGAAATTCAGTATTTCAGTAGAAGCATGACAAAATAAATAAGGGAAGGTATGGTGATATGTGTGCGTCAAATGGAAAAAAAATTCAGGGGCATTTGCCATTTTTATAGGAAAGTCACCAAATAGAGTATGTTATGAGGCATCTGCGCAAAAGATCTCCCATACCACTTGTTTGAATTGTAGCACATTATTGTGGTGGTTGTTAGATAATGCTTCGTATTGGTAAAACCTGCTTCCTTTGGGTATGTCAATCATTGCTGAGGTCATTACAATGAAAAACAATTAATATAAATCATCATTATATACTAACTTGTACTTAATGGATGTAGTGCAATTTTTCATCTACTTGCTAGGTTCCACGCTCCTCCGACTATAAGGAATGTGTATGGTTCCATTTGAAAACAAAAATTAAAGACAAATACCATGAGGAAAAACTCTCCTGATTATCCATGATGATTTCATTACTTACTACTTCTATTCTTATTCTTATTCTTATTCTTATTCTTATTCTTATTCCTTATCACTTGATTACATGACTACACGATTATTCTTACAAGAATCATGTGAAGTAAACATTAGCTGACATCAGTTACCTGGAAAGTTTCTGAGTAAATTTCCAAGCAAATTAAAATCTTCCTCGGGGCTTACTCTTCATTCAACAAAGCAGATACCACAAGTTATGAAAGGAAAACAAAATAATTAAGAAAGTTTTGTTTTATTTGTGAGGCAAGCTTCTATATGGGCAACTATCAGATCAAAAACATCTAGGACAGGTTATAATTACATTAGTAATGTACTGCAGTGTATCCAAGTTCCAGAAATTCAAAGAATAGACAGAACACTTTATTACATCACCCATTTTCATACAGATGGGAAGTTGAATCATGGAGTGGCGTGTGCAAATCAAATTCAGTAATGAAGAAAGAGGAAGGAGAGCGATTTGTTTATTTACGAACTGATCGGTCCTAACACCACAGGCTGTTTTTACAATGCTTGTCAGAGAACAGACAATAAACGTCTGTTGAATGAAATACATTTCTACAACCAAACAATATACACTAGGGATATGTTGCACGCAGACCTTCACTGCAGGGCACTATCCAGACTGAGGCGAAGTCTCTTCACAGAAAATTCAGCCCTATCTCAATTAATCTGCTATAGTACTGCCTTAATCATACTATGAATCCTATCCTGTGTGGCATTTTCTTCGTCTTGCAGAGGAAATTTCTGATCAATATTATTAAAAACGGTCCCTTAAAAAAAAATGGTCCCTTGCATTGTGTATGATCAGATAAAACAGACATTAGATTTGGACTTCATAGAAATAGTGAATTATTTCTTAGGATAAATATGTTCAATGCAATATTTGGGGCATACCTAATATATTCTTTGTTAATCTGATATTCAAATTTAACTGGTCATCTTTTAAAAAAATTTTTTTAATGTTTTTATTTATTTTGAGACAGAGAGAGGACAGAGCATGAGCAGGGGAGGGGCAGAGAGAGAGGGAGACACAGAATCTGAAGGAGGCTCCAGGCTCCGAGCTGTCAGCACAGAGCCCGATGCGGGGCTCGAACTCATGGAGTGTGAGATCATGACCGAGCCGACTGAGCCACCCAGGCACCCCATAACTGGTCATCTTATAGTTTCATTTGCCAAATCTGGTTACCCTACTCAGGTCAGTATTCAGATGCTGTCCATAAACTTCACTGAAATGAACGGAAGAAACATTTACTGGCCTTGCATTCTGATGAAGCAAGCCGAACAGGTAGAGTATTATGGCCTCACTTCTCTCACTTACCATAAACATATCTTAAATATGTTACTTGTTTGTGGTATCAATGTACAAGTATCCACAATGCTAATGTAAAGCTAACTTTTTCAAGAAGACAGAACAGATTTTCCATAATATTGTCTATCTTGTCAAATCGTCTCTGTGTATTAGAAATGGCAAATGAATGACATCTCAAATGATCTTAAGGAAACATAAGCACATTTTTAATCTCATAATCAAACTGAGAAGAAGAAAAACGTGGAAACTCCACGTGGGAGAAAAGAAGAGAGATGGCGAAGAAGCTCAGCTAAATAAACTTGTCATAGGATTAATTAAACACTCTCAGTACATAGTGATATTTTTCAAACCTTCAGAACATTCCTGAGTGTTGCTAACTGAGACACAAGTCACCGATGAGCAGTTTTTCTGGCCCACTGCATGAGATATTCCTGAAAGAAAGTGTGCAGCCAGAAAATTATTATTCACATGCTATGAGTAGAGTTTTATCCCACATAATAGTAATTAACACAATATTTTTTGCCTTGCAATCTACAAGCATTTCTAATGCATCTCAAGTCTTGATAGAATGCAAACCTCCAATGTTATAGTGTCATTTGTTGGGATGAGGACGTGGTATTTTGAATCTTATTTTTTGAGCTTCCCTAGCACATACTGTTCTAAATCTATTGCCTCTACTCTTTAAATATAATGCAAATGCTTGAAACAATACTCTGCCTTTATTATGCATACTTGTACTGTATAATGACTCATTATTGTGATTTTGACTTTGCTCAAGATGGGCTGTGCTTTGTATTTTCTCAGAAGAGAAGATAGTGGGGAAAAGAAGAAGAAAAAAAAAACCGCACAGACTTTAATTTACCCCCTTTGCCTCCCATGCTTATTCTATTCTTTTTACGAATATGGCACGGTGAATTCATTTTCTGGAATGTTTTCATTTAACAGGGTATTATGTTGTGGACACCCTCACATATTCCAGGGCGTATTTTCTGTCTCTGTTGCCTCCTCCCTTCAGCACGCGATGCAGATGTGCCGCTAGTAGTATTGTGTGACTAATTTTCAAGTCTCCATTTGGTCTTAAACTGTGAAAAACTGGAGCACAGTTTTAATAGCTTTGATTTTGCATAGCAATAATAAGGTAAGTTTTTCATTTATGTATTAAGGTATATGATGCCCAGAACATATAATTTCTTAAAAGGGTTAACCAGGGGTGCCTAGGCGGCTCAGTTGGTTGAGAGTGACTTCGGCTCAGGTCGTGATCTCACACTCCTTGAGTTCGAGCCCCGCGTGGGGCTCTGTGCTGACAGCTCAGAGCCTGGAGCCTGCTTCAGATTCTGTGCCTCCCTCTCTCTCTGTCTCTCCCCCTGCTCATGCTCTGCCTCTCTCTGTCTCTCAAAAATCAATAAATGCTTAAAAAAATTTTTTTAAAGTGTTAACCAAAACACACACTAACACATTTTAAAACTTCAGGCAAGTCAAAGAAATGCCAACCCTTACCTTCTTCATTGGAGCTGAACTGTTGACTAGTTCATGCCTTCCTCAAGGCCCAACATCCTCATTACTCTCAGGAAGAAACTCAATGATATCTGTAGTATAATAAATCTTATGCCATATAATATTAGCATAGAGTGTGTATATATTCGTTCTTTTACTCAACAAATAACTACTAAGTACCTACAACTTTCCAGGCCTATTTGTAGAGGCTCAGATTCACCAGTGAACAAAACAGATAAGAATTTCTGTTTTTGTGAAGCTTACGTGCTAACAGCCATAGATGTGTAATAAACACAAGGGGTCTGGTAACTTCCCCACCAGGCTGTCAACCCTGGAGACTGGGTCTTTTCATCTCCATCACCAAGAATAGGACCCAAAACAAAGAAAGGCTCTGTGTCCTTTTGTTGAATCTGTCTGATTATCAAGAAATAATATCATAATGCAAATACAAAGCTCGGCCTGTTTTTACCCTTCTTTCATATTTATCTTTGTTGTCTTGCTATTTAAATACAGGGATTTAAGATAGTGGCAAATCACTTACTCTCTCAAGGTCTCATCCATCTTACCTGTAAAAACTCATCACTAAAATGCCTCTACCAAACATTTAAAAATATTGCTATTCACATTCTGACGACTTACATCATTTCTGAATTGATACATATGTGAGTACTTCCGTCCTCTGGGAATATTACACAACAGAATAATCTGGCAGGGAGAGACAGGTGGGGGCAACTTGTCAGAGCTCTTCAACACACTTAGCACAATTAAAGGGTTCTTTTTATGTAAGACAGAAGCATGCTTTTGATGCAGGATAATGACAGCAGAACTAACTTGGTAGTGATCAACATTTCTGGAAACACAACCGAGAAAATACAATAAAAAACCACATCACTTTTTATGAGAGAGGGCAACACAACTTTAGACCAAGGATAAACATGGGAAATGACAACCCAAATGATAAAATGAGTGTACTGTGTGCAGAACATACTCACACTGGGGAGAGTGAATATTTTCATGAGCCTAAACATGTTTTTGGCCCCAGAAACAGAATTCATCTAAATGAAAACCATTGTAATGGCTGGTTCCATACAAGTGTAATATGTCCTGGCAGGTAGCCTATAGCAACAGCGGTTGCCTGATTCAGTTACCAAAAATTTTATTAAATGAGAAGTTCTGTCTAACGTATGCTTTCACCAGCCCTGCTATGTGGGAGCAAGTCGTTTAAACAAAGACAGTGTTGTTTCAGTGTTATCATTTTGGGGTTACCGTATCCGAATATGGTATCAGCTGCTTTTAAAATTTAATAGGCTTTTGCAAAATACTGAGTTGAGGTCTGGGGAGGTAAGAGTTGAAGAAGATGAAGGTCCAGAGAGTTCATAACAGTACAGACATCCATCTTCAGGGACTAAAGAGCTAGTGTTTCTAAGAAGGTATTTGTAAGCCAGGTCAGAATAAAGAAAATAGCATATAACTGAATCTGTGCATTTTAGCAAGCCTAAGCAAACGTACAATATAATTGTCTATATAAAATGCTCCCCTCCTTAAGAGTAGATCCTCAGTAAAATTATATTTAATGTAAGGAAGTAATTTTAATGCATTCATGAAATTGGGATGCCGCCAGTCTATACAGAACTTTTATTAGCAATTCAAATAATATGAAGATATAAAAAGAAATACACACTTTCATTAATACAGGATGAGAACCAAGAATTTCTGTCAATAACAAGTATGAGGAAGGAAGTCGATCCAAACTTCAGAGGCTTTGAATCTGCGTAGACATTAGCTTTTCAGGTTGATAGTTTCATTGTTCACTTACTAGACAGCCTTGAGAGGAATAATTAACCACAGAGTCTATTTATAGAATTTTTAAAACACGGTCATTCCAAAGAGCTCTGGGCTGTTTATCCTACTGCTCTCAGAGTTGACAAGGTCATGCAGAATTCCCGTGTGAAGAGAGACTGTAACCTCAAGGCCCAAATTCCCCAGGTTGAAAAGAAGGAGCACTAGCATGAGAAACTGATAAAAGAGCAGCCTGGGCATTTTATCTTCCCCAGATCTTCTAAAACGTGCCTTTAAAGGCATTTCTTACCTAGGTGCAATTCTGTCCCTTTTCCATCAACAAGACTGCTCAATTATCTCAACAGCTTCTAATAGGGTTAAGTGAATCACTGTGTCCTAAAAGGAAACCAGATTCTTACAAGGTGTTAATATACGCTGACTAACCCATAACCAGGTCACACATAAACTTACTTGCAAAAGGTACTGGGGTTCTTAGCTCCGTGCACTGGTCTTCCCTTCCATCTTACGCCACCTACTAAACGATGAGCGCGTTTTCATTTTGTAATAATGAACATCTGTGACAGCATCTTGGCCAAAATAAATAAAATTAAGCAGATGATTCTGTGGGGTTATGCTAAACAATTCTTTAAACAGGTTCAGATTTCTCTCTAAGGGAGTACAAAATGTCTCTTCTTGTTTATTATTGTGTGTGTGAAAGAGAGAGAGAGATACAAACCTAAGTAAGAGAGGAAGGCCACGATTTAGAGTCACCAAAAGCCTGCTAACGCAGATTTCTAAATGATTATTTTTTTTTAAGAGACTGCTTTCTCAACTAAAGATTTTCAACATATATTGTCTAAGATGTTTTTATTTCTGTCACTGAGATGAAAGCCAGCCTGTTTTAGTGTGGAAACTGCTGGAAGTGTTCTCACTGTTATCGGTTTTGCTTCTGGCTACAGTAAAATCCTCTTTTCTTGCAGTGTTTCTTTTCTGGATTTACGTGTGCAAAACAAACTGTACAAACACATCAAGGAAGGACAAGAAAAAGCTGACTCTCCATTGCACCACAGAGGTGAAATAATCAAGATAGAAATGTTAACCAATCCACAATGGTTAAAATCTATTTTGTCTGATAATAATAGTTACACCAGATTTTTTTTTTTTAGGTTCCTTTATTCAAGATTCATCTTTTCTTTCTTTTTCCACTTTCGAATAGTCTCTGTTCTTTGATTTTAATAGTATTTCTCATTGGCAGCATGTAGTTAAAATTTTATTTCCCTGACTAACCAGTAAAGCGTTAGCTTTAATGGAAGATTTATTCCATTTACCTTTCATGTAAAAGGTAATTTTGATTTACCTCTGATTTATTTAGGCTTAAGTCTCCCATCTTAATTGATGTTTTCTCTGTCTCCTGCTTGCCCTGTGGTGATTTTTCTCTCCTTACTTCCTTTCCTTTGGGTTATCCTTATCATTGTTAATTTTTCCTCTTCTTTTTCTTTTCTTTTTTACTTTTTTTAATGTTTGTTTACTTCTCAGAGAGAGACAGAGCACGAGCAGGGGAGGGGCAGAGACAGAGAGGGAGACACAGAATCTAAAGCAGGCTCTAGGCTCTGAGCTGTCAGCACAGAGCCCAACACGGGGCTTGAACTCACACACTGCACGACCATGACCCGAGCCGAAGTAGGACGCCCAACCGACTGAGCCACCCAGGTCCCCCTAATTTTTCCTCCTCTATTCGATTCCTTTTCCATTCCTGACTTATATAGTATTCTTGTGTGTTTTAACTCCATCATTTTTAACCACAAGACACTATTCATTATTTTTGTCTTATAAATGAATATTCATTTAGCTCAGCTGTTCTCAACAGCAATCTCACCCCACAGGGAATGTTTGGCAGTGTCTAGTGACATTCTTGGGTGTCATAACTGGGACGCTGGAAAGGTGAGAGGTATCACTGACATCTGGGGAGTGGAAGCCAAGGACGCTACTATGCATCTTACAATGAGCAGCACGGTTCCTCACAACAAAGAAAGCCCAGCTCTAAATGTCAATAGCACTGGCACTGAGAAACCCTAAGTCAGATTTGCCCACGTTTACCTTTTCTTTACACTTCATTTTCCTTGCTTCTCATGCTTTTCATCTGAGCTCATGGTCCTTCAACCTGAAGTAAGGATCTGCTTTTAACAAACCTTTTCAGATTTTGTGGTTTCTCTCTCTCTCCACCCCTCTCACCTTGTTTCGATTTGTCTTTGTTTGCTTTTAAAGTTTATTTATATATTTTGGGAGAGAGAAAGAGCACATGCGTGAGCATGTGAGGGACAGAGAGACAGGGAGAGAGAGAATTCCAAGCAGGCTCCATGCTGTTAGTGCAGAACCCAATGCAAGGCTCAATTTCATGAACGATGAGATCATGACCTGAGCTGAAGTCAAGAGTTGGATGCTCAACTGACTGGGCCACCCAGGCGCCCCTCACCTTGTTTTTTATTTAGTCCTCATTCTTCACGTTTGTTTTGCAAAGTATGGTATTCTAGAATGGAAGTTTTCATTGGGTGACAGTGCAGCTGTTGAGAAATATATTAACAGTCTCCCCCACACTCATTTGAAAGGAACAAGCCCTTCCATCTCCGGCTGTTTTGAAGCTCTTCCTTCTAGTAATTAATGCCTTGCTGTGCCACTATGATGCATCTCAATGTGGATTTTTTATTATTTACCCTGCCTAGCTAACTTGGATTTTGAGTCTATGAATGGGTATATTTCATCATTTCCACAAAATTCTCAACTCTGATATCTCCAAATTTTGTATGTATTCTATTTCTCCTTCCTCTTTTTCTTGAACTACAATTAAACATCTGTTGTAACTTATTGACAACCTCATGTCTCATAACCTCTTTTCCATATTTTCCATCTTTTGGCCCCATATGTAATATTTTGGATAAATTCTGACTTTAATCCTAGATTGTCTCTTCAATTGTGCTATTCTGATGTTCAGCCCAACCACTGAGATTTTATGATTGGTTATTTGATTTTTCATTTCCAGAAAGTCAACTTGATTTTTTAAAAATCTACCATGCTATGTTTTACATTACTCATTTCTCTCAGATTTTAAAGCTAGTCTTTTATGTTCTGTAATAACTATATTTGAAACCAATATAGGTTTCTTTCTGCTGTTTCTTTTCCTTCATTTTTTTTCCTGCTGTGTCTCACTCGTGTTGCTTTGTTTCATTTTGTCCTTGGTTACTTTAGAAGGGGATGATCATTAAAAACTTCATAGTACTCCTTAAGGATGGGATGAAGTTACTCTTCATTTAGGTTTGTTTCTAGGGGCACTATAAGTCTAAGAAACCCTCAATTCAACTTCATAGTTTGAGGATACTATGGTCCTGGATGACATGCAAATCCACAGGTTACTGTTTTCCATCTTTCTTTATCCTCTATGCTCAACTCAGAACCACGGGAGACTTCCCTGAGGTCCGTAAGAAGGAGAGGTATAATTACTTCATGCCACCCTTCCTCTGAGTGTCTAACCCTTTGATGACCCACTTTAATCATGGGGGAGGGCCTTTCATACATTTCCTACCCTAGCGGGTCTAAGACCTTGACTGTGTCCCCCTTTCTCTTCAAGGCTACCAGATGTGTAGCCCAAATCTTCTCAGAAGAGCCACGCCCTTAAGGTAAAGGCGAATTTATCTCTATGTGCCCTGCTCACATGATTATTATTCTAATATTCTTGACATAAGTCATTGTTTGATGTGCTAAGGAGTCTAATGGATGACATTTGTCAAGCCTTGGAGTTATTATGAAAGCTAAATGGCAAAGCAAGTTAAATTGCTATCCACGTGGATACATTATCAGCAGGTTGTGACAGCTAAAAATGTAATTTCCCACTTAATGAGAAATGTTAATTTCAGTTAGATTTTGATGAAATAATAATAGCTATCATAGAGTTAGTTCTTGCCATATGTTAAGCATATGATCATCTTATTTAAACATCAAACCCTTGGATGTAGATCATTTCCTAGTAGAAAAAAGGAAGAACACAGAGGTGAAATAACTTGCCTAAGGTCACATATCCAGTAAGTGATGATGACAGGACTAACCCTCAAGAGGCCGACTCTTGACCCCATGCTGTTAAATATATACAACGTTTTTATTTTCATGCATTGGCCTCTATAGAAGCAATTTTATTAATTTATGAGAAGCTGGTAGACCATGACGTGAATGACAATAACTTTTCATATTTCTGAAAGCCCAATAAATGTTAACTCATTTTTCATTTTGTTCTGGAAGAGTACTTTAGGACAGAAAAATTTACTCTCTTCAAAATTTAATTATATGTCTCCAGAAGCTTTATTTAATTTTACATCAATAATCAGAAAAATATATAGCAAGATCACTAAAGTAGCATAAAATTAAATCTTACAATTTAAGGATCTCAATTCGTTCAACAATAAAATGATGGTTACATAAGAGAAGCATGGATGAATTGTTATTAATTCTAGCCAGAAAAAAAAATGTGTAGTAGTTGCAGCAATGGTTTTATTTCTTATTTATAAATATAGCAATCCCTAGAGGGTTCAGATTGATTAAAAATCACGGGTATGTGTAATAAAAAATGAATTTTTCCCCAAGAATTTGGCTTCTGTTTTAAAAAGTCCAGTGTTTGAAAGGATAACAAGCGGGTAGAGGAAATAAGAAAGTTCAATCAAATTTTCCAAACCTTTTCCCAAATCCTCAAATACCAAGGTATTTGAATTAGTTCCTGCCATTTGGCAGATAAGTGATTTGGAATTGTTTTGAAATCAATTATTGTCAGCAGACTCATTAATTTTCTAAGAATTGGTCAATAGTTTACTTTCCTTTTTTAAGCACATTAATAAAGTTGACTAAAAGACATTAGTTTAGAATTATGTCAATTGAATTAATTGTTGTTTCCTTTGAAACTTTATGGGAGCAAAGGATCTAGAAGGATGCAGTCAGTCACTCTTTTCCCAGTTAAAATAAACTTAAATATGAATTTTAATTTACTTTTTTGAAAACTCTCTACCACAATAGCATCAGAATTTCTGATGAATAGATCTGTTTTGCCTTTAGTCATGAAACTTTCTCTTTTGACTCCATCAGCTTGGAGAAGGTACATTTATTTTAAAATCAAAATAAATAGTGAAGGAAGACCAAGACTACAAAATCCAGTTTTGTTAAAAATTACAGCATAGAGACTCATGTTTCATTTTAGAAAACATGATGCCCAATATTATTGCTTTTTTAGAAAGAAAAAAGAAGCCTCAAAGCTGATACATATACTATGAAAGAACATCAGTTGGTAATTCAAATAATCTCCAAAGATGATTTGATTGTGCTTATAGATTTGAAAAATTAAGAATATCTAGGTTTGTTGTTGTTATTATTGTTTTGGTGTGTTTTTTGTTTGTTTGTTTGGTTGGTTGGTTTATTTTACTTTAAATAAAGAAGATACCAGAAGACTTAGGTCCATTTCCAATGGAGACTTCTTTTTTGTGACTATTGAAAATGGATTACTATGAGGTTCTGTGACACCTATCAAAATGTCATGCTGTAGCTTTATGGAGGCAAACAAATGAAGTATAATAGACATGACATTAAGCTCAAAATTAAGAAGAATATTTTACATCTCTACTTTTTAATTTTCATTAGGTAACTCTAAATAATGTATATTTTGGTCATGTCTCTGATATAAAGACATAGAAGTATAGCCAAGAATCTTCAATTGGTCAGTTGTCTTAACTGCAGGTTTCCAAGAGAGATGTAGGGAGACAGATTCATGTGGCTTGTACCAATATGGCCTTGGCCCTAAGATCCCATGGAACAGGTGGGCTGTACCACATGTGTGCTTCCAGGATTCTTTGCTCCTTGAAAATCATGGTTGGCATCTAAAATTCTTTTGCTTTTTCCCCCCTATATCCACAACCTCATATTTACATACATATAGTATGAAGAGACTCAGAAATACAAATACGAGGGGTGCCTGGGTGGCTCAGTCTATTAAGCTTCCAACTCTTTGTTCTGGCTCAGGTCATCACCTCAGGGTTCATAGAGACCACATTGGGCTCTGCACTGACAGCATGGAGCCTGCTTGGAGTTGTCTCTCTCCCTCTCTGTCTTCCCCTGTCCTGCTCGTAGGTTCTCTCTCTCTCTCTCTCTCTCTCTCTCTCTCTCTCTCTCTCAAAATAAATAAATAAATGTTAAAAATAAAAGAAACACAAGTCCTAGAATAATCACTCACAGAAAGAATTGTTTCTTTCCTCCATGGCTACAGCAACTGGTCCAAACTCTCCTCTGCTAGCTTCTTTTCAATCTATCTCACTCTATTACTGCTAAGAATCATTTGAGATTCTCTATTTGACACAATTGAAAGTTCCCTTTTAAACTTTCTGAGTATAATGTGCTACAAGGATAAACAGGAAACTACCAGACATTCAGAATGTAATCCAAGAGGTGGTTAAGCAATAGAAATATGATTTTTTAAAAATTTCTAAAGCATATTCAGTTGCCTTCCTTCAGGAGCACAGAATGCTGATAATCCTGGCCGTTTCACAGAGGGCAGATCTCACAAACCTGGCTAATAAAGAGGTGCTTGTTGAATGTTTGAGCATTATGTCTTTCATCCAGTTCTTTCAGAATTCTAAGTTGTTAACGCTGGGGATATACCTACACCTGGAGAATCTCCTTCATTGACTGCTTTTTTTCTCACCTTTATCAAAAGACTAGAGAGTTAGTGTGTTTGCTCAAATGAAAATATAACTTACTACAATACTAAGGCTCTCTCTGTAAAGCCAAGAATGGGAAACTGACTTTAGACCAGAGTGCTCAAAACCATGGGCTCTTCTTTAATTGAATATATTGCCTTTTCATCAGGAAGATTATAGTCAAGTTTGAATCTACTTTTATTTAGGAAGATGACTAATGAAAAGATACAGGACTTGGGGAACTTTGGAGACCTTTCCAAAAGTAGTTTCAATGAAGTTAAAGAAGTAACAGAGAGGAAGCCATTGAAAGAGCAAATACAAAATAAATTTTGAGAGATTTCATGCTAAGAAAATGAGAAAAAAAAGAGAAAGTAAACAGCTGATAGGAAGTTAGGGGAGACTTATATTTGTAGAAGTAGCAGAAGAGGAAGTGAAATGAAAGGCATAAAATTGAAAATGCAAGAAAAAAATCTTGGGAATTTGGGGCAAGACAACAAATCATATCTCTTTCACCATCTAAACTCAGATTCAATTGTGGCCCGACATAGAAGACACAGAGATGGAGATCATGCTTGGTGAGAAACATGGGTTTGTTATCTGGATGGTGTGAGTAGGCTGGCACAACTGTTTAACTGCAAGTCTTACCCTCGAAGGCAAGCCCCATACTATAGAGCAGAGAGTAAACCAGACTCTGTTTCTCATGAACAGTCTGGGACCCCTAGCAAAAGGGTCTGAATTGGGCACCCCAGTCGCTTTTCCCATTTCACCAACTGGATATCTCATCTTCTTTGAGGGAATGACTGGGGTGAGGGATGAGGACAGAGGCCACATGGAAACTGGAGGAACGGTGACCAAGTGACCCCCACATCAAGAAAGAGTAAGGGAGGCTCTCGCAGTCTGTGAGTTCGAGCCCCACGTGGGGCTCTGTGCTGACAGCTCAGAGCCTGAAGCCTGTTTCAGATTCTGTGTTCCCTCTCTCTGACCCTCCCCCGTTCACGCTCTGTCTCTCTCTGTCTCAAAAATAAATAAACGTTAAAAAAAATTAAAAAAAAAAAAAGAAAGAGTAAGGGAGGGAAAAGAATGAATATGGGGAAGAGAGACAGCCTGATTTTGTGTATAGACTAAAATCTTGGCTTGCAAGTAACTTGTTCTCTGAGTGTTCTGCAAGACGTGCAAACATTTCTAATAAATTTTAACTTGATAAAGGAGTGATGTCTTACAATATGAGTAGCATGTGACACTGAACATCACACGATCACAACTGACCCAATGGTTCTTCTCTCTTTCTCTCTCTCTGCAAAATTGTGGGTGATCATCTTCTGTGCTTGGATGTCCAGTCTTAGGCCACAGTGTTTGGCAGAAATCAGTGATTTCTGAACATTTTTCAGAACAATGTTTTTCAAATGTTGGAATGTGCCCTAACTGGCACTAGTGTATTATTTTGTCACTTCAAAGCACCTATGGACAGTCTTCGGCTTTTCCAGACAAGAGTAAGCTTAGGAATGCTTTGCTTCATTCTAGGTCAGGCTGCCTGCAGATATAGAGCCTTTCCTCTCCTGCCTTCTTGCCACTTACATTAAATACAGTATGTGACAAGAGCTTATTAATACTGTACTGTAGTCAACATCCATGCAAGTGTATACAATGAAGAAAAAGATTCCATTGAGCCAATAGATAGCAGTGATTCTCTTTGAGGCAGTGAAAGTCGTCCTACACAATAACCCTCCTCTCTCTTGCTTACACCAGCCATGAAGGTTTTCAAAGGTAAGGTTCAATAGCCACTTGTCTTGCATTCCTGGTCTGGAACCAGGAATCCCACTTTCTTCCAAGCATCTGCTATTTCCTGACTCATTCAATATAGCCAAATTAAAAATTTTTTTTTTTAAAAAAAAAGAAAAGGAAAGAAAAAAAGAAAAGAAAATCTGTTTTGAATTTCTGGAAGAATTTATGCAGGTAAATGCAGGTAAGTGCAGGTTAATTTGTTTATTTTTCTTTATATTTTGTGGTTTTTTATTATTTGTATTATATTACAGTATCATAATCATTTTTATATGAATATTTTTGGGCTGTGGAATGAATCGTCTGAGTTTCCATTATTTCTTATGGGGAAATTCATCTTGATATACAAGTGCTTTGGATTATAAGCGTGTTTCTGGAATGAATTAAGCTTTTACCATAATTCTAAAATAGACTACTGCTGGGGATTAAGTTATAGAAATTGTTACTAGCATTTTTGTTTTTCACTTCTTAGAGACTTCTCCCTTTTTTCTGGGCTTATCATTCACTCTGAATAATAATAATCGCCTCTAATTGTTAGATATTATTGCAAATGAGTATGATGAGAAAAGTATGAACTCCAGTCTTGTGTTACATAGACAAAAAAACCTGAAATCTTCATGATAGGTTGATGTCAGTACATCTGAGTTGCTGTTAACTAGGATTTGTAAGTGGTCTTTGATAGACACATAGTTTGGCAATAGTCTAAATGTGAAAATTGAGAAGCTGATAACAAGGAAGAGGTCAAAAGAGATAAGGGACATGTTTAAGTTACTGTGATTTGTTACATATACTTTCTAATAAAATTACATATAGATAAATAAAGCTACACATAGTTTCTAATAAATTTAGAAATATACAGAAATGCCAGAAAGATACTTTACCTCTACTCAAGTGTAACAGAAGCACCAAACAGTGGCATTGGTGGTAAAATTAATAATCATATAAAATAAGGCAATAAAAGTTTCCAAAGCAAACATTGCATTATTTGATAGTGATTCACATATGTCAGGGAATTGTGATCAAACCCAATGCACGTTCTGCTACTCGTTATGGGGACTTGCACAGAGTATGCTCCTAAAGTTAGTAAAAGCAAAGCCATCTAGAAGTATGATCTGCATCTTTCTGCATGATCATGAGGTTGACCCTTTTTGATACCTACAGTTGATGACATTTTAATTGCATGATAAATAAATAAGAATTAGAAGCATAAAATCTTCCAGAAATTCAAAACAGATTTTTTTTCTTTTCTTTTCTTTTTTCTTTTCTTTTCTTTTCTTTTCTTTTCTTTTCTTTTCTTACTTTCTTTTCTTTTCTTTTTTTCCTTTTCTTTTCTCTTTTCTTTTTAATTTGGGTATATTGAATGAGTCAAGAAATAGCACATGCTTGGAAGAAAGTGGGATTCCTGGTTTCAGACCAGGAATGCAAGACAAGTGGCTATTTCTCTATTTATTTCTGAGTTGTTCTACTTATACCTTCTAGAATTGCAACTCACACATAAAAAAACAAAGTAATAGACTTAAATAATTGACAATGTGGCAATTTTGCTAAAGCAAATGGACCATTTAAAATGCCTCTAATCTAAATAATTAAAGAACAAAAAAATGAATGCAGTTATCAGTATAAGCTCAGTATTCAAACTGTATTTGATTTATGTGCATAGTTTAATCTTCTAAGAGTTTAAAAATGAATCACCCAGGTGTCAAAACTTTCTCATCCTTTACTCTCTGCTTCCATTATCACATCACTAGACTTGTAAAAACAACTTTTAATAAAATTAGTGTGTCATAAACATCACATAAAAATAACAAATTGATAAATAAAACCCAAAGTATCCTCATTTTCTCTTAGGCACACAGCCAGATGTTTATCAGGCCGACAAGTCTGATTTCCTTTGGATACCAAGAAAGAGAGAGAAACAGAAACATAGAGACAAAGAGACAGAGACAAGGAGACAGAGAAAAAGATCAGTAGAAATCGTAAATATATTATGGCGTATGGTGGTAGAATGAAATTTTAGGTAGCAAATGAAAAAGAATGAAGTGTTGGTGCACACAACAGCATGGATTATTCGTAGAGGCATAATGTTAAGTCAAAAGGTACAAGATAGTACATCCCATATGCATGAAATCCAAAACAAGCAAGACAAATCTGTGGTGACAGAAATCAGCGGCAGCTACTTTGGTACTATGGGGAGGAACACTGACTGGGAGGCTTTTAGCATGCTTGACATATCTTGATTCAGGTGGTGATGACGTGGGTGTATACCTATATGAAAACTAACAAACCAGTTCATTTAATGATTTGTGCATGTAAATGCATGTAAATTATACCTGGATTAACAAAAGCTGTTGGGAGATCCCACAGAACATGCCATCCTGGAAGGCATTCTGAGAAAGAACACAATCATTGTGATGAGACAGAAGTCCAAGGCCAGTGTTTGAATTCACGAATACGTTTGGTGAAAGGCAATAGGTAGGAATCGTGTCTCTTACTGCTGCATTTGACTACATAGCAATCTTAAGATAGCTCAAACATTAAATGTGCAATTATAAGAGCATTTACTCACACTTTATAAAACATGCGCTAAGAAAAGCTCACACTAACAATTTATTGTAGTTAAAATATACCGTAAACATGCTTTTTTATGAGTTGTTTTATACACCTCCACTGACTTGCTGATGTACATATATATGTGAACCGATAATTACACTTAACGTAATTTTAAAATTAGAACTGATTTCAGGTTCATTTCAGAATTTGGCATGATAAAAGAGATGTAAAAACTACTACTAAATAAAATGTAAGGTAAGTATATTTTATTAAATATACTCTTATTCCAGATCCCATGAGAAATAAAAAGTATATTGTAAATGAGAAGGTAAACTCTTGTTTGTTTGTTTGTATAAGCATGTATTTATAATCAATAAATGTATAAAACACCTATGTCTTAAAGAAAACTTTGATCGAAGACCTAGGATGGGCCCATGCATCCATAAGGTGCCAGGTTACAACAATAAGATTCATAGTGGGAGTCAATAGGATTCATAGTGGAAAGACAGACGCAGAAACAGATTATAATCCAATGTTGAAATTCATTCGGAGATATGTGTTTGTGGAGAACCTTGTAACAAAGTCTGTAAAACACAGTTCCAGCCCAAAGAACTTAATGATGGTTATGGGCACCAGAGAAATTCATGTCATCTTGAACAGCAAAATTCAATATTCATTTCTATAAAACTTCTAATCCATGGTAACCAAAATTTGAATGTCTTATGTTTTAAATTGAGCCTAATCATTCACCCCAGAATCTCTTTATTTTGGTTTATGTGTGTATATCCATGCGTGCACGATGCACAGGAATCCAAACAGAAGACTTGAGAAAGTTTATATGTTTTGTCCAATGGTTCTACCCTCAGAGTTCCCAAATGATTGCCTGATAGTGATTTCGGGCTCAACTAAGCCCCTTGCTGAATGCCAGCAGGCGTGACGATGACCCACAGTTGTGTGAGGACTTCACAGCTCTCAGATATGCTCCCGCTGAGACACAAAACAGACACTTGGCCATCTGCTTCGCTTCACACTGATCACTCACTTTTTACATTAGATAACATCCACAGAAACTATAAACAGATCATATGTTACATGATAATTATCCTTCCTAAAAGATAACAACAAAAAAAAATCCATTACTTCTCTTACTCCAGAAGGTTTGAAATTCAAAAGATAAGCAATATTTGTCCAACTGAGAAATAACTCAGAACATAAATCCTGAACCTTCCCTTGTGAAATCTGGACGTTTACATAGAGCGATTTTCCTGATATTGTCTTTGTTTATAACACAATAATCCACAAGCCTAAGGTCAACAGAGGTGAATAATATATTTTAAAAATATATTAGATGCTCTCAGAGATGCAATGTGGAAAAAGAATATATAGCACTCCAGATGTGCTTCTACTCTGTGATGATACTGGTTCCTGTGATTGTATTTTACCTCAAAATGTTATTTTTACGGTGAAAATGTACAGATAACACCTACCAAAGATCTATTTGCCAAAAATAGTATTTTAAGAAGAAAGCTGACCTGAACCATATAACTCTAATCGCCAGAATTTAAGGTTTTGAGTCTGTGCACTTGAGGACCATTTTGCCATAAGCGGGGTGATTTGGCACCTTATTTTACGCTATTTCCTTACTCATTCTCTAACTTCAAAGGTGTCTGGGATCATTAATCACAAAACAAAGTGCAATATTAACCGAATCATAGTTTTCCTTTTTTAAAAAATGTTTATTTGTTTTTGAGAGAGAGACAGCATGAGCAGGGGAGGGGCAGAGAGAGAGGGGGACAGGGGATCCGAAGCAGGCTCCCAGCTGACAGCAGCAAGCCCAATGCGGGGCTCAAACTCACAAACCGCAAGACCATGACCTGAGTCGATGACGAATGCTCAACCAACTGAGCTACACAGGCGCCCCGATGGGATCAGGTTTTCAGGGACCAATTTGGCCTGATAAAATTAAATAATTCAAGGTGGTTCTGAGATTCTCTTTCGTGCTCTTGTTGAGAACGGCTTCAAATAATGCAAGCATATTACCTTTCTTCACCTAACTCTGTACCTCGTGCTCTGATTACTACTCCTGCATGAAATAAAAGCGGCTTAAAATAGAAGCACTTACTTTATTATCTGTCCGGGTTTTTCTGACTCAGGAAAAAGGGTTCTGCTCCATGGTTCCAGCGTGGGGTCTCTCCTGACATTCAGTCTGCTGCAGCTGGAGCCATGCAGCCTCGAGCAGCTGCCAGTCTCTTTCTCCTTATGCAGTCTCACAGCATCTCCTTCGTGTGGGGTCTCTGTGTGGACTGCGAGCTTCCTCACCGCGTGGCAGCTCAAGGCTCTCACCCCGAGGAGCCCAACAAGTGAAAGTTATCTTTTACAAACTAACCTGAGAAAACACACAGCATCACTTCTAGAACATTCTGCTGGTTACAAGGGGTTAAGATGTATATAGTATATATGTATGTATGTATATATATGTATATATGTGTATGTAAGTATATATGTATGTATATATGTATGTATATATGTATGTATATATGTGTATATATATGTATGTATATATGTATATATATATATATATATATATAACAATATATAATAAAACATTATTATCCAGAATTTTTTAACATCTATGTTTAAGCAACTAATTTTTTGTCTTTGCTTAGGCAGTTAAGTAAAACTACTACATTAGGAGTACTACTGGGAGATATGGCACATCTTAACTCCTGGTAAACAATCTGTTTTATATCTGTGTGGGTTCTAACATCGTCCACGTAGCTAAACCCAAGGACCACATTGACAGCCATGTTGCTTCATAGTTCAGCAGGTTTTGATGAAGTTGTCAACTCCCTCCTTTTCAAAAAAGCATTTTATCCCTTGGCTTCCACAACACCACACTTCCCTGTGTCTTTGTTCATTTCTTATTTCTCTAGAGGAGTCAACTTGCGCTCCTCTAGAGGCCTTTACATGTGGGAGTTTCTCATTCAAATCCAGTCCTTCTGGGATGCCTAGGTGACTCAGTCGGTTGAACATCTGACTTCGGCTCAATCATAATCTCATGGTTTGTGAGTTCAAGCTCCACGTCGGGCTCTGTGCTGACAGCCTGGAGCCTGCTTTGGATCTGGATCCTGTGCCCCCCTCTCTCTTATTCTGCCCCTCCCCTTCTCACTCTCTCTCTCTCTCTCTCAAAAATAAATTTTAAAAACAATCAGACAGGAAAACCAGTCCTTCTCTCCTCTCCCTAAAAGCTTATCCTAGACATCTGTATTAGTTTCCGTGATGGCCATTACAAATTACCACAAACTTGATAGCTTAAAGTAAGAATTTCCTCTCACACAGTTCCTCATGATAAAGTCCCAAATCCATAACCTGGCCTTTCCAGAAGCGGCCACTGCCTATCTCTCCGGGCTTAGCTCTTAACTTGCCCCTACTTGCTACCCACACTTCCACCATGATGGCGGTCTCTCACAGGGCCTCTGCACAGCATACGCCTTTGCCTGAAAGGGGCTCTCCCTCTACTTCTTTACTAAGCGAACTCCTACTTATCTGTAAAGTTTTATCCTTAGTACCACTTCCTCAGGACAGCCCTCCCAAAATTATAGGACTCAGTTTATCGCTCCATTTTAGACTTGCTTGTGTTCCATGTGTCTGTACATCACAAATGCACAGTGATCATCGTCACTGTACTTCACCAAATCAAAGTTGTTAATTTTAAAATATATTACTTAAAAAATATTTCCAATTAACCCATGGCACTTGCATTCCCATCACTTGGAATTTTTATATTATACCTATTTTTTTAATTTTAAATTTTTATTTTTTTTTTTAGTCTTCATTTATTTTTGAGAGAGAGACAGAGACAGAGAACAGAGAGGGAGACACGGAATCCGAAGCAGGCTCCAGGCTCTAAGCTGTCAGCACAGAGCCCAACGCGGGGCTCGAACCCACGAACTGTGAGTTCATGACCTGAGCCAAAGTCGGATGCTTGACCAACTGAGCCACCCAGGTGCCCCTATATTATACCTATTTTGAAAGCTTACCTATGCCTATATTTCTTTGGCAAAATAAAAAACAAAGATACTTATTAGAGTATTTGTGAAACGTCTTCATATCCATTCAGAGCCCAAATAATTTGAAATATTTTTCAGATCAAAATGACCCACCCAGGTTAGTGTCTATATTTGCCCACACAATGACATTTCTCGCGTTATCAGGAATGTTGGTTCCATAGTATTTCTTAAAAAGAGTGTTTCACCTTGTCTCTTCTAGAATTTTTCATGTCTATGCTTAGGCAATTAAGTAAAACTACTACATCACTACTACTGACATGCCGTCAGTAACTGTAAGATTCATTGCAATTTCAGAGATGTTGAAACAGAAGAAAGAATAATGTACATTTTAGAATCAAGCAATTTGGCAAACATGTAGGTAACTATTTGACTAAATGCTGATTCCAGCTGCCATATTGTCACATCCATGAAGCAGCTTTCAGAGGTACGTTGGACTCTCCATTCTATTTCCATTCCCAGGACTTTGGGTCAGCCTTTCTCATCAAGAATAGTACAGTAATCTGTGTATTGATGCCCTTCCTCCAGAATAATGTCCTGTCACGGAGAGTCCAACTATGTTTCTGCTTAGCCACAAAGTGCATGAAACCAGCTAACACCTCTGAGGGCCTTACTGTGAGGCAGAGAGGATCAAAGGGAAATTTCTTTCAGCTGCACCAAACCCAGCAGATCAAAGAGCTGCCTGAGTCTGTCACTGCTCACAGCAGTGACATTTCTTGTGAAGCGACACAAGCTTCACCTACCTCACCTACTGCTATGGCACCATAAGCAACACCTGTATCTCCTTCAACATCCAGAGGCTGTCCCCTCTCTGGGGCCCTACATTTGTTGCTACCTTTATTGCTCCTTCCTTCCTAATCATTCTTCCAGATGTTGTCACCTCTTTGGCTCCTTGCTAAAGCACCAATATACTGTTTGCACCTCTCCTTACATATATGGGGACAAGAATCTGGCCCCAAAGGTTAAGACAGGACTTAGTGATGAGTGCTGGGCTGTTGATGACAGGAGAGCTTCCCAAAGTCCCTTTATCAAAACTGATCCTGAGGCCACACTTAGTTAAGGAGCCACTGTGTGGTGTGGAAAAGGCTCACATTCCTCCTAGCAGAACTGGGTCCACAACTGAGACAGCAAGAGCCACACTCTGGAAAGGAAGGTGTGAAAGCTGGAGCCCAGTGAAGAATGTGACAAATACCAAGAGAAAAGGAGACGTGTGAAGTAATTTAGCTTTGGGAAAATTGAGGAACTCAGGGTACAGAGCTTCTAGCTCCTGATTCAGTACTGATACTCACTACGTGTTTTAGTCAGAGTCAGACTGGGCTCCCAGAACAAAATACCACAAACTGGGTGGCTGATAAGCAACCAAATTGTATTTGTGACACTTATAGAGGCTGGGAGTCCAAAGTCAGGTGCTTTCATAGTTGCGTTCTGGTAACAGCCCTCCTCTAGGTCCCTCACGTGACAGAGACAGAGTAGGGGACTCCTGCACCTGCCCTAATCCCATTCACAAAGGCCCCACCCTCGTGACCTAATTACTCCACCAAGTCCCCTGCTTTAAATATCATCCCAACAGGGATTTTTACTGATTCATTTCCCTTTCCCCAGTAAAGAGTTGGGACCCCTGAGGGAACCCCCTGTCTCTCCTTGTGAGTTCTTTTTCCATTACATGCAGCAAAGCCAAGAACAAAACCGAACCTGAGCATTTAACAGCCCAAGATTTATTCAGTTGTCAAAGAATGGAGAAACAGGAATCAAGTTCACAAATCAACTTCTTGTTTGGGGTGCATTTGGGGTAGAGTTTTATGAGTTCAGGGTGATAAGGGGAAGATTATGCATAAGCTTTTTTAGAAAGAAGCAGACATTACCTGGAACTGGGGTGTCAATTGTTTTTCTTCCTTAGAAGGAAGAAACTGTCGAGTAAGAGATTGCTACGGCTGAGGTCAGAGAGGTCTTTTCCTGCTTTCTCCTCTAAGGTTTTGATGTTTTCCTGTCTCACATTCAGGTCCTTTATCCATTTTGAGTTTATTTTTGTGAATGGTGTGAGAAAGTGGTCTAGTTTCAACCTTCTGCATGTTGCTGTCCAGTTCTCCCAGCACCATTTGTTAAAGAGACTGTCTTTTTTCCATTGGATATTCTTTCCTGATTTGTCAAAGATGAGTTGGCCATACGTTTGTGGGTCTAGTTCTGGGGTTTCTATTCTATTCCATTGGTCTATGTGTCTGTTTTTGTGCCAATACCATGCTGTCTTGATGATTACAGCTTTGTAGTAGAGGCTAAAGTCTGGGATTGTGATACCTCCTGCTTTGGTCTTCTTCTTCAAAATTACTTTGGCTATTCGGGGCCTTTTGTGGATGGAACTGGAGAGTGTGATGCTAAGTGAAATAAGCCATACAGAGAAAGACAGATACCATATGGTTTCACTCTTATGTGGATCCTGAGAAACTTAACAGAAACCCATGGGGGAGGGGAAGGAAAAAAAAAAAAAAAGAGGTTAGAGTGGGAGAGAGCCAAAGCATAAGAGACTGTTAAAAACTGAGAACAAACTGAGGGTTGATGGGGGGTGGGAGGGAGGGGAGGGTGGGTGATGGGTATTGAGGAGGGCACATTTTGGGATGAGCATTGGGTGTTGTATGGAAACCAATTTGACAATAAATTTCATATATTAAAATAAATAAATAAATAAATAAATAAATAAGAAGGAAGAAACTGTCACGACAGTCGGAATTGTCATGGCTCTTGAGGGTGTGTCATTTACCGTGCCAATGTATTATAATTAGCATATAATTAGGCCTAGGATTGATTAAGGTCAAATCATCCACCATCTTGGATCATTCGGGTTCTGACTGGTTTTTGTTACCTTGCTTCTTCTTTGTGGTTTTGCCTGTAACTGAAAGATTTGTTAGGCCAATTCTAAGTGGGTCACTAGTTCTGGGGCACAGCCTGGGTGAGAGGATTAGGGATTCAACCCGTGAATTTCAGGGGACACCTGTGTTCAGTCTATTGCACTAAGCAATTATTACTTTTTGAATAAATGAAACTCAAAATACTGCAATTCAACATGATGAGATTTAGAAAATGAGAATAAAGAAAACACTTTGTTAAATAGAGTATTGTAATGAGTTAAATAATGTCCCCACCTCCACCAATTCATACCTACTTGGAATTCAAAATGTGACCTTAGTTGGAAGGGTGTCTGGGTGGCTCAGTCAGTTGAGTGTCCAACTTCCACTCAGGTCATGATCTCGGGGTTCCTGAGTTCGATCCCCCTGTCAGGCTCACTGCTGTCAATGCAGAGTCTGGAGCCTGCTTTGAATTATCTGTGCCCCTCTCTCACTGTCCTTCCCTCACTTGTGCCCTCTTTCTTTCTCTCTCTCTCAAAAATAAATAAACATTAGGGGCACCTGGATGGCTCAGTCGATTAAGTATCCGATTTGGGCTTAAGTCATGATCTCACAGTCTATGGGTTCAAGCCCCGCATACGGCTCTGTGCTGACAGCTCAGCCTGGAGCCTGCTTCGGATTCTAGGTCTCCCTCTCTCTCTCTCTGCCCTTCCTGCTTGCCCTCTCTCTCTGTCTCTCTCTCTCTCTCTCAAAAATAAATAAACATTAAAAAAAAAAAAGCTTTAAAAATAAAAAAAAAATCTTTAAAAATAAATAAATAAATGAACATTAAATTTAAAAAAAAATGTGACCTTAGTTGGAAATAAGGCCTCACAGACCAATTACTTAGAATCTCAAGATGAAATTACCCTGGATCCAGGATGGGCCCTAAATTCAATGATTTATGTCTCCATTAGAAGAGAGGACACAGGGAGGCATGCTGGGAATAAGATGGAGGCAGAGATTTAGTTATATTGCCATAAACCAAGGAGTATCAGAAGCCTCCAGAAGCTGGAGGAAGAATTCTCCCCTAGGGTCTTCAGGCATGGCCCTGCCAACATCAGATTTCAGATTTCTGGTCTCAAGAATGGTGGTGGAATAAATTTCTGGTTTTTTTTTAAATTTCTAAGCTTGTTGTAATTTGTCACAACAGCTCCCCAAAATAACAAAGGTATTTATTTTATCTTATATTTTCCTAATTTAATTCCCCAAACTACCCCAAGGGATAAATGCTACTATCTCTATTTTTTAAACATGGAAGCAAATTTAGAGAAATTAAGTAAACTGCTGAGGGCAACCCAGCTGAATAGTGACAAAACTGAGATGAGAACCCATGTTTATTTGATTTTAAAGTCTTATCCTCTTATTATGATGTTATTATAATCCTCTTACTATACACTATTTAAGAAAAATTGTGTCTCTGGGGCGCCTGGGTGGCGCAGTCGGTTAAGCGTCCGACTTCAGCCAGGTCACGATCTCACGGTCCGTGGGTTCGAGCCCCGCATCGGGCTCTGGGCTGATGGCTCGGAGCCTGGAGCCTGTTTCCGATTCTGTGTCTCCCTCTCTCTCTGCCCCTCCCCCGTTCATGCTCTGTCTCTCTCTGTCCCAAAAATAAATAAACGTTGAAAAAAAAAATTTAAAAAAAAAAAAAAAGAAAAATTGTGTCTCTAATATAACTTAGAGAGGTTAACTTTTAAAATTATCACAATGAATAAAATTAAGAGCTGAAAATATTAAATGTCTCATCTAGAAAATATTTATCTGTACAATACTTTATTCTGAAACAAAGTAAAATAAATTAAGCATCATTGTACAGACTCACACAATAGTTCTGTGAAACTGAGCACCCTTTTTAAGTCAACTTTTATGTTAAGAGCTAATTTCAACCCAGTGAGTGAGGAGCTGTCTACAGTTTCCATTTTATACCTGATGAAAATGATACTTCAAAGGTATAGCACACAGAATGATGTGCTCCCCAAAACATTCACCTCTTAATCACCAGAACTTGTGAATATATCACTTTACATAGCAAAGTAGACTTTGCAAATTGATTTAAAGTCTTCAGTTGGGGAAATTAGCCTGAATTAGTCTGAATTCTGGGTGGGCCCAAAATAACCACAAGAGTTCTTATAAATGAAAGAGGTAGGAAGGAGAGTCAAAGAAGAAGATGTCATTGCAGAAACAGAGATCAAAAATAGAAAAAAGAGAAAGATTTGTAGATGTTGTGCTGCTGTCCTTGAAGTCAGAGGATGAGGCCATGAGCCAAGGAATGCAGGTTGCCTCTAGAAACTAGAAAAGGCAAGGGTATCGATTCTCCCTTAGGGCCAGCAGAAGGAACACATCCTTGCCAACGTCTTGATTTTAGGACGTCTGACCTCCAAAACTGTATGATAATAAACTTGCATTGTTCTAAATTCCTAAATTTGTGGTACTTTGTTACAACCAGAATGGAAAACTAATACAGAGGAATTAAGGAATTTTCTCAACGGCCTTACATATGGAAGGTACACTGGAACTCAGGCATCTCTGGCATCAAGTTTCATAGTGTCTTGGGGTGCCTGGGTAGCTCAGCCAGTTAAGTGTCCAACTCTTGATCTTGGCTCAGGTCCTGATCTCAAGGTTTGTGAGATCAAGCCCAGCATCAGGCTCTGCACTGACAGCACAGAGCCTGTTTGGGATTCTCTGTCTCCTTCTCTCTGCCTCTCCCCTTCTCTCTCTCTCTCTCTCTCTCTCTCTCAATAAATAAACTTAAAAAAAGAATACTCATATTTAAAAAACAAAGTTTCATCGTGTCTCTCATCCTACTAGTAGGAAATTAACATCCAGAAGATAAACCAGTCCACACTTGGAAAAGGGAAGTGCTTCAGTCTGGTCAACTGGAATTACACACTTTCTACATGCACACTAAGGGTTAAAAAAACCAAATAAATACTTATGAATGATAAACTACCACCTGTCCCTAAGTCCAGATAGAAAAAAAAGTTCATCAAATTTTATGAAGTTTCAATTCTGGCCAGATGCACATCCTTTTGTTGTGGATGAAATTTGATCACTATCCAAGTCTTTTTCAATGTCTTCTCTTATAGTTGGCTTATTTCCAAAGCAGATGAAAACTACAGCTTTCCAACTCTTATGACTTCTTACCCAATATATCTTTTTGTATTTGTGCAAAAAAGGGTGAAAGTTTACTCCAACTCTGCTAGCTCTGGTGTGCCTCAACTAACACAAACTGAAAAATTATTTTTTCCACTCAATTTTGTATTTAGTTATTTTTAAAAGATTATTTATTTTGAGAGAGAGAGAGAGCAAAGGAGGGGGAGAGAGAGAGGGAAAAAGAATCACAAGCAGGCTCCCGCAGAGTCAGATGTGGGGCTCGAACCCACTAACCATGAGATCATCACCTGAGCCAAAATCAACAATCAGACGCTTAATGGACTGAGCCACCCTGGCACACCCTCCACTCCATTTTTTTAAAGAATTGTTGTTGCTTTTTTATTGCTAAATTCTAGTTTTAAAAGTACTCAATTCATTTTTTTTAATGTTTATTATTTTGTAGAGAGAGAGAGAGACAAAGCGTAAGCAAGGAAGGAGCAGAGTGAGAGGAGGACACAGAATCCGAAGCAGGCTCCAGGCTCTGAGTTGTCAACAGAGAGCCCGATGAGGGGCTCAAACTCATGAACCATGAGATCATGACATGAGCCAAAGTCAGACCCTTAGCCAACTGAGCCACCCAGGTGCCCCCATAATTGTTTCTTTTTGAGTTAAGTACTGTATTCTCAAGAAGATTAAAAACTTTAACAAAATGACATTTGTACATGTAAGCATATTTTTCGATTAATAAAACATGCTCCTTATTTTGACATTCTAATACACACAATAAGGAAGTGTATATTATTTTTTATAGGTGATAATTTCCCTACAAGGCATCATAATATATTATGTCTAAGATACTGTCCTCTATTTTACATTAGAAAAAATTCAAACCCATAGTCCCTGTCTTCAAGTCCTTGATTAGTAAATAAGAATATATATTCAAGATATGGCTAATAAGTAAATATCTGAATCTAGGAAACACCACAACATCATATACTCCCTCTGCAAACTGATTTCCACATTGCAATCAGCATAAGTCATTTTTTAAAAAAAAATTAAGGTTTATTCATTTTTCAGAGACAGAGAGAGAGCATGACAGGGGGAGGGGCAGAGAGAGAGGGGGAGACACAGAATCTGAAGCAGGCTCCAGGCTCTGGCTGTCAGCACAGAGCCTGATGCAGGCCTCAAACTCACAGACCATGAGATCATGACCTGAGCTGAAGTCAGACGCTCAACCGACTGAGCCACCCTGGTGCCCCAACATATGTCATATTAATAACAATGTCATGACAGATATTACTTATGTTCTTCTCCCTTTTCTGTTGTGGAAGAGTCCTGTGTGGCTTCATTGAGTAATTGGCACTTGAACTGGTGGAGAGAAGGATGCCCACCACTTGAGTATGGAAGATGGGCAATGGCAAAAAGCATGAGGCTTGGTCAGTGGGTGACTGGCTTTACTGACATGGACTTATATAAGAAGGAAGGTACCTGGGGCACCTGGGTGGCTCAGTCGGTTGAACGTCCGACTTTGGCTCAGGTGATGATATTGTGGTCTGTGAGTTCAAGCCCCACGTTGGGCTCTGCGCAGACAGCTCAGAGCCTGGAGCCTGCTTTGGATTCTGTGTCTCCCTCTCTCTCTACTCCTCCCCTGCTCACTCTCTCTCTGTCTTTCTCCCCCCAAAATAAATAAATATATAAAAAAAAAAAAGAAGGAAGGAAGGGACCTGAGACTAGACAAGGCCACATTACCAAAGGCCTGGAATACTGAGCTCTGGTATTTGTGTTGGATCCTTCATGTTGAGGATATTGTTTTCTTTAAAAGGCTTAGCAGAACCAAGTATTTCTTGTTTTTTACTTTTATTTATTTTTGAGAGACAAAGAGAAACAGAGCACAAGTTGCGGAGGGGCAGAGATAAAGGAGACACAGAATCTGAAGCAGGCTCCAGGCTCCGATGCAGGGCTTACATTCACCAACCGTGAGATCATGACCTGAGCTGAAGTCGGACACTTAACCGACTGAGCCACGCAGGCGTCCTAGAACCAAGTACTTTTAATAGTAGTTATTAACACTCTGGGATACTCAGTGTCATAAATCTGTTTTGTGAAACAGGGGTTCCTTTTTTTATATATAAGACAAATTCAACAGACTCTTAACTGTTTGGAATTGTTTGTATTATAGAGTTGCCTCGAACATAGACTTAGCGAATACTGAACTTTTACTCTCCTAGAGGAAACCCAAGGCTACGTTCTCACAAGCCTCTCCTCAAAACATCTTTCCCAACCTAAACACTGTTTGCATTACATCGGTTTGTTTGCCAACATCCTCCTAAAACTAGCCTGTCTCATCAGCATGGAAGAGGGCTTTTCCACAAAACCCTATTTCTGTATAATGCTGAACAGGTATTTTTTAATTCTTCCACATCTTTCTGACCTGCAGAATCTGTCCTTCATGCAAGTTTTTTTTTTCACCAAAATATCACCTTGTGAAACGTGCTAGCTTTCCCAACTGTAGTGCAAGAGGGATAACATTGTTTAGATCCTAGGAGATCCAACCTTAAATTTCTTTGGCTTTCAGCCTCATACCAAAACTCCCCACTCTATATTTTTCACAGTGGTCAGCTCAGAAATAGATTTAGCCATGTTTCTGTCCTTTCCCTAACTTCGCCATGCACTTAGCTCTTCACCATGCGACCCTAGCTCTTTCTGGAACAGCCTCACATTGTGGTGGGAAATTTTCTCTTCCTTTTTTCTGGGTGTTCTTCTTGCTGATTCATTGGCATTGAACCCCCAGCCAAGAGCACCATAACTCATGACTGAATGAAGCCTCTCTAACACACATACCAGTCTCATGCACTTAAGAGCCCTAGACAGCATGTCAGCACTCTTCTTGAGGACAACGTCAAGCAGTTAAGTTACCAATAAAGCACACAAGAATGAAAAAACAAAACAAAACAAATTAAAAAAACACAATATATGGCACTGAATAGAACAGGAAAAAGGATAGTTGCTTACTGAAAGGAGAGACAAAATAAGGAGGCAGAGCATCACCATCTTCACCCACAGCTAGGAACCTCTGCATCAGGTAACCCAAATTTTTGTTGTTCAGCATGGGTCCACAGATGACTGAAAGCATTGAAAGCGTTGTATTGGGGATTAAAGTCAATCTGGAAAGCAGAAAAGTTTTGTAAATGAGGATCGACTGACCTACTATGTGCAATAGGCTCTCTTTGAACAGGTGAATGGAGGATAGAGATGCTGCTAGAAAGGGGAAGGATGAAGGGAACTTTTGCCTCTTCAGGTGTCTCTGGTTTCCATAATGACTACAAGATTAATTTAAGCAAGACTAAGCTGGGTTCAGTGCATTTGCACCTATTTTGACTGCAACGGTTACAATAAAGAAGATGGCTTATTAACACTATTGATCACTTGAGGGGAGATCTAGTTAACCGCAAAAAAAACCCTGCTTGCCTCACTTACAATGGTGGGCACTGAGTCACATATAGAATTGTTGAATCAACACGTCATACACCTGCAACTAATATAACATTGTGTATCAGTTTTGCTGCAGTAGTAATTTCTTAAATTTTTATTTATTTTGAGAGAAAGAGAAAGAGAGAGGGAGGAGAGGCAGAGAGAGAGGGAGAAGGGGAGAGAGAGAGAGAGAGAGAGAGAGAGAGAGAGAGAGAGAGAGAATCCCAAGCAGGCTCCATGCTGTCAGTGCAGAGCCCGACTCGGGGCTCAAACTCACAAACCGTGAGACCGCGACCTGAGCTGAAATCAAGAGTTAGTCGCTTAACTGACTCAGGCACCCAGGTGTCCCGTACTCTTTTAATTTCTTAAAATATTTATTCATTTTTTAGAGACAGAGAGAGACAGAGCATGACTGGGGAGGGGCAAAAAGAGGGAGACACAGAATCCAAAGCAGGCTCCGGGCTGTTAGCTGTGAGCACAGAGTTCAACATGGGGCCCAAACCCATGGACTGCAAGATCACGACCTGAGCTGAAGTCGGATGCTTAACCAACTGAGCCACCCAGGTGCCCTCCATAACTTTTATTTTTAAGAGAAAAAGAGTGAGTGGAGTCAAAGGGATAGAGAGAGAGAGAATCTCAAGCAGGCACCTTGATCAGCATGGAGTTCAAAGTGTGGCTTGATCCCATGCCCCTGGGATCATCACCTGAGCTGAAATCAAGAGTTGGGTGCTCAACTGACTGAGCCACCCAGATGCCCCTGTAGTAATAACTTTTTAAAAATTGCTGATGGCTGGACCAATACAATAGCATCATCTTTGCTGATCCCCTTTGTAAAGGACTGCGTACATCATCAAAACACATCTGGTCGTATACAGCATAACCTTCTGATATTTGATTTCTCTAAAGCAGAAATCTAGCCGCTATATAGTTTGGTCATGAAATCTTTATATCTAGAAAATAGTTCAAAGTTTATTAATACTTGTGGTTCGAATATAGCCCGGGACTGTTTATTAAACACTCACTGTGGACCATGGGAGTATAAATCGAATGAAGTGATACCTGTTGATCGGACACCATCAGGCCACAGTATCCTTCCCAAAGAGGTAGTGAGTATATGATGAAAGTTTACCCTTCGGTCAGTCTCACTTATTGTTTCCAAACATTTGTCAAATCTCTCTCGTGTTGCCACTCAGGCAACCACTTCCCTGGCTTAGCCCTTCTTCTGCCCTCCTTTGATCTGGTTCAATCACTTATCGCAAGTTGATGAAAGACCCTGATGAGCCAGCAGCACTAACAGAGCTGGCAGCTGAAGGGCCAGTGAAGCCAGCTCTCCCTAGGACACATTCCATCCTCAAAGTCCTACTACGCCTCCACGCTGCAATGGAACTCCACTATGGAAGTTCCATAGTGCAATGGAACTCCAACTCCACTATGGAAGTTTCTAATAGTTAAAGTTATCGGAACCCATTTCTTCGTAAATGAGTTATACCCACTCTCTAGAAAACTAAAACATTAGATGTGAGAATTTGGGCGCTACACTTAAACTCATTCAGTCAACCCAAGTTTTCTTACCTGTAGAGTAAATACAATAATACGGACCCTGTCTGCTCTCTGCACCTCTTTGTGCTTCCATTTTCCTATAGGCAAAATGGGGGAAGTAATTTCAAAAATCAAGTAAATCGAGTGAATTGTGGCAGGAGATGCACTTGCAGGATTTATGTTGGCTTCTGCGTCAGAGGCTTTGCGATGTTCATTTTAGCTATCAGACACATTTAGTCCTTAATCCCAAATTCACAGCAGTGCCCAAGAAGCAAAAGGTTGTTAGACCTCTGAGCCCCACAGACATCTGATGTACTAAATTACGCTCTCGGCATGCTTAGGAAGGCAATTAATCTTCGGTGTGCAGCATGCGAGGCCCTCACTTGATCATGTCCTTCTAGGATCAATTAGAGTTAAAATATTTCATGTTTTAAAAATATATCAAAGGTGTATTTATTTATTATTTTTTTAAATAACACCATGAGGGGCACCTGAGTGGCTCAGTCGGTTAAGCGTCCGACTTCGGTTCAGGTCATGATCTCAGGGTTCATGAGTTGGAGCCCCACGTGGGGCTCTGTGCTGACAGCTCAGGGCTTGGAGCCTGCTTCGGATCCTGTGTCTCCTTTTCTCTCTGTCCCTCCCCTGCTTGCGCTCTCTTTCTCTCTCCCAAAAATAAATAAACATTAAAAAAATTTTTTAAATAAATAAAATAACACCACAACTGGTAAAGCTTCTCAGCAAATCCCTTTGCTTTGTTCTCTTCTAAGAGCTAATCATTTTAAGTTTAACTGAAATTGGACCAGGTTAATAACACCAAAAGCTACCTTCTTGTTGGATGTGAAACGGAAGGCATCTCATTATCAGTTATTTCGAATCCCCGTTTCTCCTCCTTACCCCACCCGGCTTTCCTATACCTTCCCCTCTACTGTTCTCTGCAAAGCAGAAAGTTCCCCGACAAAAGCAGGAACTATTTAGAAATCAGACAGATTGACCCAGTAGCTGAGAAACTGCAATATAAGTCCTCATTTCAGTTAGTTTTTGGAACTGATTTTTCATCATTGGCTACAGAGAGAGACAGAGAAAGAGAGTGCCCCTGAAGTGTCTCAAGATTTGTCTTTCTGAGGAAAGATAAACTGTGCTCAGAGATAACACTACTGGTTATGAACAATAGGCCAGAAGCTCTGGCGGGTTTGCTGAACAATCCTTCAACAAATTCCAACAGGCTCCTTAGGCTTTGCTGTGATAAGCAAGAAAGTTCTTTAGGCAGATGGGATGACCGGATGCTGGACTCTGGCAGGCATAAAATGTTGTGACCTTTTGACCTTAAACACAGGCAGTCTGGGAGACAGGGAAGTAAAACTCTTGGCAAATTACCTACAATAACTTATTTAAGGGTATGTCTAATTTTGGATGTGTTTTTTTGCTCTATTTATTTACTTGGCAAGTCTTTGAATTCCATAAACACAGAAGTCAGCCCGTCTGCCAGCACGACGGACTTGATGGATAGTCTGTCTACTGTACAACGCTCTCAGCATCAGCATTTTTTGTGAGGTTGGGCAGAAGATAAAAAGATCTAGATTTAGTAGTCATTGCTGCATTGTTACATGAACACGCGGTGCCAGTCTCCCAAGATATAAATAAGAAAGGAATTGAGGCCACAAAGCCAAGGGTGAAGGGTTGTCTAAGCTGAAGCTATTTATAGGATGAAATAAATCATCTGGAAACAGGTCAAGGTGAAGTCAGAGTGCTTGAAACAATTGTTTGTACCTTATCAAAAAGAGGTTTTCCTTCTTCTTCTATCAGTCAACCTCCACATGAAAGCCATTAAGATTCAAGAAAAAATCCCAGCCCTGCCAGTAGCTTCTGTTAGCTTAGTCTGAGGTTTTCCTAATAGTCCATAATTCTACAAATGTCAAATCTAAAGCAGTGATGCTTTGCTAATGGTATTTTGGCAGGGTATAAATTTGTTTGGATCTTCCAAGTGTTCCTCTGTCTTTGTTCTATACCTATTTTGGCTATGTGGGAGATTTTTATTAAAAATATCGTATTTTTCTGTTAATGTTGTTATAATCCTTTTTCACTTATAGTTGTAATCCGCTCTCAATTTGCAGAGGGTTAGGAATAGAGAAAAATAAACCTGCTTCCTTACATAACATCACATACAAGTGTAGACTCTAGATCAATTAAAGACTAAAGACTGTAGATCAATTAAAGACCTAAATGGGAATCCCAAAACAGTAAAGTGTATAAAGAAAATATCATGGAGTATCTTTGTGGCAGGGTGTTGGAAAGATATCTTTAAAAAACACCAGAAAACACACATAAGGCAAAAGCAATGATTTTTATTACATCAAAATAAAGACTTCTAGTCTGTGAATCATAGACCAGACAAAGTTAAGAGAAAATGGCAAAATGTCAAAAGATATTTGAAATTTCTAAATTTCAAAATAAGTATATATAAATATAAATGTGAAGTACATATAAAATATAGAGGCATGATAGGCAATAGATAATAGGTATAATAGATTTCTAAAAATCAACAGGTAAATAGAACAAGATGCCCTAGGTGGAAAAAAAAATCATGAACAGACTATTTTTAGAAGAAATCAGAAAAGCACATAAAGAGTGATTATATCAAATGATTATATCATTAGTGATGTGACGTGTGTAAATTAAAACAGGATTTCACTTTGTACCTTTTATTTTTTTTTAATTTTTTAATCTTTATTTATGAGAAAGAGACAGAGGGGGGAGCAGGGGAAGAGCAGAGAGAGACAGGGAGACACAGAATCCGAAGCAGGCTCCAGGCCCTGAGCTGTCAGCACTGAGCCCGAGGCGGGGCCGGAACCCACGAACCACGAGATCATGACCTGAGCCGAAGCCGGAAGCTCAACCGACTGAGTTACCCAGGCACCCTCACTTTGTACCTTTTAGACAAAGACTAGAAAGCTAGAGAATTCCATGCATTGGTGAGAATTCAGGGATTTGGAGCCCTGGCAAAAAGAACCATTTTGGAGAGCAAATCTATCCTTCCATAGATGTGCAGAATAAAAAGGTAATATCCTGCATACCCCCACACATCTGCTGGTGGGTATGTGGCTCAAAGATATTCTCACACTGGTCCATAGAGGATGTGCTGTGGGGTTCACTGCAGTGGTGCTGTGGGGTTCACTGCAGTGGTAGAACTTGAGATCAACCTTGGAATCCCCTGTAGGGAGCATGGCTAGGTAAGCAAGATGTGATGGATGGACACTAAGGAATCTCATGCAATGGTTAGAAGCAGTGGATTTGTTGTACTCAAAACACCATGGTTGGATATTAGAAACAGTTTTTAGTAAACATAATGAAAAATAAGAAGTAGATAGGAGTAAAAAATAGAAATAGATAGGAATAACACTCCTATATGAATTGAAATTGCATGCACACCACAAATGCACATTTTCCAAAAGCACATATACAAACAAGATGTACATTAAACACACTAAAAAGGCAGTCTATGGGAGTGAGAGCTAGGATTGAGGAAGAATGATAGAAGAGACTGAATGGATCAACGAATTAATAAAATATATGTACAGGAGCAGAGGGGTAAATCATGAATTCTGCAGGATGAAGAGAAAATACCTATCTTCCCTTTAGGTTTGTTATGTTGGTTTTACGCTTCTAGATTATGGGGATTCACAAGACTCCAGTGCAGTTATTACACAACCAAAAACTGCAGCAACATGTCTGTTGGGAGATTAGGTACTCCCTAATCATTTGATCCTCAATGTGCATCTTTTATAAACACATTCAACCTTAGGTACCAACCACAAAGGTAAAAAGACAAGGGGGATAAATTGTTGCCATTGTAAAGTCAACTATATTAACTACTCTTCTAAAATCATAGACATGCACTATATAGAGAAGCATACTATAACAAAGAGAAATATCCACACTATGTAGTTAGCAATGGTAACATTTTCACACATTTCCAATCATTTTTTTTAAGAATTAAAATCCTGTAGGGGCACCTGAGTGGCTCAGTTGGTTGAGTGTCTGACTCTTGATTTCAGCTCAAGTCATGATCCCAGGTTCCTGGGATTGAGCCCATCAGGCTCTGCACTGAGTGTGGAGCCTGCTTGGGATTCTCTCTCTCTCTGCCTCCTCCCCCCACCACCTCAAATTTAAAAAAATATTAAAATCCTGTGGACAATACCAAATTTTCATTTAACTGCCACACTTTCCCGTATTTTATCTTCCCTCTATGTATATACCTGAGACAAGTGTTATGATTTTGGTCTGCAATCCTTACAGCTCACTTTGTGTACTAAGACTTACACATATCCAACATATACTACTGCTTAACCTGTGAGATATTTTTTAAAATATGCATAAATGTTGCCTTGATATGGTACCATTCTACGCCTTCTGGTTTTAAACTCTGTGATAGGGGCGCCTGGGTGGCGCAGTCCGTTAAAGCGTCAGACTTCAGCCAGGTCACGATCTCGCGGTCCGGGAGTTCGAGCCCCGCGTCGGGCTCTGGGCTGATGGCTCAGAGCCTGGAGCCTGTTTCCAATTCTGTGTCTCCCTCTCTCTGCCCCTCCCCCGTTCATGCTCTGTCTCTCTCTGTCCCAAAAATAAATAATAAACATTGAAAAAAAATTGAAAAAAAATAAATAAATAAACTCTGTGATAATTTTAAATATATATTACATTGCCTAAAACTGAAAATGCACAAAATTATATACATCAAAATGTGCATCTTCCTCCCATTTTTGAACCCCTATCACTCGTTGTTTCCCTGAATCCCTTATTTGACTACCATTACCAGTTTTGGAGGCATTCTCCATACAATCACAGGCACATATGACTTCCCTTGGGTGCCAAGTGTATGTTAAACTTTAAAATAAACTCATTGACCATTAATAGTTATTTCTCACCCCAACTTACTTGCTTTTGTCTTTATTTCTTCATCCCCCAATTTCAAAGTAACATTTAATATACATGTAGCAATGGCACTGAATTTATTTTTATTACTAGCATTAACCTTCCTGAGACTAAGGAATATTTTGTAAATCATTAATTTTGTGTTTATGTTCCAAGATACATGTCAAGAGAACTCATATTTGACTAACTCTCCTCTTTGTTCTTCCATTTGAACAAAGATCACGTTTAAAACTTATATTTGAAGCTAATGTTGCAAATTCTCTTTCGTTGTCAGAGCTATTTCTTACATTCATACTTCTTCAATAATTTTTACATGCTCCATTAATCAAAGAGGGCAATACATGGCATTTTCCACTCTGTAAGTAAAATTCAGATGTTTATATACTCCAACCATCAAATAGTCTTGCCCAAAGAGCTTCTCATATGCTTTATATGCCCTGCGACTTAGGACCACGTCCAGGTAGATGAAGAAGCCAGCAGGATGTCAGGGGGTCCTGGCAAGCTGTTAGTTGGAAATTGTAGTACCAAGTGGCAATCTGCAGATCAGCTGCCCTACATCTTTTGAGGTTCACTCTAATCTCATGGTCTTAAGCCTGTAATCAAGAAGAGAGGGGGCCACTGTCACATCCTGCTTAGAAAATTAATCTAAGCACGTTTAGTCCATTCTTGTAGGTGAAATATTAAGATTGAAGGCAATTAGCTGAGAGGAGCAAGACTAAATAGACGGTTGTTTTGCCTGCTTAAGGACTGTGAGAAGAGAGAGAAACATATGTGCTACTTTTTTCCATTTGGGGAAAGAGACTATTTCTACCCTGAGAATTCTCAGATTCATTCAAACTAGATTCATTCAAACTAGATTCCCCATCATCATCTGGAGTGTGATGAGCCAATCACGTTTTTCAGGCTGATTGTCAAAATGAAAATTGTAACACCTGTGTGGATTCTGATGTCCTCATCCTCCTTTCTGTCTCTACCTCTAAAGCCCTTGAGTGCCTTTAGTAGAGCTTGCCTTTCTAGCATGTGAACCCCCTAAGCTAGTTCTCACTTCCACATTCCAGGATGGAATTGGTTCCAACCTTTGTAGCTTCCCACCTGGGACTGCAATAGGTTTTCAGTACTTATGTTCCTCTAATGCTCACCTTCTAGCTCTATCCAGACTGATGACTGCATTGGTTTTTTTCATACATCTCCTTCCTCAGTGACCTGATAGCTTGTCTTAAGTTGTTTATCTCTCGCTTTTGTTCTTGTCGATCTGCTTTTATCCTGGCCTTTTTAAAAAAAAAATATTTTAAGCCTTTTTGTGGGACCTATGTGCCTGCCTCTTGTAATATTCAGAATTTTTCTAAGTTCCAATTTTCATTTGCCAGCATCATTTGGCCAAATGATTTCTTCAATTAGCATTGAGTGCAATTGCTCACTTGGCTCGTCCTGCAACTTCTGCTTCTACAAAAGGGTTTTCTTTCAGGCCTGGTTCTTTATCATGAAGCCTGTCTACCTTTATCTGAAGGCTTCATCCTCCCTCTCATCTCCACTCAGGCTCCCCATGCTGGCCCCTGGGTTAGCACCGACAATGCTCTTTCCCAGAAATCTCTCTTACACTCGGTTCATTTCCTTTTAAGACTTATTCACACCATGGTGTGTCTCAATTCTGTTTACTTGGACACCCATATCTGGGAAGACATACGCTGGAATAAGCAGCAAATAAGCTATGCTTCCTATTTCTCCACTAGAAGCCAAATTCTAGAACTTGATCCTTTATAGGCATAAAATACCCTCCATTTCTTTCTACATGATATAAGAAGACAAAGATGGAAATAAAGAAGCAAAAAAATAAAGTAAAATTACAATCAGATCCCAGCTGTTAGGGGTTGAGTCATTGCCTACCCCAAAAAATATGTATATTATAGTCCTAATGCCCCATTACCTCAGAATGTGACCTTATTTGGAAATAGAGTTTTTGCAGATGTAATTGATGGGGTCATCCTGAAATAGGATGGGTTTCAAGTCCAGTATTACTCATTTTCTTAAAAGAAGGACCATGTGAAGACACAAAGACACTGAAAAAAATGCCATGAGAAGATGAGGGAAAACATAAAAGTAGGCAAGCCAGGGAAGGCCAAAGATTTTGGTCAGTCACCAAAAGCTAAGAGAGAAGCATGGAACAGTCTCTCTGAGTCCTCAGAAGGACCCAAACTTGCCAACACATTGATCATGGACTTAGGGCTTTAAGGCCTTGATGAGACAATAAACTTCTGCTCTTTAAGCTACCTGGTTTGTGGTACTTTGTTATGGCAGCTGTAGGAAACTAATACACCAGCTGTGGGTAATGTAAGAAGCAAAGAGGTAGAGATACAGCTATTAAGAGACTACCCTATTGTTTACATGGAGAACAAGACTGGTGACAATAGGAAAGTTAAGTTTTAGTTTGCAGAGAAATACATTTGTTCCTTGTGGTCCTGTTCCAAGAGAATGCAATCATTTAAGAAGATCAATTATTTTTCTTGTTTATAAAATGTATTTTTTCCACATCATAAAATGTAAGTATTAGATAATTATAAAACTGCTTGGGATTCTTTCTCCCTTTCTCTCTGCCCCTTCCTCACTGTGCTCTCTCTCTCTGTCTCTCTCTCTTTCAAAATAATAAAATTAAATTAAAAAAACTTTCCTAGTAATTTATTTGTTTCTGTGTAACAGTAAAATATTCAGTACAGGAAAAAATGATCAAATTTTTGAATTGAATTTGTAATATAACCAGGTTTTCAGTTGTAAAATAAATAAATAAATAAATAAATAAATAAATAAATAAATAAATAAATAAGAAAATGCTGAATTCATTAGTAGTTCATGTGTTACACACACACACACACACACACACACACATACAATCTTTGGGTTTGTTTGACTTATTTATTTCAAACACACATTCTTAGCTGTACCATATGTAAGATAGCGTATAATTTGACTTTTGAAAAATGCAGAAATGTAAATAATATTGATTTTCTACTTAACCTGAATTGATCTTCACAACCTTCTTTCTTACTGTGAACTTACGGCAGGATCAAAAAAGAAATCTGCAACATCTCTAGCGCGCAGAATTGCATGATTGCTCATTTCTCCTTTCCTGCACTCTGCTCTGAGATTGGGCCCTTAGTGAAAGTGGCACAGGAGTACCTCCTCGCTCTGTATCAGCCACAGTGCTGAGGCTTTCATCATTGTCTCATTAAACTGCAAATTCAAAAGGCTTGGTTGGCGTAGGCACCAGCTCTTCCAGGGATTTATACATACTTACCAAATCACCATCTCTGTTCAATATTGAATTGGAAGCCACTTCAAACAATATGGTTTACACCAGATTAATTTTTTTTAATATTCCAATGTGTTTTGAAGATGGTGAAGAATACCAGACAGTTTGCTATTCCAAGGTAGTGTTTGTCTTGCTTTATAGACATAGCTTGAATTTAGTATACCAACTGTGGGACTTGGAATTTTCCTTCAGACCACTAAAATTCATTTTGTAATGTGCAGTTGCCAATTGCTGGCAGTCACATAGTTTTGAATTGATATTTAAAAACATTTGTCAATCTGGGGCCAAAATACATCAAATATGAGAAACATGTTTACTCATTTTCTCTTTCTGCAGAAGAACTTGAAGAATTCTTCATATGATGACAACAGGAGATTCAATAAAGTCCAAATCACATTTTTTCTTTCTATTTTTTTAATATTTGGGAATGCTCACTTATATTACTCTTCAGATTCATTTCCTTATTTCTAAAATTGACAAAAATTCTAAGGAAAAAACTATCATACAATTCACTTCACAAGTACATGCCAATACATGACAACAAAAAAATTTACCTCTACTAACTTGGCTGTAAATTGTATTCATCAAAACTAGACAGATGTTGATGGCCAGATTTGGGTCTAGGGGGCTTAAATTATGTATGTTATAAAAGATGACTCAGTAATTTCTTTATGACTAGATCATCATTTTCTGAGTCTAATTGCCTCCATTGTCTGTTTTTCTCATCTGTGTTAATATTGTATTTCCAGGTCACCAAACTTGCAACACAGGAGGCTCTTATATTTCACTCCTCCAATGAATACAAACAACAAACTCCTCCAATGAGCATGCAGAGCAATTCCTTCTGAGAGAAATGCAAAGATAGCTAAGTGACTGTTACACATTGGGTGACTGAGAAAATATCTCCATTGAAATGGGGAGGAAAGGCCGAGAGGCTCTCACCATGAACTATGCCCCCAGTACAGTGTTGCACAACTAGAAGGGAACCCCTAACTCCTTCTTCTCTCTGAGAAGCAAAGGGTTTGGACCACACATCTAGCGCTGCAATTTTAACACTGCCACCTTAGGGACAGGCCCCCAAGTCACCTCGACAACAGGCTTAGTTCATGAGTTTCACAGGACAATAGCAAACAAAGAAGCAGTCATTAATGAACCCGGGGCACTCACCATGGCTATATCCCCAAGGCCAAGGGAAGAGAGATCAAGCAAAAATGCCTATCTCCCAGTCCTTCTGTGGAAGGGGTCTGACTACATACTTTATAAACTGATGTCTCAAGGTTTGACTTTTTTTTGTTGTTTTGTTTTGTTTGTTTGTTTATTTATTTATTTATTTATTTTTAATTTATATCCAAGTTAGCATATAGGGCAACAATGATTTCAGGGGTAGATTCCTTAATGCCCCTTACCCATTTAGCTCATCCCCACTCCCACAACCCTCTGTCTGTTCTCCGTATTTAAAAGTCTCTTATGTTTTTGTCCCCTTCCCTGTTCTTATATTATTTCTGCTTCCCTTCCCTTATGTTCATCTGTTCTGTGTCTTAAAGTCCTCAAACTAGAGGGTATTATGCTAAGTGAAATTAGTCAGTCAAGGTTTGACTTCTAATTAGCACTTATATAGGTGCTGACTGGGATCCTCCAGGGAACCTGAAAGAGACCAAGGTCACTTCCTCCCACTTTTCAATCTGGCTTGTGCCAACAATCAAACCAAGAGTCAGAACGTACCTGAAAGGATATTGTCCATACATCCGGCACACCAATGCTATTGCTGTCACCCAGAGGACTGACCCCCAAATCACTTAACTCTGGAAGCCATTAGGGCTTGGCATTTGTGAGTCCCCAGGGACCAAACAAAACAAAGAGGTTCTATTGGGCACAAAAGCACTCCCAATAACTATTCCCTTTGGTTCACCACAGAGTGAGTAAGCAAAAACACTCAGCCCCAGTTTCTCCCTGATAGAGGCTAATCTGCATATCCAACATTCTGACTTCTCCAACTGCTGCATTAAGGACACACACAGACTGAAAAGTCACGGATGAAAAAATATTCCATGCAAATGGAAACCAAAAGAAAGCAGGGATAGTTACACTTGTATCAGAAAAATTAGACATTAAGTCAAAGACTATCACAAGAGACAAAGATGGTCATTATATAATGATAAAGGGGTCACTTCATCAAGAGAATAGAGCAGTTGTAAATATTTATGTACCTAACGCTGAAGCATGTAAATATAGAGAGCAAATTTTAATGGAACTGAAGAGAGAACCAGATAGCAATCAGTAATACTAAGGGACTTCAATACTCCACTTACAACAATGGATAGGTCCTCTACACTGGAAATCAACAAGAAAACCTGGGACTCCAATGACACATTAGACCAGATGGATCTAACTGACATGAACAGAACATTCCAGCAGCAGCAGCAGAACACACATTCTTCTCAAGCACACGTGAACCATTCTCCGGGACAGGCCGTATGTTAGGCCACAGAACAAGTCATTACACGTTTAAGACTGAAATCATATCGAGCATCTTTTCCAACCACAATGGTATGAAATTAGAAATCAATTGCAAGAAGAAGACTGAAAATCTCCCAGATATGTGGAAATTGAATTACATACTCCTGAACAGCCAATGAGTCAAAGAAGAAATCAAAAGAAAAACTTAAAAAAATATTTAGACAAATGAAAAAAGAAATACAACAAACCAAAATGTATGGGATGCAGCAAAAGCAATTCTAAGAAAAAAGTTTATAGCAATAGTGGCCTACATTCAGGAAAAAGAAAAATTCAGCCTAACATAAAACTACACCTCAAGAAATTAGAAGATGAGGAACAAACCAAGTTCCAAGTTAGTAGTAGGAAAGAAATAACAAAGATCAGAGCAGAAATAAAATAGTAATCAGGAAGATAACAGGAAAGATCAATGAAAGTAAGAGCTGTGTGTTTATGGTTTTTAAGATAAACAAAACTGACAAACCCTACTAGACTAAGGGGTGCAGAAAATAGATAAAAAAAAAAGAAATCAGAAATGAAAGAGGAGGACATTACACCTGATAATACAGAAATATTGGGATCATAAGGATCTTATGTGGGATCATAAGAAACGGCTATGCATAAATATACACCAACAAATTCAATACCTTAGAAGAAATGGATAAATTCCTAGAAAAACACAACCTGCCAAGCTTGAATCATGAAGAAGTAGAAAATCTGAACAGACCACTACTAGTAAGGAGACTGAATCAATAATCAAAAACCTTCTAACAACAACAACAACAACAACAACAACAACAACAAACGGCCCAGAACCAGACTGTCTCATTGGTAAATTCTATCAAAAATTTAAAGAAGAATTAATACCAACCCCTCTTAAACTCTTCCAAGAAAATAAAATAAGAGGGAATGTTTCCAAACTCATTTTACAAAGCCCTAATTACCTTAATGCCAAGGCCAGACAAGAACACTATGAGAATAGAAAATTACAAGCCAACATTCCTGATGAACATAAATGCAAAAATCCTGAACAAAATATTAGTACACTGAATTAATAGTACTTCAAGTGGGATTTATTCCAGGCATACAAGTCTGGTTCAACATAGGCAAATCAATAAGTGTGATATACACCACATTAAAAACTGAAGTATAAAAATCATATGATTATCTTAGATGTAGAAAAATATTAGGTTACATTCAATTTTCCTTCATGATAAAAATTCTCAACAAACTAGGTATAGATGAAATGTATCTCAGCATAATAAAGACCATATATGAAAAAACCATAGCTAATGCCAGACTCAATGGTGAAATATAAAAGCTTTTCCTTTAAGATCAGAAATAAGACAAGGATGCTCACTCTTCCTACTTTTATTCAAACAGTATTGGAAGTCCTAACCAGAGTAGTTAGGTAATAAAATATATAAAAGGCATCAAAATCATAAAGAAAAAGGAACTGTCTCTGAAGATAACATGATCTTATATAGAGAAAACTCTAAACATTACACCAAAAATACCTGCTTCAATTAATAAATGAATTCAATTAAGTTGCACGATATAAAATCAATATACAAAAATTAGTTGTGTTTCTATAGACTAACAATAAACTACCAGAAAAAGAAGTTAATAATCAATTTTGTTTATGATAGCATGAAAGAATAATATGCCTAGAAATCAATTTAATCAAGGAGGTTAAAGACTATTAACAATGAAAATGATAAGGCATTGATGAAAGAATATCCATACTACCCAAACTCTGCATAGTATGGACATTTTAACAATATATATTTCCATTTCCATTTATTTAGGGATTATAAGAATAAATATTGTTAAAATATCCATAGTACACAAAGTGATGTACAAATTCAGTGTAATCCCTCTCAAAAATAAAATATTATTTTTCTCGGAAATATTTAAAAAATCCTTAAATTTGTAGGGGACCACAAAAGACCTTGAACAGCCAAAGCAATCTTGGAAAAGGAAAACAAAGCAAGAGACATCACACTTGCTGATTTCAAACTATATTACAAAGCTTTGGTAGTCAAAAGAGTATGATATTAGCACAAAAACAGAAACAGATATCCACAGAACAGAATAAAGAGCCCAGAAATAAACCCATACATACATGGCCAATTAATTTTCAATGAAACGGTCAAGAATATACAATGAGTAACAATCTTTTTCAAAATTGGTGCTGGGGAAACTAGATATCCACACAGAAAAGAATGAAACTGTCTCCTATCTTATACCATACACAAAAAAATCAACTCAGAATGGATTGAAGACTTGAATGTAAGATCAGAAACTATAAAACTGCTAGGCAAAAGTATAGAGGGTAAGCTCCTTGATGTTGGTCTTGGCAATAACTTTTTTGAATTTGGCAACAAAAGCATAAACTACACAAGCAAAATGAACAAGCGGGGTTGCATCAAACCTCAAAGCTTCTGCACAGCAAAGAAAAACATCAACAGAATGAAAAGAAAACCTATGTAATGGGAGAAAACATTTGCAAACAATATATCTAATAAAGGGTTAATATTCAACATACTCAAGGAACACACACAACTCATTTCAAAAAAAATAATAACTGCATCAAAAAATGGACAAAGGACTTGAACAGACAGTTTTCCAAAGAAGACATATAATGGTCAAGAGGTATATGAAAAGGTGCTCACCATCACTCATCATCAGGGAAATGCAAAGCAAAACCACAATGTGATACTACCTCAGGTCTGCTAGATAATGCCTATTTTCAAAACACAAGTGTTTTCCTTCTTTGGGCCATGCTATGAACTGTCATTGTTTGAATCAGAATCTCTTCCTGTTTTAGACACATTAGCAACAGAGTAGATGCTTGTTCGTACTCAAAAAAATAAAAATTTCCCCAAAGAAGACTTTATTTCAAAAGCAAAAAAATTATACATGGCACTTCAAGTTTTTTTTTCCTCTGGCAGGCAATATACAGGAAAATATTAAACCAAGAGCCAAACTGAAGTGTCAAGCTCTTGTTATCAGGACAACAAAAATGTTATGGAAACAAATTCTTGGTTTTGAAATTTTTATGGCATGAGTTCTTATGATTATAAACCAAAACTTTTACGACAAAGAGACTAACTCATCCCCCAAAATAAAAAAAATGCTTTATTACAAAGTATTTTCCTTCTTTCAATTTCTTCTGTGTTTCTGAAAACTTCTGAAACCATAATCATCCTAAAAATGCATCACAAGTATTTAGCAAAAAAAAAAAAAAAATAGGAAGTCAAATTGTCATTTAATTTAAATGTTTCATGACAGTTGACATCCTGGCTTATTCCTCTTTCTGATTTTTATCCTTGGCATGTAAAAGACTTTTTGCATGACTCTGAAGAAATTTGGAACAAAAGTCAGTAAAGAAAAAGTAAGATTCACCAGATTTAGGGAACTGAGTCATCTAAAATGACTATGAACACCACCTGCACTCCAGCTGCAAATGTAGATCATGTCACAGGAGAAGAGTGGGAATTCTGGTTTTACATCCATCTAAAATGGAGCGAGAGTATGCAACTGATATGCTCTGAGAACACTGAGGGCTGCTGTGAGGTTTGGAGAAAGGCAATAAGGGCGGGAGGCAGTTTCATGCTGCTCAAGGATGGAGTGAAGACCCTGAAGAAGGCATGGGGTTTATTCTAGAAAGGCTGTCTTACAGTGTTTAGAGTAGGAGGTCTTTGTTAAGAATGGGCAATGAGAGGAGCTCTGAATCTTGGAGTAGCCGTCTAAAAGCCCTGCTCACTCACTGGGCTGTGACTGATTCCTGAACCAGTCCAGCATTGTGACAGATGTGAACAGAAAGAGTTCTGGTTACAAGGTGTTTCTTCCAGATCAGAAAGAGACCTTATCATACTTTGGAGAAGAGGTACCATTTGAGAAGAAAGGATGAGAAGAGGTACAAGCTTTAATGACACAAGAAACCCATCAATAAGGAAAACGAAAGCTGAGACCTTCCAGAAATAGCTCACTTCCTAATGTGATTGTGAGGAATCTTCTAACTTTGAAGTATTGCATTTACTAATTAAGAAAAAATCCAAATTAACAAACCAAGGTAAAAAAAAGTGTAATGACTTATGTAACAAAGCAGATATATATTTGTAACTATTTCTACTCTTAGGGGCTAATATACATGTGTAAAAAATCCATTGGTAAGTAGGTATAGAAGAAATCAATTGGTAAATGTTACAGAAAACTAATTTAACCTCGATATGCAGCACACAATCCAAATACAGGAGATTTTAAACAATGATGTGAGTTGACTTATAAGAAAATAAACTTTCTATCGTTGTAATCATGGTGCTAACAATTGCTTATTTTTAAGAGTGTTGGAAAGGAAATTCTTACATTGCTGAAAGGATAAATGAGGTCAGAAATGAGAAATGAAGAAGAGAAAGAAACAACTTATGTCGTGCTTACCATGTGTTAAGCACTTTGCATTTCCTGTGAGATGCTATTTTTCCTAGTTGTATCAATATTAACTGAGCCTTAAAAAATGGAAGTAAATTGCCAAGGCCACTATTATAGAGACTTCTACACATCTACAATTTCCCTTCTATCCTTCTCTCCTAATAAACCTCTCATTTCTTTTGCTAAATATGTCGCACCCTGTAATAAACATGACAGATTCCAGCCTTTCTTGCAGCTAGGTACAGCCTTGTACTAAGGCTCTACCCAACGAAATAGAAGCCATGTTGTGGGAAGATGTCTGTGGTGGTGCTCAGTAATCTCTGCCTCTTGATATTCACACCCTTGTATAATCCCTTCCCCTTGATTTCAGACTAAACCTAGTTACTTGCTTCTAATAAATAGCACACAACAAACATGATGTGGTGTCACACCTGTGAATAGGTTATAAAAGATTAGAAATATGTTCCATCATATTTGAATATGTATATGATACTAGACAGATTTCTTCCTGAATGAGCCTTGGCAATGTTCGTGTACAGAATATTCAGTTGGAAGCAATGAGTGGCCACAAAACCAAAATGAAATGAATGAGCTTCATCCAGAAATACATGCACCTTAATGATGTGAATCTAAATTTAGAATCAATGCGTCTTAGGTTTATTTTGTATTTTTTTCAATGCTGTTAATAATAAAAACATTTTATTTTAAAAAAAGAAAAAGAAGAAATAAGAAATTTCCTCATGACTTTGATATACCAATTATCATGTTTGAGAACCCAATATGGCAAGGAAATGAAGACTTTAGTTCAATAGTCCATGAGAAATGAAATCTTCCCAAAAAGCCATGTGAATGAGTTTTAGAAGTAATTTCTTCCACAACTGAGCTTTGAGATGAGACCATAGCCCTATGTGATACTATAATTGAAGTCTATGACAGATTCTGAAGAGGAGGGCACAGCTATGCCACACCTAGTACCATGAACATGGAAAAACATATATCTATTGTTTTAAGGCACTAAACTTTGGAGTAACTTGTTACACAGCAGTAGATAACACAAACAGTAATTCTGCTGACAAAACATGATCAAGGACTGTTTTCCAACCCAAGTATATTGTCTCAAATATTTTCTAGAAATCCAACATTAAATTTAGAGAAAGAGGAACAGGCAAAGCACAGAAGCCAGTATGAAAAATATTGAAATATTCAGGCTTAAAAACTATGCCAGAATGAGGTGTTTAGCTCTCATACTCAGATATGGATTTGGCCTGAAGTGAAAGACATGATGACTAATAAGTTTTTAGAAAGTTTTATAACTCAAGTAACCCTAAATCTGGCCAACACCACCCATTTAACCCATAAAGTAATACCCAGGCCCCCAAATCACATGCTGAACATGGATTGAGAGCTGTACAACTCCAAATAGGTCAGATTTGGAGTCACCTCAGAGTCACCACGAAAGATAATGGCCAAGGAAACAATCAAGAAAGGACTTTCTCCTTTATGATGGGTTTCAGATGGGTTATCCTCCCTTTTCCCGCAAGGAAAAATCCCTTTGCTACAATCTTCATTATTTTGGCCAACATTATATGAAAACAGTCTGGACCACTGACTGCTGTGTGCTTCCAATTATTGTACTTTATAAAAGAGAATTTTTATTGTAGTTTTCCTTTTCTTACTCCACAATTTCACTGACTGGGTTGGAGACACATAAGTTGTATTTTAAGTTTAGAGATACTGGATCATCAGATTCACTTTAAATTCAGTGGAGATGATTACACTTCATCCCAAGACTGTGGACTTTTGGTTGGAAGCATTGACTAAGCAAGACTGGGTTTGCTGCAGTTTATGAAGCAACCCAGGAGTTTATGCCTTCTATGAGTGGGGAAAAGGCAGTGAAAGAATAATTGTTAGCCAAATGAGTCATTCTGTGTCTACCATTCTACTTTTTGGTAAAAGAGCTTCAACTAATTCGAATCACCATAACAAGTAAAATAAGTCTACTTTAGTAGTAGGACTTCCATGTTAAAAATTTTACACACTCTATATCCTATCAAATAAATGCAAATGCCTTTCACCAGAGTTGGGGAAATTGCATCATCTGAAGGCACACTCCTCATAAGACATCTCTAACTTCAGGCACCAGTTGGAACGTTGAGGGTTCCCAGGGCCACCCTCATTTCAGACCAATTGACTACAAATTCCAGGGTTACCACAACCACCCATGGGCTCAATAATTCTCTAGAAAGACTCACAGAACTCACTGAATACAATTATAATCACAGTCACATTTTTTAGAGGCCAAGGATACAAATTAGAACCAGTCATGGAAAAAGACACATAACACAAAGTCTGGAAGAATATCAAACGTAAAGCTTCCACCAGCCTCAGGATTTGTTAACTGCTTAGCATCAATGTATGATAATATGAAAATATTGTATGCAAATATATACATACATGTATCTACTCCATTTAATAAGTGACTGTTGAGAACTTCCTATGTACCAGACACTGTCTAGATCTTAGGAGATCATTCTTTTTGTGTCTCTCATGTTTTTTCAAGTCTTCTGAAAATAAACATTGACAGTCTTTTACCAGAGATACCTTTTCAAGGATGTTTATGTAGCAAACAGCCTTGGAAGAGAAAGATAGTGTATCTCTCCAGAGTAGATTTATCTTACGTCCAGGATTTTAAAGATAATGCTGCCTCTGGGGCAGAGATTGAGCTCTACCAAGGCAATACTTTTCACAGACCTCTCCTCAAACATCCCCGCTAAAGCCCCAGTTCAGTAGCCAGACATGCTCATTTTCTGGAATTTTTCTCCACTTCTGAACTGCTCATCCCCAATAAGCTCCTTTGGTTAGTGACTTTTGCTATATTCCACTTCCCTGTTCCAGACCTTCACATGTTTGTAAAACAGCTTTTACATGTTTGTAAACTTTATTTTTTATAACAAACCCCTTCTATCCATAATACTTTTACTGCTCCTGTTTATAGGCTGAACTCTAAAAAGGATACATGTGTTAGGTTAAAATTTAAGTGATTATTCTTATAAAAGAAACCACATTTTCACATTTCATGGGTAAAACCTGGGGCTCCTCTCAATAGTTCTCAGAATGAAAAGCAAGGGACTTAATCAAAAATATTTATGCACTTTTGAAACCTCTAAAAATAAGCTGTTTCATTAGACTATGGCAACGTTGTACATATAGCGAGTGCATATAGACCCAAGAATTGCCTACATTAGCCACATACATAGCTTCCTCTGTGGACCAAATTGTGCCCCTATCCCCAATTCACATGTTGAAACCCTAACCCCCAGTGACTGTATCTGAAGATAGTGTCTGTAGGAGGTAATTGAGGCTAAAGGAGGTCATAAATGTAGCACCCTAATCTGACTCGACCATGACCTTATAAGAAAACAGAAGGAGAGAGAGAGAGAGAGAGAGAGAGAGAGAGCGAAAGAGCTCTGCCATGTGAGCACACAGTGAGAAGGTGGCTGCCTGCAGCCAGGATGAGAGCTCTCCTTAGTTACAACCCTGCTGGCACCCTGACTTTGAACTTCTAGCCTCCAGAACTGTGAGAACATTCTTTTCTATTGTTTAAGCCATCCAAGTCTATAGCTTTTGTTGTGGCAGCGGAGCTGACTCAAATGCCTTCAATATGACCTCAGGCTCAGTTTGCAGAATCCACTTCAGATGTCCTACATTACATAGCATTCTTGGGTAGGACTGTGTGGGGTAGGGAATTATAGAGGACACCAAAAATCTCCATTTGTATGCAAATTTTCAGTCAGTTCTCCTCTAATTGGCACCCTGCCTGACCCTGGCCCACAAAGGATATGGTGCCTCCCATCCTGGTCTCTGTGGAGTGAATTAACTCACTTTCTATTGGTCTCACCTGTGTCAGTAGTTTAGGACTATAGATGGTCCCTGATGTTTGATGGTTCAACCTCTTTTTTTTTTTACTTGACAATGGTGTTAAAGCAAAATGCACTCAGTAGTAACTGCACATGAAATTTTGACTTCTGATTCTTTTCTGAGCTACCAGTATGCAGTGTGATACTCTTGCGATGCAGGGCAGCGGCTCCTCCCAGGCAGGTTCGCAATCACTAGAGTTAACAACCAACACACTGACAACAAATCTGTCCCCATACAACCATCTTGTTTTACACCTTCATACTGTATTTAATAAATTACATGAGATTTCAACACTTTATTATAAAACAAGCTTCATGTTAGATGATTTTGCCCAACTGTAGGCTAATGTAAATGTTCTGGGTGAGCGCATGTAACGCAGACGAGGCTGAGCTATGTTCTGTAGGATATGTGCATTAAATACACTTTTGACTTACGATATTTTCAACTTACAATGGGTTGATCAGGATGTGACCCCATTGTAAGTTGAAGAAGATCTATATTTAAATCTCACTTGCAGTGATGGCTCCTTTACTATTCTGACTACATGGATTTTATCTTTTTTAATGCTTTCAGTAGAAATCAGAAAGCCAAGGTAAAAGTGATAATATCTTCCTTAATCAGCAGTCCTGATTTGATACACAAAAGTCATTTAAAATTATTCTTCGGTTGAATTATAAGAATTTGGCATATTTTATCAAAATCTTGGCTTTAAAAAGATACTGCTTCAGATGTTACATAACTTTGGTTCTTAGTATACATTATTTTGGGAGAAAAGTATATAACTTTGGGAGCCATATCTCTCAATAAATGAACTTTTTAATATCCTTAGTCACCTCTAAGAACTAACTCAATTACCAAGATGGCCAAGCTAGCTTCTAGGATATGACCAACACACTGGAAGAATGTGATTCATTGTGGGCTTTTTACTTTGGTGTTTAACACGGAACAAACAGGAAAGAAGCATACACAGTCTAGTGTTTGCAGTCAAGCAGTTGGTGTTCGGTGTTCTGGGCAGTCTTCAAGGTTTTCTGGGCTGCATCCAAGCAGCACAAACTCATAGAAAGATCATGGAATCAGAACACCAGAATTCTACTTCTATGTCCAACATTTTAGTATAATCAAATGGAATGCAACATTGAAATATGAAATGTAATGTTTCAGCTAAATCAATGTTCAAGTTGGCAACTTATTATATGCAGCCTGTTCAGAATTGAGGAATTTGCTATTGTCTAGACCGTGCTCCAGACAGTGAGCCACAAATCCCAACGTAGAGGCTATTCTGTTGTTACATAACTTTAATAAATTTCTTCTCCCAAAGTCATTGAAGAAAAATGCAAGAATAATAAATCTCTAACAAAATTGGAACTCATGTCAAACAAAACTTATCTATAATCATATATAATGACAGATGGCCAAATTCAAAGCATCCTTGATATTAAAAATCTAAGATCAATCTCACTGTACAAGAAATTGTCAAGCTAGCAAAGACACCATTGGACAGCATTTGCTAATTAACTATTTGCCAAATCCACTATATGGTATAGGCAAACCCACAATATCTAAGAAAATTTATGTTAGTCTAGAGAAATCATCTTACTCATTGAGAGCAAGTTTGGGTCTAAAAACAAGTAATTTATAATAGTGATTGCAAATGTCATTATGTCAACAAGATCATGCAAAGAAAGCACTGTATTTTTCATCTTTTCTTTGCTCAGCAAGGAATCATTGAGACATGAGAACACCATCAAAAATGATTCCTTTGTACAGCTCACTAAATATATTTTGCTCTTAATAAATTAGAAAATAACCATTTCCATATAAAGGATATATTCAGATCATTTGCAATAATAACAACGAAGAAAAGTCACAGAATTCATAATAACTTTCTAAAAAAAAAGTCAGTTGGCAATAGCATTGCCCGATGGAGGAGCAGACCATCAGAACTTGCCTTGCCTTGCCAAGAAAGTTAGAAAGTTATCACCAATAACCATTCGGCCATGGAAATTAGCTCAAATTGCATAATCTCTGAAAGAACAAAGTCTGTATGCTATTAGTCAATTTTTTTTAACTATGTTAAGACTATTTTAACTATATTAAGTTCTGAAGTTGAATGAGCGGTTGGAAAAGATCTCACAACTCTTTTCCAACTTTAAATTTTCTCATGCTGTGAATGTGTACTAGATTTAGAGTAGAATATAGATAAGGCAGGGAAAAAAACAAATAAAACTCTTTCCATAAGGCTGACTATATTTATTTGATTTTAAAAATACAAAAAAAAAGAAAAAAAGTTTATCTTCATTGAATTTTCTTTTTATGTATTTTCAATACTGGAAAAGTTGGCACACAGTCTCTTTCCAAGCTGTTATTTCTCAATGACTTTAAGAAAATAAGAGAAAAATAAATGACTAATAAAAAACAATTTCCTAGTATACACTACACATTAGGAAAATTGATTGTGAAGTCTTAAATAAACCTCTAAATATATCTATTATTCAGAGATTGGCAAATATAAACTATGAGTTCCCATTCACAAAATAGTCTTTCTGTTCCTTTCATTTAAGAAAAAAAAAGTTAGGTTGAATCCTCTGGTCAATTTTAAAGTTCTGAAAGAAAAAATACACCCATGTTAAATTCACTAATGGGATTATAGTCTATAACTATTATTGTGAGGAAAATGTAATATTAAACGAGCTGAGATTTGTGGCCACGTGTTACCAATAAAAAATTAATTAGCAATTTATTAGGTGATTTGAAGGTATTAATTTCAAAATTTATATCATGTTGAATAGTCATTTCTTTTCCTTTTCTTTTTCTAACCAGTTTCTCAGAAAGAGCATAAGATTTGGAAAGAAAAGCTGGTTCACATTCAGGCTTTGATTTTTACAAATTAGATGATCTTGGGAAAACCACTAATTTGTATACAGATAATTTTTCTTATATAACAGAATTGTTAACATATTCACATTATACACACACAATGATATATTTATAGGCACTTTATAATCTAGACAGACACATAAAAATGTCAATGAAATAATGAGGCAGAGATAGCTGCTATCCATCAAAATTGTCTTTTCATTTCTGTTGTAAACTGCTGTAGTTGCTTAAAGGAAACAGGTATACATCACTAAAACCGCCCTAAAGCTAGCTATGGCCTTGTGACTAATTCGTTATCTGTGGAATGAAAATTATGTATGCCATTTTCTGAGCAAGGTAATAACCTTGCACATTCTCTATGCTCTTTTTCTCTTTCCACAAACTGGGTAAAAATGATTATGGCCCCAGGCACTGACAGAAGATGAGAAGAGTTTGGGTCCCTGAATCACAATATAGAAAAGAATTGCCCACTAATCAAGAACACACACTTGGAACTGTTACTACATTGAACCATTATATCATACATTTCGCAAATGTATTTTATCACTATTTAGCATACCCTCACTAATACAGAAATTGATACCTTGAAGTCAAGTGCTCCTACTTAGAAGAACAAAAAGACCTAGTAAGATATATGGCCTGGGCTTAGCAGTGAGGCAGTGGGGAAAAGGATAGGGTAGGTTAGGAAGTTGGGGACCGACGCTATGCAGCATCAAATTATTTAGTTAAGCTGTTGCCTGAGACGACTTGGAAAGCAGAACACAAAACTTCGGTTCTAAGGAAATTGCTGGAAGAAGCCTGAGTGTGAGAGCGTGTTGGCTTTATATTTGAGCAAAGAATTTCAAGAACACAATTAGCTCCTATAGGACTGACCAAAAAGTAGCAGGGCTAGAAAATCTAGCAGCTTTTGGGCTCCAGAGAGCATTTACTCTCCGGGTACTGCTAAACCTTTTCAGAAAAAAAGAACTCAGCCGTGTGGCAAAGGTCAGATTAAAAACGTTGGCTTCCCACCCAAACTTATTGTTGTAGATGGTCTTGTGATAGCACCTACTAAGTTTGGAAAAACAGGCACGAGGGAAAGAAAGCAAAATGACAAGACATACTTCAGAGCAATGTCTAGGAAAGAATTTGGGATATGATGGGACACACAACAAACTCACAAGAAACAAATGTTTCTGAAGCCTATCAAGATTTTGACAGAACTATATTGACAAAGAAAGCATGAGCCTGCCCTTTAAAAGCCAGTGACTAATGGGCAAGCCTTTATACTCAGACCCACCCGGTTTGAATGAACAAGAAATCAGCTATGAAAGCTGGTCAGCCCTGAAGTGGGCAGAATCCCCTGTGTCCACTTCAAATGATGCCGTGGAGGAAAGGGATGAGGAAAGAAATTCTAGAGATGAAATCATGGACCGTGCAGAATAACAAGAGAATCTCTATCAAAGAGAATACAGTCCTAATCCATAATCTGTTATAAGGGATATTTTAATGCATATTCAGTGGAATTTGACCAACCAGTAGTGGCTCCTGTAGGATTTTTGACATAATTTCTTCCACCATTGTTTATTTGGTGTGGGGGAAGAAAGGTGCAATTAGCCGGTCTTTTTAGTTAACAGGCTGAAGAAGAAGAAAGAAGCCACAGCTGGACCATGAAAAGGATTGTACACCACCCAGAAACCTGGGTTTTGAGCTAGATGTGGTTCTTAATCTTAATTTTGAGCCAAATGCAATTTTTTTATGTTTATTTATTTTTGAGAGAGAGAGAGAGAGGCAGACAGACAGAGCATGAGCAGGGGAGGGGCAGAGAAGAGAGAGAGAGAGAAAGAGAGAGAGAGAGAGAGAGAGAGAGAGAGAGAGAGAGAGAGAATCTCATGCAGGCTCCAAGCTCTGAGCTGTCAGCACAGAGCCAGCCCAACGCGGGGCTCAAGATCACGAACTGTGAGATCATGACCTGAGTCAAAGTTGGACACTCAACTGACTGAGTCACTTAGGCACACCAGATGCAAATTTGTAATCAGAATTTGGGATGTTTTCCTTAGGAACAGAAAAGGTGCGTTCTTTGGTAGGAAGAAAGGTACACATTTTCTGCCCAAAGAACTAAGGGTAAATTTGGTGGTCAGATAAACTGACTGTGGGAATAGCTGTTTCTCCCCTATTCTCACTATGCACTTGCAACGAGGAAGCAGCTACCTAGTTAGGAAATATCTTCACTTGCCATCCTTACACCCATATGTAGTTATGTGATTAGTTCTCATTTGACAACGTGAACAAAAATGATGGCAATTACTTCTAGGCAAAGAACTAAAACAATGGATTTCCCTCTTGAACATTCCACCTCCCCTTGTACTAGTAGGTGCCAATATGATGCAAGGTAGAGCCACAATCCAGAAGGAACCTGGGACCCTGAGTCACCCTGTGAGAAAGAGCCACCTTGAATTATTGTATGAGCTAGAAATAAAATTGTATTGGATTTGAGCCAATTGCATCATTTTAGTGTCTATTTGTGACCAAAGTGTACTATCTTCCAAACTACAGCTTCAGCATTTGAGGATGTTATTTATCCAAAGTAAAGTGTAATGTTGACAAATTCTTTCTAAATGTCTCTTAAGAATAAAAAAAAAAAAAAAGTAAAGACCTACAGCACACGATACATATTTGGGGGATTTTTGCTTTTGAAAGGGTAGTTGAAAATTCACTGAGTCTGGGTGGCTCAGTGGGTTAAGTGTCCAATTCTTGACTTCAGCTCAGGTCATGACCTCAGTTTGTGAGTTTGAGCACTACATCAGGCTCTGGGCTGACAGCATGGAGCTTGCTTGGTTAAGATTCTCCTCTCTCTCCCTCCCTCTCTGTCCCTCCCCTGCTCATTCTCTCTTTCACTCAAAAATAAATAAATAAATATTAAAGAAAAAAATCCCCTATGCATTACTGGGGTAATTTCCACTGTATAATATGAAAAGACGTAGATTCTGTGGTATCTTAGATACTGTGATACCTTTTAATTGCATATAGCTATTTTCACTGAGTATCAAAATACTAGTGAGAACAAATGTAGATATGAAAGTCAATATTGTATATGGAGAAACTTTATCTACTGTGACATAGACTAAATGTTTGTGTCTCCCCTAAATTAATATGTTAAATACTAAATCCAAATGAAATAATATTGGGAGGTGAAGCTTTTGAGAGGTGATTAGGTCACGACAGTAGAGTCCTCATGAAATTAGTGCCTTTGTGAAAGGGACCCCAGAGAGTTCCTTCAGTTATGTCCCCTTCAGCTGTGTGAGGATAGCAAAAATATGATTGTCTATGAACCAGACAGTGGGCCCTCACCTGATGCTGAATCTGCCAGCATCTCGTTCTTGACCTCCAGAACTATCAGAAATAAATGTTGTTTAAGAAACCCAGTCCTTGGGGCGCCTGGGTGGCGCAGTTGGTTAAGCGTCCGACTTCAGCCAGGTCATGATCTCGCGGTCCGTGAGTTCGAGCCCCGCGTCGGGCTCTGGGCTGATGGCTCAGAGCCTGGAGCCTGTTTCCGATTCTGTGTCTCCCTCTCTCTCTGCCCCTCCCCTGTTCATACTCTGTCTCTCTCTGTCCCAAAAATAAATAAACGTTGAAAAAAAATTTTTTTTTAAAAAAATAATAAAATAAAAAATAAAAAAAATAAAAAAAAAAGAAACCCAGTCCACAGAATTTCTGTGATGGCAGCCTGAGTGGACTAGGACATACTGTCATAGTTACGTATAACTTTTCTCTTTCTATTGTTTTAAATGTTATTTTAGGGATTCATTTTTTGTTTTTTTTGGTTATTTTGGTCAATTTCCACTCAAAAGTATAATTGTAGTACCCTGGTAATTATATCTCTTAGGTCCTAAAACCAAGTTTCATTTTCACTTTGTAACTCATTCTTTTAAATCTCTGATTTGATGGAAAATCTGTAAATCCTTAAATATACTTGCAGTGTTTACAAATCCATCCCTCATCAAAGCAGGTTAACATGACAACAGATGATTTATTATATAAGCTAATGTTTGAAATGTGATGATATATCCAACATGTCACTTTTTACAGTGTCATCAAATCACAATGAATTTTTTTCTTATATAAACTAGCAAAATATATGATACTTTTAGAGGCTTTAGGACTCAAGAACATGAAGTATTTTACCTGATGTGTCCATTTTTGTCCTAAATGACACATATCTAAGAACTATTTGTTTACCCTCCTCACAAAATAAACTCTAAAATCCCTTCCAAGGTAAGATTTCCTCTAAAAATAAGAAAATATTTTTGTCTGAAGATTTTTTTAAATATATGAAATATGGAGGGTTTTTTTTTTAAGATTGAGTTACTGCATTCTATCAGTCTGCAATGGAGATATATTTAAAAAAAAGAAAAGTGGGCGGCCTGAGTGGCTCAAGTCAGTAAGCATCTGACTTCGGTTCAGGTCACGATCTCATAATTCAGGAGTTTGAGTCCCACGTTGGGCTGTGTGCTGACAGCTCAGAGCCTGGAGCCTGCTTCAGATTCTGTGTCTCCCTCTCTCTCTGCCCCTTCCCCACTCTCTCTCTTTCTCTATCCCTCAAAAGTAAATAAAGGACTAAAAATTTTTAAAAAGAAACTAAAACTGGAAAACATATGTAATTGATAACTGACTTTTATTTAAGAAGTGGCACTATGAGACCAAAAGCAGTTTCAAACTGGACTTAAGAAACAATAAAATGTCATACAAATATGTCATCCTTAAAAGAGTTGAGTGCACTTTTTTTAAATGTGAAAATAATAGCTTTTCTTGCAAAAAAGGACTAACTCTCTTCCTCTTTGAAATAGAAATAAAGCTTCAGAAGATTATATTGCTAATTTAATAGTAACACTATGATTTATGTTTCAGGATGTTTTGTGTTCTAGGCATTGACCTTAAACTTAGACAATGACAAATTGCATAATTACATCCTTGTGTCTAAAGAAAATACTCTGAAATCTTACATCATTATTAGACAATATAAGATATGGGTATGTAGAAAGAAAAAAGTAAAATTCTGTCTCCCTTCACAAATAAAAGCTCTCCCATGGGAAAATGATAGATGATAGACAGAAGATAGATTTTTTTAAAAAGAACATGATAGATAGATAGATAGATAGAGATATAACTTAAGAAATCAGTATTCTAGTATCTAATATGAATGAAGGTAACCCCAAAGAGGCAGTCAATTGTATTTACGACAAAATACCTGAATTTCACCATATGTTAGTTTATACATGATTATAGAATAGTGTAAGCTTTGCACTTTTTTATTGTTTTATTTGGCCTTGAAAAATTTGAGCGGACACCACATAAGTGATGGGGGAAAGATATAAACAAGGCTATGAGTGATCCAACATGTGCCTTGAAAATTAAGAGAAGCCACAGCACAGTTGTAGGACAGGAAATGAGTTAGGAATCAAAAGACTTAGACTCTGGCCCAGCATCCACTTGCTGACTGTGAATTGGCTCTCAGTCTATTCATTTCTCCCTAATTCTATTTAGAGAGATTAAAAGTAAAAAATACATTTTCCAGACTCCCTGGTAGATATGGTTTTGGATACAAGATTCCGCCAGCCACAATTTAGAAGTCAGAATGAGAAAGCAGCCACCTTCCTATTATTGCACAAATAAGTGCTTTCAGTGTCCTAACTAAAAGTTATAATTTCTAGTCAACAGCTTTATAATTAGCAAAAACAGTTTCCTGAAAAATAATATGTCCTTCTATATTCCCAGACATTCCTGTAATTTTTAAAGAGCCAAATTCCCTAAATTAAATTCCACTGTGTTTGAAACACCTAGAGTGTTTCCTCTTCCCTGTACTGAACCCTGACCCTTTCACTAATCATGAGTGACCAACAAATTATTTGAGCCTCACTGATCATAGATAAGTATTAATAAATATTATTTCAACTGACAAGGACCATGGCCAGACTTATATTTTCCAAAACACTAAAGAGAAAAAAAAAAGGCTATATATATATATATATATATATATATATATATATATATACCAAAAGATAGGATATATGAAGACAAAGAAATTTAAAAAATCATAAAGTACAAGAGCAGAATAATAAGCGTATATGCCAGTAAAATAAATTTAAATAGAATGATCTTATTTCATTTGATAAAAGAAAACAATAGGACAGCACATGTGTCTTTTTCATCTTCTTTTGAAATTTCAATAAAAAAAGAGTGAAGTTCAAAGTAGAGTGGAAAAGTAACACAAACTTAGAAAAGTGGAAAATAATGAAAACCGTTTCCAAATAAATAAAATATGTCGACTATTATCTAGAAGTCAGAAAGTGTAAAGAAATGAGTCGACAAATAGAACAGGCAGAGATAACTACAGGCCAGATTCTGAGAGCTGCTGAGGCAGTGGGAGTTTCTCTTCCTAATGGAATTTCTGAGGCACCAGGCTCACAGTTGGCAAACAAGGGGGAGGAAAAGACAGAGTAATGAGGCTAAAACAGATATTTGATGCATGCTCTGCAAATATATATACGAGTACATTTACTTGTTAGACTCTCCTATCTTCCAGAATGTTTAAGGGTCCAAAATTATTTTTAAATTTAATGTCAACATTGGAAAGGGCGAGAAAATGAGAAGCAAAGGGATGTGAACCAAATAGTTCGTATCAGGAAATCAATAACTGTTTTTCACTTTTCTAAAGTGAGCAATCAAGTATTACAGTGTTTATATATGAAAGGAGACACTTCATCTGGGTTTAGAGGGAGACAGACTTTTCTGGCTTGGTCTTTGAGTACTTTATTATGTATAACTTTTATATGGTTGGGGATGGAGTTGGCAAATGTCCTCAAAGGAAAGAATAGACCAAGACAAGGAAGATCATTTTTTTTAAAGGAGGCGTTCCTGTAATCTATGATTTTGTACGTGATCTAACCTTCCTTCTAAAAAATGTCTACTTCTGATGGGTCTATTTGTGATTCCCGCACTTTCCTATCCTAGGTCTCTACACATCTTGGCATCTATAAAAACATTGCAGTATAGACACTGCTAGTTCTAATACCCATTGAAGAAACAAACTTTAGACAAATCACCAATGAATTATTACTGACATCAACTTGCAATCATGATATAAGGTTTTACCACATATCCCATAATTGTTCTAATACTTGCAAACAAAACCTTTGTACATGGTGGATTAATCCATATGATGTACAATTGATATGTATTTTTATGTAAATGTTGAGAAACTGAGGAATTGATTTTCATGGGTAATTAAAATGTGAAAAGCAGAAACACCTTCAGCAGCGTAAAGATATTTGAAAATCGATTTCTCTATAAAAACTGTGAGAACACTGGCAGAAATTTTCAGAATCAATGTATTTACAACTCGGGAACTTAATCAAAGGTACTCAATAATCTCTAGATTGTTAATTTAAAAAAAAAGCGGATCTCTGTGAGAACAGTTGAAGTGTGTGGTGTTTCTAATTTGCCCTATTCCCACTCTTCCATAACCTCATAGTTGTGCAGCAGCCTTGAAAACCAGCAGCCTCAGAATCATGGCAACAGCGAAAATCAGCTCTTAACAATCACTGTTAATTAGTCAATGTGTCTAACTGATACCACATGATCTTGATTACTGTAGGGTATAGTACATTTTCAAATCAGGTAGACCCATTCCTCTCACTTGATCCTTTTTAAAATTCATTTTAGCCATTTTAGTTAATTTTCATTTCCATATAAATTTTAGAATAATCTTGCCTGTATCAAGAATCTCTTGTTGAGATTTTTATAGGAATTGCATTAAACTTGTATATCAGTTTTGGGAGAATTCGATCTTTACCATGGTGAATCTTCCAATCCAGGAGCACATGAATCTATGAATCCATTAAGTGAAGTATGTCTTTCCATTTATTTAGACCTTCATTGTTTTCTTTCACTAGTGTTTTGTAGTTGTCAGTCTTTAAGTCCTGGAGAAAGTTTTTTCAATTTAAAAATGTTGTATTTCATTTCATTTTTTGGAGCAATTGTAAACAACATTGCATTTGGAATTCATATGCTCATTGCTGGTATACAGAAGTATAATTGATATTTGTATGTTTATTTTGTATTCTGTAACCTTGCTGAATTTATTTAGTAGTTCTAGGAGTTTTATTTGGTTGGGATTGTAGATTCTTTAGAATTTTCCTTGTAGACCATTATATCATTTGCAGAATAGGGACAGTTTTATTTCTTCCTTTTCTATCCATATGCCTTTTATTCCCTTAGTTTGCTTTATATTGTTGTTGGCTAGACCTTGTTAGCACTCTACTGAATAGTGATGGTGAAAATGAATATTCTTGTCTAGTTTCTGATCTCAGAAGCAAGTAGAAGCAAAACATTCAGCCTTTACAATTAACTTTGATATTAAATATAAGTGATTTCTAGATGTTCTTTAACATATTTAAGGTTTTCTCCATTCCTACTTTTTCTGAAACATTACCATGAATGGGTGTTGAACTTACTAGATTTTTTTTACTGAATTAGTAATATAATCTTGTGATTTTCTCCTTTAGTTTATTAATATGCTGAATTACATTGACTATTTTTTAATACTGAAAGATCCTCCCATAATGTGAATAAATTCTACTTAATCATGGTATACAATTCTTTTTCTATATTCCTGAACTCTATTTTAATTATACTGTGTTTTTTGTTATGTTTAATTATACTTTGATAAATATTTTTACATCTATATTCATGAGAGATATTGGTCTATAATATTTGTTGGTGGTGGTGGTTGTATGTTTTTCATATCAGGGTAATACAAACTTCATAAAATGAATTTTTAAATGTTCACTTATCTTTTTTGGATGAAATTATGTAGAATTGGTGCTAATTCTTTAAACATTTAGCAGAATTCTCTGGACAACCATCCATTCTTGAAGATTTCTTTTTTTTTTTTTTTTTTTTTTTTGGAGTTTGAGTTACAAATTTGATTTCATTACATTTCAATTTCCTTAACCACTATAGGGCCACTCAAATGATCTACTACATATTGGGTCAGTTGTGGCAGTTTATGTTTTGGAGTAATTAGACCATTTCATCTAAGTTGACGAACTTATGTAATTAGAGTTTTGATAGTATTCTTTTTTAAATATTTTTATTATTTTTGAGAGAGAGAGCACAAGTGGGTGAGGGGCAGAGAGAGAGGGAGACACAGAATCTGAAGCAGGTTCCAGACTCCAAGCTGTCAGTACAGAGACCGACACAGGGCTTGAACTCACAAACCTTGATATCATGACCTGAACCAACACTGAACGCTTAACCATCTAAGCCACCCAGGCACCCTGATAGTATTCCCTTGATATCTTTTTGGTGTCTGTAAGGTCAGTAGTTAGTGATATCCTTGTTTCATTCCAGTAATTGGCAATTTATGTCTTCTTTTTTTCTCCTTTGTCAATCTTGCTAGAGGTTTGTCAATTTTATTTTTTGAAAGAATCAGTTTTATTTCATTAATTTTCTCTATTACTTTCTGTTTTAATTTTATTAATTTATACTTTTACCTTTATTATTTTCTTCTTTATGTCTGCTTTGGGTTTATTTTGCCTTTATTTTTCTAGGTTCATGAAGTGAGGGTTTAGATTAATTTGAGGTTTTCCCCTTTTCTAATATATGTATTTAGTGCTATAAATTTCTCAGCACTAAATTTCTGTGTTCATTTCATTGCATTTCATATATATATATATTTTTTTTTATTTTCCTTGAAACTTTCTCTTTAACCCATGGATTTTTCAGAAATGCACTGTCTAGTTTCCAAGTATTTGGACATTTTCCTATTATATTTTTCATATTGGTTTCTAATTTGATTCTATTACAATCACAGAACACATGCTGTATGGTTTTAAGTATCTTAAACTTATCTAGGTTTGTTTTGTGGCCCAGGCTATGACCTATCTTGCTATATGTTCCACGGAAACTTACAACAAATGTTCATTCTCCTATCATTGGGTAAAATAAATGTTGACTAGATCTTAAAAGTTAATGCTATTGACTTCTTTTATACCCTTTCTGATTTTTTGGTCTAGTTGGTCTGTCAGTGATTGAGAAAAGAGTGCTGAAGTCTCCCACGGTATTGTGAATTGTCTGTTTATCATTTCTGTTATCTCCTGTTTTCACATATTTGCACCTTTATTGTTTCAAGCAAACACAATTAGCTTTGCTATATTGCCTTGTTGTATTCACCCTTTAATCATTATATAATGTCCTCTGTCTCTGGTAATTTTCTTTGTTCTGAAATCTCTTTTATAACATTTTATTTGTCTTAATTTTGTTAACGTTTATTTATTTTTGAGAGAGAGATAGAGAGACAGTGTGTGAGCAGGGGAGGGGAAGAGAGAGAAGGAGTCACAGACTCTGAAGCAGACTCTAGGCTCTGAGCTGTCAGCACGGACCCTGAGATCATGACCTGAGCCAAAGTTGGACACTTAACTGATTGAGCCACCCAGGTGCCCTGAAATCTCTTTTATATGATAATATTACAGCCAGTCCTGCTTTCTTTTGATTAATGCTTACATGACATATGCTTTTCATCCTTTGACTTTCAACTTACTTATATTATTACATCTGAAGTTAGTTTTTAATGGACAGCATAAAACTCTCATGTTTTTAAATCTACCCCATGAATCTTTGTCTGTTAAACCATTTCACCCCAGATGGGAGTCAAACCCACAATCCCTGGCCTAGGAAACCAGTGTCTTATCCCTTAGGTGAATCTCTGTCTTTTTAATTGATATATTTAGACTATATACATTTAATGTAGTTACTATTATGTTGGGGGTTTAAGTCTGACATCTAAGTCTTAGTTTGTTTTCTGTCTGTTTTCTTTTACTTATTATCCTATTGGTAATATTACAATTTTTTAGAATTTCTTTTTTATTTAGTTATTGGGAATTTTTAGTATATATTTTGGTATAACTTTATTGGTAGTTGCTCTAGACATTACATTATATATACATAACTTATTACAGTCTACCAATGTTGGAAGTTAACCAATTCAAGTGAGGTGTTGAAGCCTTACCTCTCTTTACATCCTTTTCCATCTCCCATTTATAATTGTCTTAAATAGTTCTTATACATTTAGGATAACTTCAGGATGTATTATACTTTTTCCTCAGCCCTCAATCATGACTTAGAAAATTAAAAATGAGAAGTAAAGTGTATCTTATTTACCATATTTTTGTTTATACCATGTTCTGTCTTCTTTTCTGATGTTATAATAGCTCTTTTATCATTTCCTTTCTACTTAGAGAATGCTATGGACTGAATTGTGTCCTTCCAAAATTCATATGTTAAGGCCCTTACCCTCATCTGTATCTGCAGTTGTATCTGGAAATGGGGCCTCTAAGGAGGTAATTAAGGTTAAGTGAGGTCACAGGGTGGCATCTAATATGATAGGATTAGTCCTTTATAAGTAGAAACACCAAGGAGCTAATGCTGGCTCTTTTGCACTCTCCCTCTCTCCTCCCTACCCCAAAATAGGGGTCCTGGGATCACACAGTGAGATGGCAGCCACCTCTTACAAGCCAAGAATAGAAACCTCACCAGAAACTGACCAACCTGGCACTCTGATATCAGACTGGAAACCTCTAGAACCTTATGAAAATCGTTGTCTGTTATTTTAGCCACCCAGTCTATGGTATTTTGTTATGGCAGCCCAAGTTAACTAATACAGAGAACTTCTTTAAGCCATTTTTTAGGGTAGGTCTGCTGGTGATAAGTTATCTTAATTTTCCTTCATTTGAAAATGATATAATTTTTCCTTCATTCCTGATGGAAATTTTTGCTATAAATAAAATTCTGGGCTGATAATTCTTTCTTTTCAGTACTGAAACAATACTGTGCCACATATCTCTGATAAAAAAAAATCGATGTGTTCAAATTTTTTTCTCCTATAGATAAGATGTAAATTCTCCCTAACTGCTTTTCAGATTTGTACTTGTCTTTAGTTTTCAGAAATTTGACTGTGATATGTCTTGGCATAGATTTTTCTGGGTTTATCATGTTTTGGATTTTATAAGCTTCTTGATTACATATATAATATATAACTGAAAACTTTCCAAATTTGGCAAGATAATTATTTGTGTCTGATAACACAAATGGTCAATCTTTTTTATAACCCCAGATTGGATAATTTCTATTGCTCATTCATCCAGTGTGTGGATTCTTTTCCCCAACCTCACCATCTGCTGTTGAGCCCATCCACTGAGTTTTTTATTTTGATTATTGTATGTTTCAATTTTAAAATGTTCATATCTACTGTTCTTATTATATCTACTTCATATCTCCTGTTTCTTTGATGAGACTTTTTACTCTTTCATTTATTCTAGTATGTTTGTAATTGCTTGTCAAAGTATTTAATGCTGATTACATTGATAATTACAGCATCTTTGTTAGATAATTTGTTAGACAATGATAGCATCTCCATTGTCTCGATATTGGTACCTATTGCTCATCTTTTTTCATTCAGTTAGAGATGTTCTTGGTTCCTGGCATGTTGAATGATATTCTATTAAAACCTGGACATTTTTTGTATTCTATTTTGAGACTATGGATTTAATTTAAAATAGTTTTATCTGGCTCCTTCTACAAGACTGGAAGTAGTATGTACTTGTTTCTGCCAGGTAGGTATAAAATTCCAGGTTTCCCACTTACCTTCTATTAACACTCAATGGGGGAGAGGAGCTTGTTACTGTTGGATGAGCGTGGGAGTTCCACCTTTCCACTAGACATCTTCTGATACACTTCTGGCTGGGAAGAGTAGGTGGTCTTTATTAAGTTTCCTGTGGGGCCTCCATTGACACCACAGAGAGGGTAATGTAAGAAATGGTGAAAGTCCTCACTCTCCTTTAGACCTCTTCTGATACAACTTCAGAAAGGAAACAGAGAGGTTCTCCTTATTGCTAGGTCAGGAGGAAATCCCAAGTTCTCCATATGATCTTCACAGATACCACAGAAGCAGCAAGGGTGACATATTACTCTTAACAGGGATTAAAGTTACAACTTCCTATTTAGTCTTCTCTGACAAGACCCTAAAGACAATGTGGGGTATCTCTCTAGAGCCTTGCAAGAATGGAAATCTAGCCTCCACACTTAGCCTTTGCTGGCAGGGGTGGGGTGAGGTCAGTTCTTTTCTGTGGTGTTTGGCCAGAGTAGAGCAGTTATCTAAAAAATTTGTTTTGATTTGGTTTGGTTTTTGATAGTTTGCCCCTTTCTTGGTCCTTTGGTTAGAAAGAGCAGACTTTTGTTGGGATTTTTGTTTCTACATCTGCTGGCATATGTGGATTTCCAGCTTCTTCAGCTCCAAGTTTGAGATACATGAGGAAAAAAGAAAACATAGGGAACTCACTACCATGTAATTCTTGAGTTTCAATATTCTTAGCTAGTCTGCCTTCTTCTCTCAGTCTTTCAGAGTCTTCTTATTTTTGCTTTGTGTTTAATGTTCAGAGCTTTTAGCTGTACTTAGTAAGTGTACATCTACTCCATCTCTCCAGGAGCAGAAATCTTCTTGAGAGAGATTGATTTTCAAAATCATACTTGAAGGAAATTTTGACCAAATGCATATGTAGTTATTCATACATGACTTAAAATAAGGACTTTAACACAAGGAAATGACCCATGTAATGGCACATATAATATGATGGTTTTACAGAGACAAAAAAAGATCAAACCACAGAAAAGATGGAGGCTTACTAAATCAGTATGAAGTACACTGGTCAAAGAGGAGAGAGTTACCTGGGTATTAAAGTCAAGATTCTGGAGCCCAGGCAGGGCAAAACCACACAATCAGTATCTTTCTGGATTCTATCATAAGAAGGAACAATCAAATCCCTGGAAGCCATCTGCTTAATACTGGCTTATAACTCCAGCAAGATTTAGGACTAGGTTTTTTGACCCAAAATTTTTTTTTGCCACATGCTTCATGAGCTGCCGTCTTTGTTTCTGGATGTTTAACCAGTGAGGAGGATCCATTCTTGAATTTCGAAACTATAGAAACACATGAAGCCAAAGTCAATCTAGGGAATTCCTTTTTAAGATGGTAAGTAAAATTTGGGAATAAACAAAAGCATCACTATGTTATGCTTCCTCTTAAAATTCCTCAAAATTATGTTTCTGGGTTCTTTTGGATAATCTGGATTGTGCAATGCCATGATGTCCTGACTCATGGTGAAGGGCATGATTTAAGTGACATGGAAAAAAGACCTCAAAAATATTTATTCAGGTAATAGATACCCCTTTGTAATGAGGAACAGATTTAATGGAATGATGACTTCCTCCCACACAACAATCTAAATATTAGAATGTGAAGCTTATGTTCTCCCTACTCTAGTCACAAAGCAGAAAGGTTTTGTCTGTTTTTTTTAAGTAGAAGGAGCTAGAGCATATTAACATATAACTTCACACCTGAAAAAAAAATGTGAAAACTTACCTTCTTGGCAAAGGAATGTTCCAGTCATTGAAAATGATTCTGCTGGCACTTAAAAAGTGTATTTTTGCATATTGAATACTTGCTTTGGGTAAGAATTTGGCAAACCAAAAGCATACGGCTATTTTTTCAGGGTTATGTTCAATAAATGTCATCAGCATTTCAAAATGATGAAGAACGTCCTTTAGTAGAGAAAATCAGATGCCCCTTTCAGTTTTCCAAAACACAGAAATGTAAGGGAGGGACTCTGAAGCACATACCCAAACAGAGTCAGTATTAGCGATGTACGGGCTAGCAAGACAGAGCCAAATCCTGTACAATGAAGGTGAAAACTCAAAAGTAGTTTAGAGTGCTAAAATGGGTCATGTCAAATGTCTAGAAATGCTTTCAGTAACTATCTTTATTAGCAATTTTAATAAGCCTCTAATCCCATGTCACCTAACTGAACAAGAGCAGAAAAACCTACATTTAGTTAGTCCCTTGAGCAATGTTACATGGATACTAAACTACAGCTATAGGAAGAGGAAAGCCATATGATGTTTCCATTAGTACGTTGTTTAAGTTCAATCCATTAATAAACATTTTAAATTGTGAAATGCCAGGATGCTGCAGGGGTAGGAGCACCGGACTAAGAGTCAAAAGATCTGAATTTGAGTTCTTACTTAGAACTGATGAGACAACTTATGACTTTACTGAGTCTTTCCTCATTTGTAACTTAGAATAATAATAGCTGCACATGCACACACACACACACACACACACACACACACACACTGATCTAACATGAATTAAACAGCATCTAAATATCTGTTCTGCATTAGCTGCTGTGCTCAGGGATAGAAGAATAAATAATTCCAACACACTCTCTCCTTTTCATGGAGCACATTTTCTGGGGAGGGAAACAAGTAATTACACTGTTATTTCTAAAAATGTGTAGTGACAACATGACAAGTTACAGAAATTAGAACTATACTGTTCTGACTCTTCTTCATTATTTTAACATGAATACATTAGCATATATATTAACTGATTTAAAAAAATTTTCCTCTTCCACTTCTTTATTAATATCAAATGTATTAATAACAATTAATCTTGTATCTCAGAATTTAAGCTACAAGAAGGTATCCAGGAAGGAATAGAAAAGGAAAGGGCATTACTCAAAGATGACCAAAGAAGAGATAGTTGGTATGGGTTCATTCATTAGACAAAAACATGATTTTTCTATGTCTTTATTTGGGAGTTAAAAGACATATACGAATGTCAAGTTGACAAGGGGAGGCCTATGGGAGCTTCATATGATGAGAACTTAGTTAACTTAGAACTAGATCTTCCAAGGGCACCTGGGTGGCTCAGTCAGTTAAGTGTCCAACTTCAGCTCAGGTCATGATCTCATAGTTCGTGGGTTTGAGCCCTGCATCAGGCTCTGTGCTGACAGCTCAGAGCCTGGACCCTGCTTCAGAGTATTTCCCTCTGTCTCTGCCCTTCCTCTGCTAGCACTCTGTCTCTCTTTCTCAAAAGTAAATAAACATTAAAAAACTAAAAACAAAGAACTAGATCTTCCACGATTCCATTTTTATACATTTTTGGATTTGGGCAGGCCAAAAATGAAATTGCACAAAATTTGGACACCAGAAGCCAAGCAGTGGTTGTTAATCTCCGAAAGTCAAATGTACTCCAACAGGGCATCAGTTCTAAGTAAGAACTCTGTAGTTCATACACATTGCCCCTGGCCTGCTGAATCACCTTGTGGGTATACAGAAGCATCCAGATCCCTGGTTCTTTCAGTTCCTACTCTATCTCTTTTGTTAACTTTAAATATATGGTTTTCTCCCAGGTAAAAGATACCTGTCCCTACTGTAAGACAGACATAGCAACCATCTTCCATAGACTTTTTTGCCAGATCCCACAATTATGTGTGTTCTGATCCCAATAATATATTCTCTATTTTATGGTGGCTCTATTTCTCTGATTGAACTTTAACTGACACAATAAATTGCAGGAAAAGAAGGAAGAGATGTCAAAAATAAAGACAATGGTAGATCAAAACCTGAAATAAAAAAGGAAAAAAAGAATGAATCAGAAACTCCAAGTAAAACAAATATCTGCGTAAGCAATTATGTCCCACATATCAAGTTACAGGTCCAAATCAGAATAGAAATCGGATCACCTTCTAGAGGAAAAATGGAATGTATTTTAAACAATAAATAAACTAAGAAAAAAGCTAGATGGTATTAGAGACATGACAAAGAAAATGTTTCTTTTTCTAACAAGAAACAAAATACCCACAAAACAAAACCATTTAGAAACCCCAGATAGTAACCAAAAAGAGAAAGAAAGAAAGAAAGAAAGAAAGAAAGAAAGAAGAAAGAAAGAAAGAAAGAAAGAAAGAAAGAAAGAAAGAAAGAAAGAAAGAAAGAAAGAAAGAAAGAAAGAAAAGAAAAAAGAAAGAAGGAAAGAAAGGGAAAGAAAGAAAACCCATGAAGGAAATCAAAAGAGGTCATGATTTTGAGACTTTGGGGTAATAAGAAATGAGAATCAATTTGAACATTCTCCTAAGAGTATCAATGGAGTTGTCTCAGTGGCACTGTAAAAAAGGAGACATAATTACATCACACTGCTCGATGCTGTTGGAAAGTCTATTTACATAGATACACCAATCTGTTTCTAGTTCATCTTAGCTCCACGTTTATTTGTATTGTATTTGCTGTTTGTTATGTCTGATATCAGAGTTTTTCTGATGAGAGGACAAAGAGTGCTAAGCCATCAAAATGGCATCCCTGAAGGAACTGAATGTCAAAAGCATTTAAATGCCAAAAAACCTCTGTGTTTTATTTTCAACTCGTAATGGTTTTCCTTCATGCCGCCATTTTTCGACATTAACATTTTATTTTAAAATAACTTCTAAGTTACAGAACTTTTGTTACAAATTTACAAAAAACATTCCCTTACATCCTTCAGCCTTATTAAACAATTAACATTTTGCCAAAGTTGCTCATTTGTGCCCATTCTCTCTCCGTCCCTTCCTTTCTGTTATGAGAAAGTAAATTATATGTATGTAATTTTTATTATATAAATATATAAATACTAATAAACATAGTAGATTATATAATAGTATACATCTATAAATCTAAACCTTTCAGATTAAGTTGCAGATACCATACTTTTTTATTGTTTGAACACTTTAGCATGTGTTTCTAAAGAACAAGGACATTCTCTTATATAATTGCCTTCATGACACCTTGGAGCTTTCTTTTTTCTTTCCCATAAATCCTCTAGATATTGTACTTGGTTCATTTTGTTCACATCCGTAAATACCTACCCGAATTCTGAGTGTGGTAGGCTAGCCTTAATAAGAAAGAACAGGGGTTTGTAGAAGAATCCACAGAATTTAGTTGCCATGGTGGTATTATAATAAAAATGTGTTTGATTACAATTCAAGCAGAAATCACAATGTGTAGTCTTCTTCATTTAGAATTGTACAAAAGCTGTATATCATGTTTTGAAGTGAAGTAATGACCTTTGCATTGTAATATCAGACAAAAACCTCTGTGTCTGATTTTGTTTTCCTTATTCTTCCTTCTAGTTCTTCATGAAAGATATCCAAAAACTGATCTTCCCTGAAAAACAACACCAAAATCAAGCAGAAGATTGTTTTGGCAAAACATATTGGACTGATAAAAGACTAATTAGTGTATTTGAGTTCAAGCCTAAGGACATTTGCTTCAAATGTTCTCATTTTTATTGATAATTTAAAATGTAACTCTCTTTTATTTTGAAATACATGCTTATTTTGGAGGAAAACTCTGGAAATGTGTCAAGGAATAAGTTATAGTTAAATGATTTAAATAGTGTTTACCAAGGATCTTTTGTAACTGCTTTTCTCTCTTAAAACTATAAAATCTGGCAAACATGATTCAGGGAGATGTTTGGTCTTAAACAGAGATGTTACAGTTTTTAACTGGATTAAATCTGAAAAGTACCTTTCTATCTCTTACTTGAGACTTCTTGGTAATATAAATCAAGATAAAATGCTCATAAAACACTAGTCTGCTTCTTTCATCTATCAGGGTTCTGTGCTCTGTTAAGCCATTAGGGGTGTTTTGTACATCAGCTGTACTCACAATAACTCACGGATACAGTGAGAAAATGAGAATTTTTGAGTTGCACAACTAGGATGCACAGGGATTCTTCAAAGACTTAGAGTTCAGAGACTGAAGATTGAACACTACCTCAAAGAGAAGAAGTAAGGCCCACTTTCTTTTAACTTAAATTGACCTCACTCCAATAGGTAAAGTTGTACCATATTAATTATTGATTGGTGAGATGTTAGAAAATGTGTCAAAAAATTAAAGTGGTGATGTGACATACCTAATTTATTATGTTAATTTTCCAGCTTTATTGAGATATAATTTAGCTATAACACTGTGCAAGTGTAAGGTGTGCAATGTGTTGACTTAATAGACTTAATACATTGCAAAATTATTACCACCATAGCATTAGCTATCATCTCCATCATATCACCTATTGACTATTTATTCTCCATGATGAGAACATTTAGGATGTGCTGTCTTAGCAACTTTTGACTATGTAAGAGTGTTATTAACTATATCACTATGCTGTACATTATATCCTCAGAACTTATTCATTTTATAGCTGTAAGTTTGTATTTTTTGACAAAGATCTCCCATTTTCCCCAACCTCCCAGCCTCTGGTAACCACCAATTTACTCTCTGTTGAATAGCTGTTGAATGAGAGAAAAGAAGTCAATAGGCTAAAGTCCTACTTATAGAGACCAAACCATTGTAGACTTTATGATGAGTATTTATTGAGTAGCTATCACAACATAAAGGGAATAAAATGAATAGCATAGTGCATAGAACATAGTATATATCCTCAGTAAATTCTAATTCTCTTCCTCCTCACACATGTCTTTCACATCCCACACACCAAAGTGGCAACCCAGGATAAATTCTCCTTTGTTAAAAGAAAAATTGTATCACTTCTCTATATGTGATATTCCATAAAATAGGTGGATCACTCTAAACCTTTCAGATACTCTGAACTTTTCTTTCATATATAAACTGTACATTGACTAAATCTATCTTTAAAGTACATTTTTTTCAGATGCAATCTGATCATTGATAGACTCCCACAAACTATTTATATCTCATGCGGTGCGGGGTGAGGGGCTGTGATGGAGGAGTAGAACCTCCCCTACCCCCAGATAATGGAGAGTATTTGTGAACAAAGACTAATGTTGAATGCAAAGGCTTTCCTCTCCACTTGGCCAATATGGGCCCAAGAGGCACCTGAAACTGGCTTGTGCAGTGGGGTACCAGGAGGTGGTATCCTCTTTCCTACTCCTGATCCCCTTCCTTATGCTCCCTTTGGGATGAGAGTAGAGCAGCAGGAAGTGATAGCAAGCACAGGGATTGACAGAACAAATCCCCACCCATGTAAGATGGTCAACCAAGACCTCAAACTCATTGACCAGGATACAGGGTGGAGCAAACATTGTATCTTCCTATGACCCTGGCTCTTTGTAAAGCATGTAACCTGATGCTGAAGTGAGAGGCTGGAAACTGCCCACATTAGTACCTCTGGTCCCCTGGAGAGGCTGGAGGCTAAGAAATAGCTACAGACTTGTGGAAAGGAAAAATGTACAGTTGGGTTTCCTCAAGAGTCAGGTGAATGGTGTATGGCTGTGGATGATGTTACTGAAGCTGGGCCCATCCCAGAGCCCTGGGCATTGGTTCTCCCTGGAGCTGTCATCCACCTACAGGATTGTCTAGGCCTAAAGGACACCACCTTGTCATACTCCAAAATTAAAGACGTGAGAACATTTTTCAAGTCTTAGAAATTACCCCCCCCCGAGTCTATTGTTTGATTTCCAGATGTTTTACTTCCAATTACATTTCCATAAACATTCAATATGAAAATAAAATAGAGGCTGCCTATAGCTGATCATTGGATTGAATTTTTCAGAGTTCTTTTGATCTTAATACACAACTTCTGACATTCTCTGCTACAATATAAAAAATTTTCATTATTTTACGGGCGGTACTGATTACTATTGCTAGTATTGGTATTATTGGTGAATAATCTTATTGATTTAATACTTACGGATACATGCCAAAGCATGTCCTGTGTGATGTCTACTAAGAATGACTAACATTTACTACAGGTTACATAATTCACAATTAACTGAGATTTTGAAGGTGTACAGTCTTCACATATACGGTGTTGCTATCTTTTCCATAGTTATAAGATATTTTGATCTATTTGTTTAATAAAAACATGTATTTTCTAGGTGGGAAAGTCTGGTGTCCACATACATTTTAGCCTTTAGATGAAATTTCAACTAAAATTATATACCAAAATGGCACCTGTTGAGGGCACCTTTTCTAAATGTGAATAATAAAACCATTATTGCAACTTGCTAAAAAGCACAAGTCACTGTTAGATTATAAGAAAGATTCGCTCAATAATCTTCTAATAACTTAGTAAACACATTTTGAAGATAAAGCCAATCGTAATATATTCACTTTCCTTTTTCTATATAAATTACAAAAAGCTCATATAATGAGCTTTTAATTTTAATATTTTGTTTTGTTAGATGTAATATCACCTTAAAATTTGTAGATATTTAGTGTCTCAATAATTGCTTCCCTTCCCCAAATTTTCTAAATTTTGAAGAAGTTAAAGATCAGTGACTCTCAAAGAGCAATTCTGCCACCTGGTGTCCTGTAGAATCTGGAGTTTCTGCTTGCTTCTGGGAAATGGCCAGTAATTCCTTGCCAACTTGAAAGTTGTACCTCTGAATCAGAATTCTAGAATAATCAGCTGTGCCCCTCCCCTACCACCCCCCAAGTTTGCACAAACCAATCATGGAAACTGGTAACTTTATCTGTACCTGTGCCAGAGTTAGGACTCATTCCTCAGGATTTTTACTAAGATTTGTAAAGCCAAATAACAAAACTTTAATTGAAACCATATGTTATTCTGCTTGAAATTGTATTTTATTTCAAACATATTTTTTTTTAATTTAGGATGTATTTGTACACCTGATTTGCTGAATTACTAGTCGATACTATGAATTACAGAGATTATACTTACTATATTTTTTAAAAAATAAGTATAAGGACAACAGAAGCAAAAAGCTTACATTTCTTAAAAAAAAAAGCAACTTTTAAGAGCTAGGACAAGCTGTGTGTGTTTTTTGAACTCAGATAATTAATTGAAGTAAACCTTCAAATTTTTGTAAAATTATTATTCATGAAGTTACAAAACAAACAAAAAAGAACCCATCAGTAACAAAGAGATAATCATTAAACTAATTGATGTGTCTCTACTCTTACAGTGGAAAGTGCTGGGAAACAATACGTTGTTTCAAGGTTTCCAATTTTATCATTCTTCCCTAGAAAGACAGAAAAGGAGATGGAATGCCACAAATGTTGGCCTGGACTTCTGAGTCTTTTCTTGCCTTGATACTTGAATTATTGAACTCTTTATATCATTGTTACTTTCAGGTATTTATTTTCTAAAGGATAATATAAGTTATTATTCATAGGACCAAACTTGAAATCAAGTGTTCTCAACTTTGGAAGTTCACAGAAGGGTTTTATCAAAAATTTACATATATATATATATACACACACACATATATATATATATATATATATACACACACACACATATATATATATATACATATATATATGTATATATATATATGTGTGTGTACGTATATATATATATATATATATATGTGTGTGTGTGTATATATATATATATATATACATATATATATATACACACACACACATATATATATATATATATGATGGTTGAGGTGGAGAGAAACCATCATTCTCATCGAATTCTCAAAGGGGTCCATGACCTCTCCTCCCAAAAAAAGATAAAAATAATCCTTTAAAAATATCTCTCATTTCCACAGCTCTAAGCCTTGTGATCAAATCATAACTATTTACATGTTCTTCTACTGCCATCTTGTGTCTAGCTAGTATCTTTGTTTTCATCAAGAGTGCTAGTTGGAACAATGGATTCAGAAACATTCTGAATCCAGCCCACAAGTTTCTGCAGGCACAGAACATAGAAAAAGAGTGAACTTCCCTCTGTGGGTCCCATAAAGCATCACTAGAATTTCATTACATAAAAGCTTTCAGAAAGCATAGCCTTCTCAAAATTAAAGATGTGTCTTCAATAGTTTTAAATGACTCTTAGAGCAGAAATTGAAACTGGCAGGAATCCCATAAGAAAGGACATCTAGTAATATTTTACAAGTGAAGGCAAGAAGATACCACTATCTCACTGAGATGCTGCAAGGAATCTTCAAATCTTGGAGCCTTAACATTTTCTCTAAGGTTTTGGATATTCACCCAACATGAGCCAAACTTTAAAACTTTCTAAAGTTTAAGCATTTCAACTTGAAAAAAAAAATACAAAGAGAAAAAATGCTCATGTCTATTACACAAAATCAAAAGAATTTTTCAGTCTTGTGATTCCTAGTTGTATGGCCAAATTGATCTGTGTTGATTTCACTACTGTATATAAGTGTTCAGAAAGTGATTTTAGCTCTTAAATATCCCTAAAATCTAAGAAATGTAAAATTAATCGTAGAACATTAGGAAGAAAATACAAAAGTTCCAATGTTAACCTGCCAATTCAACGTTAACTTGCCAATTCCACACACTCATGGCCCTCTATGTATTTTTGAATATTATCAACTTGTCAACTGCATGAGTGAATGATTGGAGAGAGCTGGCAACCGGTCTTGAGCAGTAAGTTTATTCTGGAGCACAATGGAGGGATGAAATATTAAATTTCTTTCGCACTATTGTGACTACAAAGTTATCTCAGGAAAACTTATAAAGACTCTAGCAGATATCACGGGAGTATTTCCAACCAGCACGGAATTTCTACTTAAGAGGGAGTTTAATGTAGCCCTTTGGTTGAAAAAGAATTTGGGGAACTGGTCCTGAACCTGATGTGCAGTACCAGACACTGATTTGGTGGCTTTTGTACAGAGGACATCACTCAATGCTGCTTCTGTTAGATTTCAAACAGCTCTTCTATAGAGGTAGAATTTGGCGTCATAATATAGCACTATAGTTAAAAGAATAAGAGGAACTAATAAGTATAAAAATAAGCACAAATAAAATCATCTTCTCAGGAAAAACTTTCCTCATATTTTTACGTAGGGCATGACAGTGGTGGAGACAGGTGTGTTTAATTCAAAACCTTCATTTGAAAAGCATTACTCATATTTTCTGGATTAATTCATCCTTTGTCTCAGCCTTTGTTCCCACAACTGGCTTTCTATATAAGATAGGACTTTTCAAGGCATCTAAGAAGTATCTCCAACAAGAGCCTCGGCTAAAATAAAACATGCCAGGATTCAAGGCTCTGCTTCTGAACCAGTCAGATTCTTCCATTAACAAACATCTCTGAAATCCGTGCCCTGTACCTGTTTCTTGGAACCTCTTGCCCGGGGGCAGGCAGGCTCTCTGAATTGGCAGAACTGTTTCTGGGACACTGCATTGTTCTGAGTTTGCCCATCTGATATGCCTATCCCAAAGGAAGAGCTGCAGGAACTGATAGATGGTTGTACAGCCATGTTTCCTTCCACTTCAGGCTCCTTGACCAATGAAAACAAAATGCAGAAGCGGAAAATTCAGTAATCACATAACAAAAGAGCTCAGGCATAAAAATCTTTCACTTTGGACAGTGGAAATTTGATTTTGTTACATCCTCCCCAAAATTTGCTTAGAAATCACAAAAACAGTACTGGAAAAGACCTCAAAAGACCAGTTTCCTGCCACCAGGGGTCTGTTTATGTGCCCCTTGCTTCCCCAGCCACACCAGACTGAGAGCAGAGATGTTCTCTTTGGCAATCTTTCCAGCTCTTTCCCTCCAGTGGTGGTTGGGCTCTCCACTCCACTTCCGTATGACCTGATTCTGCAGCTGCAACATCCCCTCTTCTTCCAATGATGTTGGCTGGATTTTGACTCAAAACTTCTCTTCGTGCCCCCTGATGTTAACCTATTACATCCTTCCACTGATGTGACTCCTATTGAACTTTCAGTCATTGCTGGACCCCTTCTTCACCATTAGGACATCCCTTGTAACAATGTCCAGAACACCAGCCTTGTAAAACTAACTAACTAAATAACTAAATAACTAAATAACTAAATAAATAAGAAAAAAGAAAGGAAGAAAAGAAACGAAAAAGTCTCAAGGTCTCTATCAGACTCTACTCTTGAGGACTTTGGGATTATTTTCCCAGCAGCTTAACGAGCTCAGCTATGCTGAGCAACACAGTTATAACCAAAGTACCTATCTTCTACCTCCAAAGCTATCCAGTGGCCAGGATCAAGGCAAGGCAGCTCTATTACTTTCTGCCTCTGGATAAGTTCTTTGTGCATCCAAAGCACCTTGAAGAGATTGAAATAATTTTTGAACCCGCTCTGTATTAGAAAAAAATATCAGTTCCAACGTTCTCTGCAATAGTTTTCCCAGGAGCATTGTTAATTTTTCACGGAGCTCTTAGTGGCTTTTATTCCTGTGCTGAAGTCAGTAAAATTGATATGCAGAACAAGCTTGCACCCTTGGGACATTTGCTTCACTAAAATGTATGACTATAAACATGAATGGTAAAACTGTACTTTTCCCTGAATTTTTAAAGTTGGGATAAGGAATATTGTTTGTTTAAAAATGTCTAATACTCATTCCAAAGTAGTTCAATGCACACTGATATTTTTAACCACCCTGTGTTTTTAAACAAAATTTCATTTGTTGTTACTTATTTACCAAAATCACACTTTGTGACCTGAAATCTTCATCTCTTAAAGTTGACGTGGATTTGTCTCTTCCTAATTGATCTCAATATATTTCTGACTTAGTCATATCAAAAGCCAATATCAATTTCTTTCAAAAAGAACCAAAGAAAGATTTCTTCTTTGTTGCATAAAATTTATTAAAAAGCTCCTCTCTCCTTAATTAGTATTTATCTGAAAAAAATAAATAGAAAGTAGACCAAATATTTTCACACTTAAATGTGACTATAATTTAAAAGCTTCAATCAACAAAATTGGGCTTTTCTTACAGTATCTGTAGTCTACAATTAAATTAAAATTTCCTTGTCATTTGCTAAGAATGTATCTTGTTGTAAAATAGGTTTATTATCATCTACTTTCCATATGTGTAATTCTGTGTGGATGTGCATATTGTGTATTTAGGTGGTAGACTAGAGTGTGAGCATGACTTAAGAGTTTTTTAAAGGAAGCAGGATCTGATCTCTTTGAAATGAGAAAACTGGGTGCCCATCAGAATCTACTTCCTTATAGATAAAATGAAAAACCTGTGTTTTGGGAAACACTGGAAGAGGGAAGGCTCATATCTACGTGTCACTATTTCACATTCCCACCCCACAAATTCATTCAATTAGTTGTGCTTCCTTGTGATGTTTTCATAGGTCCATAGACATTTATTTGCCATTCTACAATACAAGAAACTGAAACTTGCTTTTTTCACCTTTAATTCATTTGAAAACAAAGTCTGAACTAAAACTATGCATAGTCTTTACTTTATCCCAACGAGTTCCCACACTTCACTACAAAAATACTACTATATTTGATTGCAAGTTGGGGGTGTATATATCATATCACCTAAGACTAAAATTCTAAAACTTCTGAATCCCAAAACTTTCCTGGTCTCAAGGTTTTTAGATCAGAGATTTGAACCTACAATGGGCAACACAACCCCTCTGGAAGGAGAAATGCCTTCAAGGAAGGGCCCTATTAGACCACTGGTTCCTGACTGGCTACAAAGATGGCTTAAATACTTTGGGAGCAATGGTGGGGACTGGGATAGGAAAATGTAAAAAGAGAGAGATGGGCTTCAATTAGCAAATGTTGGCTACATCAAAATATACCATATATTCATTTCTGCTCCAGATCATCATCCAAGACACAAAAGTAAGATGCTTTTCTTCTGGACCCTTCTAATATTTTAACCAGATGATTCCACATTTGTGTATATAGATCTTGGTGCATTTCTTTCAGCATTAAGAGGGAAAGGGTGGGTTCCACTGCTTTTTAAGCCTATAAAAATATAACCCTGCTTTGGGGCACCAGGGTGGCTCGGTAAGTTAAGTGCATGACTTCGGCTAAGGTCATGATCTCACGGTTCATGGGTTCAAGCCCCACGTCAGGCTCTGTGCTGACATTTCAGAGCCTGGAGCATGCTTCAGATTCTGTATCTCCCTCTCTTTGCCCCTCCCCCACTCACACTCTGTCTCTCTGTCTCTGTCACTCTCTCTCTCTCAAAAATAAATAGATATTAAAAGAAATTTTAATAAAAAAATATAACCCTGTTTTATCATGTTTACATTGAATAACTATTCCAAAATAAATTCCAAAGATACAGTTTGAGAAACTCCACGTATCCCTCCAAATCTATCAGATATGAAGCTTTTCATGTAAAAAAAAATTATTTTTTACAATATTACAGCTATAGTAAGAAAGAAAATATCAAAAAAGTTATCTGTAATGATGGAAAACTTAATGGTTATAAGGTAGCATCAAAGAAATTAGTTCAGATTTTTTGAAAATTTGGCCAGGTGTCTATTTTGCTTTCTTATATAATATACACATTATATATGATAGATGTATGAAGTGCTATTTTGAATAATTGACTTGTTTTATTAGATAAACATTTCAAGTGCAAAAGGGAGAATAATTTTATTATTATTTATTTTTTTTTTTAGAGAAAGAGTACATGAGTGGGGCAGTGGGGTGGGGGGGAGAGAGAGAGAGAGAGAGAATGAGAGAGACAGTGAGAGAATCTCAAGCAGACTCCACACTCGGTGCCAAGCCCGATTCAGGGCTCAATCCCATCACCCTGGAATCATGACCTGAGCAGAAATCAAAAGTTGATGGTCAACCAGCTGAGCCAGCCAGGCACCCCAGGAAGAATAGGTTCAAGTCAGTAAATCAACAAGTCTTTCAATTCATGCTAGAAAATTATTACAAGTTGCATTATTGACAAATATTACATGTGTACAGAATTTATAAATATTCTGAAATATTATTTCAAATTTATCAACATCTTAAACACATATTACCAGTAAGTATTTTAAGAAATTGAGATATTTTCTTATGCTCTGTTTTCAAACATTTTCTAATTGGTGGTTTAAGTGGGAAGTGTCATATCAACTATAAAGGACTTCCTTGAGAAATAAAAAGCACGTAACTTGGAATTATATAATATACCTGATTTACTAATAACTCGGGTCACGTGTTCTAAAAGTATACCTAGGGAAAAGAGCCTTTCAGTTACAACTTGGTTGCAGAGTTAGAGCCAAGCCCTAGTAGCACTATGTCACTTTTTTTTTCCAGACACAATAGATAGGGTTTTGATTTGATCACCTCCTCTGGAATTCAGTGTGGCTTGCTGTTGAGTGGAATTTTGGATTATGCTCATTTAGAGTTGGAAGGGGGAATGACCAGCAAGAGATCTAACGGAAAGCACACTTTGCCATGTGGCTTCTAACTGTTTGCCCTTTGAAGCTCAGTCAGAGAGATCTGAGATACTACAGCAATGTTTTTCCTTTGTCATGAAAGATTTGTCTAGGAAGACAGCAGAAGCCATGAATTTGACACATTGGTCAAAATACAAGAAGTCCAAGCCAACAGATGGGAAAACAGAGGGCCTGCAGCTGCTTCAAATGAATCCCTGTGGTGCTGAGCATCTCTCGATAAGGGCCCGTCTCAGAATAAGGCCACAGAGTCCTTCCCACCACTGAATAGCCCCGTAGGTCAACTCTCCTGAGACACATACTATCTGCTTCAATTCTCATAGATCCTTATTAAACATCAGTGTTTGACCAATACTCTTTTGTATAAAAGGGATATAATCAGTGAAGTATAAAAATTAGCTAATTAAAGCTTTTCTTCTTTGGCCTAGTATCCCCAGAATTAGGCAACAATCCTTTGTGGGTTTTTGTTCTATTTATTTGTTTTAAAATTTTGGCTACTATGTGTTTGCAAAATTCTGGTAATGCTTATGCTATTTGAACCTGGAATTATATATTTATTTAATTTATTTTTATTTTATTTTAAGTGTATGTATTTAGTTGAGAGAGACAAGGACAGCACGAATAGGTGAGGGGCGGAGAGAGAGAGGGAGAGAGAGAGTCCCAAGCAAGCTCTGCGCTGTCAGCATAGATCCCAACGTGGGGCTCAAAGTCGAGAAACCTCGAGATCATGACCCGAGCCAAAACCAAGAGTCGGATGCTTAACCAACTGAGCCACCCAGGTATCCCTGAAGTTTTTTAAATACATAATAAAATATGTCAATCTTATCTTCTACTTGACTAAACTTTAATAAGCTTTCAAAATTCCATTCAGAAATATCACAAGAGATCATTTTTTAAGAAATTAAAAAATTATATATCAATATACCCATAGACCACAGTTTTCTTATTAGAAGTTATTTATTTTATAGAAAATATATTATATTCTTAAAATATATGGATACCAATTAGAAAATTGACACTGTTGTTATTGGGGTACTTTTAGGCATTGAAATCATTGTTTCTCAACTATGAATCCATCATATTATGATAAAGATGTTGATATCACCATCATATTTGAAAATTAGCACACTAATGAAATTATGCACTGGATGATATTGTAGAAGCACCAACCGGGGATTGCTCATCACAGATAACGGCCCATTTCAAATCCAAAACTATATCATTTAAGTCAAAGATTTTGTAATAGTGTTGTGTGGTGACAGACAGTAACTATACTTGTGATGAATGTAGCATAATATATAAACTTGTCAAATCACTGTTGTGCACCTGTAACTAATGAATTGAGTGTGTCAACTAACCCTCAAATAAAAAAAAAATTAAACCCCCAAAAACCAAAGTCCTAAGAGTCAACCGACAAAAACAAAAACAAAAACTATATCATTTAGTGTCATTGAATTAGGATTATCAAATTCCTATTGAGAGGAAATGTGTGATGACTTTACAGTAAATTACCAAAAAATAAATAAGCAGTGATACAAGAAGGGTAAAAGCAATTCAGAATCCAAGAAATAAAAGAACTAAATATGACTTAATGAACAAACTTCTATTTTCTTTTTACCTGCTCTTTAAGGGATACTGTATTTAGAGGAACCACTTAGGATTGTAGAGCAATGTTTGGGTGGTTCTTTAACATGTTTAGGTCCTATAGGAGGTCCTGGAAGAGAAAGTCAGGGATAGTCCAATGGAGGTGAGCATGGGGCAAAGGCAGGGAACAGAATACCCTAGTGAGAAGGAGATAAGAAGGGATAAAACCAATGCAAGTTTGGCAAGTTGAGCCTTTCTCTCATAACTTTTGAAAATCATCTGCTAGGCTGACTTTGGGTTGTAATTTGTAGTTTCAGCAGAAGCCAGAGAGTGAGGGTAACAAGACCACTGCAACCCACTGAATAGCAGTTTAAGGCTACAAGAGGTCACCATTTTTGTCATCCTTGGATCAGTATGTCTATTCTAGAGAGAGAATTACTTTTAAGAACTTCAAATTCAGCACCTTTCACCAATTTAATTCATTGAAAATGCTAGAAAAACACGACTTTTTTTCTTCAAACTTATTCTGACTCAAATTTTCCCACCCAGGGAGCAATTCAGAAAAGATTCTTGTTGCCAACCTTTCATGGCTAAATTTCTCAAGCATGACATACCAGGCAAGACCCAGGCCAGCGTCTTTAAGAGTAAAGTTGCTTCAAGTCTTGGGATGGTTGCCTTTTTTCCATCTATCAATTTTACTTTTTTGTTTCATCTCTGCAGGAGAGCACTTGTGGGGTGGGGGTGAGAAGGATTGACAAAGAGTGCCCACTTTTTCTGAAATAGCATGGTTGCCTATGATCCTGTTACTTTAAGAAGAAAATGCTGACAGAACAGAGAAGCAAAAGAAATAAATTAAGACTCTTGACTGGTGTTCAAAGCTATGATTTCATATGAATATACAATGATTATTCCATATTAGGATAAAGGTTCAAGCCGAAGAACCTCCAGCAATTATACGAAGTTGTTTTATTAAAGATGGTGACCTACTGTTTTCTGTCTTTTCTAAAGACAGAATGGAAATAGAAGAGCTCAAACTATACCCTCTGCAGGAGAAATATAATTTAGATATACAGTGGTTGTTATAAAAAGAAATTGATTTCTAAAAACAATTGCAATCCATCTCCTTTTAGGAAGAAGACATCACTTTGCTTAAAGATCATTCTCCCTTAGTGAGAGAAATATATAACTGATGATTAGGATCTTCCACACTAGTAGCTAACTAGCATGTTCCATAGGACAAAAGCAATCCTCTGACACTAAAACTTGCCTCTATTTCATCAAGAGCAATAGATTCTTCTTCCAGTTGTTTGTGTGTTAAAGGACTTGGAACTCCCTACTTATTTCAGAGTCAGAGAGCAAAAGAGGGTACATTGGCATTTGTTAAATGATGTGCTATGATCTTCAATAAAACTCACAGGTTATTCCAACTATTATGGGTTAATTGAGTCCTCTGAGATAGTAAAATCTAGGATATTTCTATCGGATTTGGTTTCAAAGCACACTCCTGAGCCATAAGCTCTTCTCTGCCATTTTTTTGCCACTCCCTCTCATCCCACCATCCTTATCCACAGCCAGCTGTGTGCTTACATTGCAGTTAGCCAGTCAGCCTAGGAATAGGGATGCCCTCTCACAGCCCTTACAAGAGCCCCTGAGTGTTTGAGAAATGCAGCCTTTGCCCCATTGCATCCAGCCCCAACAGAGTTTTTCCCACCTCCTTTTGTAGACGGAGAGAGAGCTGGGTTCCTGGAATTCTCCTTTCCAATCAGTCACAACTCATTTCATCACATGTGCTCTGGGTGAAGCTATAAAATCAGACGTTCACTCAAGAGAAATGGTGTAGGCATTAACTTTGGGCTGGTTTCCGGTGATATATACTCAGCTTCTTGCCTCATTTCCTCTAGCTCTCTGTCATAGAATTTAAAAGATTTCTAAAGACAATAAAGCTGAAAGCAATGGAAAGAAACTTGGCCAGAAAAAGAAGAGAAAATAAGCCTTCAATATTAAAATCCTTTAAAAAGGGATGAAGGAATTACACTAAATGGCAATTACAGTATGGTAAGGAAATGACTCTAGGGCTGGTAAGCTCATCATGATTTGGGGGGAGAATTTCACAGTAGAGCAGGGAAAGGAAAAGCTTTGGAGCCTGAACATAGCCACCAGTGCATTTGTGTCTAGGGGGTATCACTAGGGCAAAGGTCATTAAAGTCAAGGTCTGTGAGAAGACCATAACTGAGGCTTTTCTTTCCCCTTCAGTGGTCCTTACCTTCTAGCACTACTCAATTCTCAGGGTAGCCAAGAATCATTATGGTGACCTAGGAACATCTGTCCAAATGTCTGATTTACTCACTGGCTCTCAGGAACCACACAGTACCTCTCAGTTGGGGTGCTTAGAAATGTAAACAGTGGAAGGAAGCGTTATAATCCTCAGTTACTTGTTGAGTTAGTTACAATTCAATTACTATATTCTCCAGCATCTCTGCCCAAATGTCCCCCAAACCAAATCTCCACACAAACCCAATCCAATAGCTAATATGCCTTACATGAGCTGTAGCTCTACCTTGTAGATGGATTTTTTTTCACAATGATAACTTGAGTCTTTTAAAATCTTCCTTTCCTTCCTTTCCCTTTCTTTCCTTTTCCTTCCCTCTTTGTTCTCTCTCTGTCTCTGTCTCTGTCTCTCCCTCTTCTTCTTCCTTCCTTTTTTTTTCTTTCACTCTTTCTTTCTTTGCTATTCTCTGACTCTAAGCTAAATTATGAGTTTCTTAAGAGAAAAGTTATTGTGTCATCCATCATTCATTGTATTATATCATAAGCATCTGATAAATATTTGTTGAGTTGAGTAAAACTGAGAGTTGTGGGAGTCACTGACAGTGAAAGGAGGAATATATGTCCTTATCTGTATTCCTAAGTGGCCCTGGAGTGATATCAGCTGCTGGGGACTTGAAGTGACTGCCTTTGTCCCCCAAAAAGAGTCTTGACAATGCTGGGAAAGGCTTTACTACAAGTTGCTATCCCCCTTTTCCATATTTGTTCTTTACCAAGAATGTTCTTGCTTGCACTTTTTCTAACTTTTGCTTCTTTTTTTTTTCAATTTTTCTTAAGGAGGCTTCTCCCATTCTAATGGTTTTAATACTGCATTTCTAAATCTCATTTTAAAATGAAGCCAGTTTGCAAAACAGAAGAAAAAACATGCAGGCAGATGAAGCTGGTGTTGGAGAGGCTGATAGATAAAAATATTTTTTTTTCAATGCAGGAACTCCACAAGTTTGGGGTATGTGGGGACAAATGATTCTAGTTTATTTTGAGTCAGGTAAATCCATTCAGTTCTTGGGAGTTGGATTTAGTTTCTGGATGTTTCTTCTTATAATTAGTTATAAAGTCTGGTTCAAATAATGACAGGAAAACAGGAAACAAAACAAAACAAAACAAAAAGATTGTCCAATCTGTGATGCATAACTGTTTGGGATAATAATTATTGCCACATTTTTTGTATTATTGTGAAATTAAAATATCAGACCAACATTTAGATTGTTTTATGGAGGGAAAAAATATCACTTTGTACCTGATAATTGGCATTAATACTTCTACATATTATGTAAGAGACTGAATTACCCCATTTACTGCAATATTCTCTTTCAAACAGATTGATTTTAACATTCTAATAAATAACCAACATGCAGGCAATTGGATATTCTGATTTCATCACAGGAGAGTAGTTAGAACTTAAATATACATCTTAGAGTCATTGATTTTTAGGTAGTATTTAATTAAAGCCATGAGACCAGATGAAATTACTTAGGGGAAGCATAGAAATGCACAGATATTATTTGTTATGATTGTTCTTAGCTGTCAATCATCTGGGAAAAAAATGATATGTATTCAAGCCAAGTAACTGGCGATCAGTTCCATCACCAAAGAGAGATCAACAACTATGGATACCATAAGGTAATAGAAGTGTCAAAGCAAAACCATTTTGGGATCAAGTAGAGGGCACCAGCCTAAACCTCTAAGGATGTTAGAAGTGATTTGAGACAGTGCATAGTTGGCTGAAGCCAACCTAGTTAGCCTTTACTTTTTAATCTACTGTTTGTATGGATTTGCCTAGAAGAAAAAAGAAAAAAAAGAGAGAGAGAAATTTGAATTTTCCTTTTCTTCCAATTAGTTAAATTCTAAAATAAGTTTATATTTTACAGACTCACATTCTAATTCAAATGGCAAAACACAACATAACCTCATGACACTATTTTCTGGGTCTGGACTCTAGTCTGACTTTCTCCTCATGCTGGTTTCTTCCAGATCAACATTCTCCACCTCAGAGTAATCCCAAAAATAGGGACAACATTCTCTATTTCACGTTCAGCAAAATGCCAATAAATTCTATTTTTTCTGCAGTAACAAAACAAAACAAATGTTGTCCCTAAATCCACATGTATAAAAATCCTGAAATTAAAGAAAATGTTAAAGAAGCAGGACTAATAAATTCTAAAAGCTTTTACTGTTTTGATGTGTTTCTCTCTTTCTTAGACCTTTGATATTTATTTTGTTTTGAACAAGATTCCAGTATAATTTTTTTTACTGGTGGAAATAGCAGTGGTAGCAAACAGTAGTGGTAGAAAAGATAGTGTTTTTAAGTACAATATGTCTCGGTCCAACTAAGAGTTGGTGAGGTTAGCCAATAATCACAGCTATAAAGCTTTCAAGGGCCATGGCAGAGAGCAAAGAGAAGTAAAGAGCAATATGGAAGCTGTAGTTTTAAATGTACCTCTATCCAACAGAATGTGTATATAGATACACATATATATATATGTGTATCTATATATGTATATATATACATTATATATATTATACATATATATATTATACATATATATTAAATATATATATATAATATTTAAATCTCAGCCTCATTTGTAAAATGTGGGTTAATGAGTTAGAGGCCTAATTTCATCTTAAATCGTCTCTAAGTTTAGGGAATGTTATCACGGAAAGCTAAAGATTTCCCATAACTCCATTCTTCCCTGAGGTTATAAACCATTCTCTATGTGTTCCTTTAGTACTATGTTGTGCTTAGGGCTGTTTATTGGATCACAATTTTCATCTCTTCTCTTCAATTTAATAGGACTGAGTCAAAAAAGAGTAGGTGTCTTGGGGCACCTGGGTGGCTCAGTCAGTTGAGCATCTGACTTGGGCTCCAGTCAAGATCTCATGGTTTGTGAGTTCGAGCTGTCTGTGTGCAGACAGCTCAGAGCCTGGATCCTGCTTCAGAATCTGTGTCTCCCTCTGTCTCTGACCTCCCCCCTTTGCACCCTATCTCTCTCTCTCAAAAATAAATAAACATTAAAAAACAAAGGAAAAATTAAAAAAAAAACAGAGTAGTCTTCTTAAACCATGTTCATTCTCCTCAGGAATCTACATTTGGGCAGCACTTATAAAAAATAACTTGTCTCTGCTCCACTCAGAATGAACTGGAATGACTTCAAATCTGCAGTTGAAAATCATCTGAAAGTTTGTTCACTCAATGTGGGACAATTGATGTTGGCTACGTGTTGAGATCTTACCTAGGGCTGTTAATCAGAAAACCTACATTCAGCTGCTATGCTTCCTCACAAAATGGTGGCTGAGTTTCAAATGTAAGTGTTCTGGGAGATAACAGGTAGAAGCCTTAGAAGTCATACAATGCCACATCCACTGTATTCTATTTACCAAAGCAGTCATAAGTACCACCAAGATTTAAGGGAATGGGAAATGAACACTCTATCTTTACTAGGAGAGGCAAAGTTCTGTAAGAGTATATGGGAAATTCAACTGACCATAATTGGTTCGCTCAGCATTTAATCAGTATTATTCCAAGGAGCCATTTTGTTGTTGCTGTTATGTTCTAAAGGAATAAAATTTTATCATGCAGAAGGGAATTGGTCAATATTACGAAGAAAGAGATAAAACAACAATTGTGTACATAGTTAAATGTCGATTTTACATTCCTTCAAGTGGCTACTATTCACCACCTGAATTCTTGGAAGGGGAAATTCTTTGTATAAGATGGCTTAAAATAAAACATTAGCTTTAATATACTTTTCCTTTGGGTTTTCCTTTGGGTCCTGATTTCAAATCTTAAATATTCTTTTTCCTCCCTCTTCTTCTTCCACCTCTTCCTGCTTCTTCTTCTCTTTTAATTCCATAAAATGATTTTTGTATTATTCTCCTTAAGGTAATAGTTACACATCATCACACTCCATATCCATACTAATTCTTCAGACTTCAGATTAGATCCAGAGATTAGTATATGTCTGGTTGTTGTCAAAGTACAGACAAAATCTAGGGAAAGAATTTTCTAGATAGTAAGAAAATGTCGAAAACTCTAAAGGAAAAAGAAGAGGGAGTTTGGAGGGAAATATCCTCACTTTCTTCATTTTGGTGTGAAAAGGCAGAAGGTGGACAGAAGGAGGGATATAAATGAAACCCCAGCTCAGTGAGGAGACAACCGACACAGTATCATTGGGAAGCATAATTGGCACTTTCCAGAGTGTACTTTAGAAAGACTTCAGTAGTTATGTCCATGTATGGTTGGGAGAGATAACTAGATCAATAATTCTAAGGGCCCTTCCTTATCTCCACAGAATAAATGGCACAGAGAAGTTTCCATGTGCCCAGCAACAAAGAACAGAGAAAGTTAAAAAGCAGGAGTCTCAAGGGACTCTGGCTGAAAAAGCCACAATATGCAAAAATGTCACCACCAGTGGCAAATGTCTATGACTATGGACTTCACTAATGGGGACAAGAATGCTGTCCCCCATTTTGATTTGCATTTCCCTGATGATGAGTGATGGTGAGCATTTTTTCATGTGTCTATTGGCCATCTGAATGTATCCTTCAGAAAAAAAAAATGTTTATTCAGATCCTCTATCCAGTACTTATACAATAGTATTTCTCCTTGCTTTCTAGTGGAAAGTCAGAGTAGGAATGGATTCAGATAGGAAAGGAGAGGCCAAATTGAAGATGTGAAAGCCTAAGTACTCTGACAAATGCATATTGATCCTTGACATAATGACTTCATGAAAATATATTCTTCCCAAGCGACATGAAATCATTGAAAGATATTATTGAGCCAACTGAAAAAAAAATCAAGATCCATCTCAGATCATTTCAATGTTGAAAGCTGATTAGACAGAAATGGAAATTTTCCTGGATAAGGAATATTAGCCACTATAGTAGGATAATCATCTAAATGAGTTCAACCATGTTATATTAGATTACCTTTCAGAGTAATAAGACCACCCATCTCTGTCAGTTTAAAGAAGCTACATTTTAGAAGATTTTAAAGTACTTGACCTGATCCCCAAACTGGTAGAAAATAAGAAGAGTTATAAGAATTATAGTTTTGGTATTTTGTTTTACTCTAGCCAATTATGTTTTCTTTCATAAAATCATAATAGCATTTCTAAATATTATAAATATTTTATTTTCTTAGTCTAATCCATTTGCAGTTTGCTACATTATTTTGTTATTATTTTGAAAACTGTAGAATTGTATTTATCCCTCTTAGGAAAATTGTGTAGGCTGTCTTTTGTTTTTGTTTTTGTTTTTGTTTTGTTTTGCTTTGCTTGTTTTTTTTTTTTTTTTTTTTTTTTTTTTGCATTGAGTATAATTAGAAGCCTGGTTTAAAGGATTATTTTTTAAATAGGTTTGTTATATATGGACATCTAATCTCTTCTGTATAACAGATTTGTATATTAATTTAAGTTTCAAAGTTTGTGACTGTGTAGCTTATGAGTAGGAAATCTCATTTGTTTGTATGCACAAGTAAATATTTTCATGGTGAAGTCAAATGTATTCACATATTCAGGGCTCTATTTGCATGTACAAATATGGGTTTCAAGTACCCAATAAAATTAAGTTACATAAACACATATGCTAATGTAATGCATCATAGTTCTCAAATTCTCCTCTAGGTAAAAGATCAAGAATGAATAAGCTCATTAGTTCCACAAGAACCAATTTTTCCCCCAGAGTATCTTGTTCTGAAATACTTAGTTTCTCCATCTTTGCAAGCTATTGGAATTAGAAACAAATGAAAGAAATTAAAAATATTTCTGGATGATAAATAGCACACAAATTATTTGCTTTAATTACTGAACAAGGATAATAGAATTAAGTTATTGTTTTAAGCAAGATTTTCAATTCCCTCTAAGAAAGTTACACAGAAATGTGTTGAACAGCTACTGGTTTGGGTACTAAATTCATCATAGCTATTCCCAGAAAGCTAGTGTGATTTGGGGGAAAGACAGTGATTCTCTTAGACCACGGAATTCATATTCAACTGTTTTATTTTTTCAGATGTGGCATTTTTAAAAGGTTCTAACCACTATGGAACACTCGGAAGGAAGAAATTGGTTCTTAAGTGCGGAATTATTTTTTAATGTGACTAAAAATAAATTTTAGAAAAATACTTTCTTCAATCACAACTTTTCCTCATTAGTAGTATCTTTCCAAACTTGCCTTTAAAAATTAAAATCGGGGCGCCTGTTATGCTCAGTAATTTAAGCATCTGACTCTTGATTTCGACTCAGGTCATGATCTCACAGTTTGTGAGTTCAAGCCCCTCATTGGGCTCTGTGCTGTCAGCTCAGAGCTGGCTTCAGATCCTCTGCCCATTCCCATCTCTGCCCTCCCCAACTTGCACTCTCTCTCTCTCTCAAAATAAATAAATAAACTTAAAAAATTTAAAATCAAAGTATAAAAGTGCCAAAGCAATGTGGTCAATGTTTAAGGGCTCAAAAATAATTTCATTAGGGTTTTGGAAACATTAATAAGCTAGTGCCTAACATTTTTTTTTACTATTTTCTAATAACTATCTCTGAGCTGATGACTTCTCTTAGGTTTTCATTCAGTGATATATAATCATTTAATAGACACATTTAGAAGTACTCTAAAAAAAGCAACTGTGAAATTTTACAAGGTTTATTTGGCCTCAAAGCATAAATTTCTTCAAACGTTTTCTAATTTTTTAGACCGTATGCAATGGATATATACATAATTTGTATAAATTTTGATGCATTTCCATATTCTTCTCCTATCACTATCATTCTCTATAAAATCCTAAAAATTTTGCTAAGCATATTCAGATTCATTCACCAAGCAATTAGTCTGTCATCCCGAATTAGGTGACATTCACATTGTACTGAGGAGGAAAGAAAGAGGGGTTGGAAGTCAACAGACCTGCTTAAAAGACACTGAAACTTGGTTGTGAAGAAACATATAAAAAATGACCTATTATTTCCAAAATGGTATATCAAAATCATTACTTGCACATGCCAAAAAATGTAAGAAGTGGTCAGATGTGAATAACAATTGAAGTGATAGATTTAGTGATCATTTTCATTGCCTTGAAGAAGCACAAATTAGCAGAAGAAGGGGCAGGTGTTTCAGACAGAAGGCATAAGCTCTAAGAAAAGGAATAGAGAAGGGAATTAGGACACCTGACAGAAGTCAAAACACAATCAAAAGTTGCTATGAGCTTGTTAAGAGGAGACCAGAAACTGAGAACAAGGAATGTGAAAGAAACATAGAATTGTGCCAGCTGCCCATCATGCTGGAGACCTGCACATAACGCAGCTGTGTTGGATTGACTAGCCTCTGTAACCACTGGAGAGCCACTGTTGCACATCACATTATTCTTTCCACATATTCTCATCTGTATCACATCATTTTAAAAACTCTATGAGAAACCATCCTGTCTTCATCCTAGACTTAAAGTCACAAGGAAAAAAAGTCAAGCAACATCTAACTATGCCCAAATCAAAATGTCAAGACATGACCCTGATATGTCCCCACCCTGATTTAAAATTAATGTTGTCCCAGTTATAGTAATGACCCTTGTATTCTGGAAAATACCAGAGTCTCTGATGACCATGAAAGTGGTGTCTGCCAGTGTTCCATTCCAAAGGAGGCAAAGTTAAAAAAAAAAATATTGAGAGATGAAGTAAGTCTGGAAGAGAAACTTACTGGCCCAAACCCAGCTTCCCATTTAAAGAATTCTACAGTGGCCAATGGACTCTCATCCCCATGAGCTATTATGGCCACATTTAACTTCTGGCCAGAGTCCCAGCATTTCTGCCGTTCTTTGATTTTTCTACTTGTCCACAATGATGGAAATTCATGCATGAAAGGATATTTAGAGTAAGTGTGCACAAATATGGGCATCTTCTATTCACCCATTGAAGGTCAGAGTCCATTTCTGAATGCATGCTTACTATTTCCACCCAATAAAAGAGGAAGGAAGAATAAAAGGTCTATTAGATCATCTTGTCAACTCTTTCTCTTGGTTCCCTCAACAGTCCAGGATGCTGTCAAATGAAACTATCCACTTTAGGGCGTCTCCAAGGACAAAGGCAAGGAACACCTCTGGAATTTACGTAGATGCCCAGCCAGCCAGCCAGACACAACAAGGCTCTATGATTCATTATTAAAATGATGAGAAAACATAGTATCTTTTATTATTATATGTCACCTCCCAGTGTGTCTTTCTCCTAGAATTAATAAATACAGTGACACTAAACTCAAGGGAATAAACTACTTGTGTTTTTTAAAATTTTTTAAACATTCATATGCAATGATTTCTTTCATTGTTATTAATAAACTGGCAGAATCATCCAGCTGAACTCTCTCACTGTGTGTGTGTGTGTGTGTGTGTGTGTGTGTGTCTGTGTGTGTGTGTATGCGTCTGGACTGGGAGAAAATCTCAGCATCATCTATATCTGACAAGACGGCTCCACTGTGCTAATGAGCCCTAACAGTTTTAAAGTCCTCCATACACCCTCCATGACTGGCCTACTTGAGGCTTGTTCCTTCAAGAAAAAAAAAATTCAAGTTTATGCCAGAGCTAGATGTTCAAATTGCTTGAAGTGAAATAGAGTCTGTTGATCTGTTCAGTGTCATAATCAGAACTCTGGAAACGTTTGGCCAAATCCTTGTGCTTTTCTTATGAATTGGAAGCCTTTTTTTTATTTTAACAGAAATGAAACAGACCATGCAGAATGCTGAATAGTAACAGGCTGGTGCATTACAACAGAGTCCAGTGGGGTAGCCACACACATATTCCCTCTACTTCTGGGTTGGCGGGCATTGCAAGATTTGGAATTACACCAGAGAGGAATTCCTCCCATCTCTCTCTATGGAGCTAGTTCTCTGATGCAGAAGCTATGCTAGAAGTCTCAGAATACTGGCTCTGGAAAATGCTGAAAGTATCAAAAACACTCAGAGATTGAATCCAAAACATATAAGCATTTATCCACAGGCACCCCATTTCTCAGTCTTGATTAATAATCATGTAGTTGAAAATGTTCTCATCTCTAACACCTAATGCAGTGATTTATGGTGAAGTATTTAAAACCTCAGCACTACCTCTATGAGGTATGTAAGGAACCAGAGTGTGCTCTCAGCCCTGGCAGCATGCTATAATTACCCAGAGAGTTCTCACTAAATACCTACACCTAGGGCCCCATCTCTGGAAATTCTGACATATTTGGCCTGGGATGGAGCCAGGCATTGGTATTTTTAATAGCTTGCTGAACATTCTAATATGCAGTCAAGGTTAAAAGCTGATTAGCAAAAGCCTAAAATTAACCAGATGAATCTGAAATGAATTCTAGGTATATTGGTATATGATAATAATGTGTAACTCTTTGTTAGAAGACCTTCAGGAACTTCTAGAAGAAAATTCCTCTGGCTTGGCAGGACTGCTGTATTAATGCTCTATTTACCATCTCCTGCATATCTCAGAGATCAAGAGCTCCTTGGCATAAATGTACATGTGAGAGGCAGCCCAGTGTAGTGGTTAAGAGGATAGCTTTTATATTCTTGGGTTCAAATATTTACTCTTATGTTATTTAGTGCTTAAGCTACTCAGTTAAGCTACTTAGTCCCTCCGTCCCTCAATTTTTACCTCTGTAAAGTGTCAATAATAGTTCCGGTTGAAAGAATTAAATGCCTCAAGGTAAATGAAATTCTTGCATCGTCGTCTGACCCATGAGTAGCTCTACATAGGTATTGGTTATTACCACCCCTAAGATGTCATTAGCTGAAAAATAAGGATGCCCAAAATCAAACCTGAGTGGTTGTTAATAAGTGAAGAAGTTTCTAAATAAGAGTTGGTTTTTATTCTCTCAGTACTATAGGACTACCTTTCAATGATCTTTACAAATCTTGGAATTTTACACAAACCTCAGCCACATGAACAATTTTCTTTTGTCGAAAAGATTCCATGTTTTTGCCAGTATTTGCAAATTTGGGGTCAGTTATAATTATATATTTACTGGTAGCATGGCTGCGATACTATGAAAACTACAGTTTTCGAAACAGCACTGTATTCCCAGATGTCCTGTGTACTCTTATAGCAGTTAGGGTGATATTTGGAGTGTAAACATTACGTAAACCTGAAATTTAAATTTCCATTTGTACAATAACAGGACTGACATGATGTGGCTCCAAAGTGCTAGCTTTAAAAAAAAAAGAAAAAATTAAAAGATCTTAGTTTAAGCATGGGCTTTGCTTTGCTAACAAAATGTCATTGGGAAACTATGTTGGTGCATGCCATCAGTACAGCTTAGAATTTTTTACTCCACTGATTCTGAATTACTGTTTTGCTTTTGATCCTGAAAGGATATTTTCTCTGGGGGATGGGGGTGGGGGTCAGAATAAAGATTTTAGTCATGTGAACCAACAGAAGAAAATGTTCTGGTGGCTTGAAGACCCTACTTGTGTATAGCTGAAGGTGAAGAGAATTTTGACTTAATTTAACTTTGATGTGATTGAACTTGGCCTTAACTCATTTCCCTACCAGGTAACAGTGGTTTCTGATGTCATAAATTCTCCTTTCTTCAAGTCAGGTGCTTCTCTTTTGCAACAAGGGAATGCAAACTTTTTTTGTAAAGGGCCACATGTAAATATTTTAAGCTATGTGTTCTCTGCTGAAAATTACTGAATTCTGCCATTGTAACAAAAAAGCAGCCATAAGCAACACATTAATAAATGTCAAGTGTGGTACCCAAGATATCCAGGTCATAATCCCTAGACCCCATGAAAGTTACCTTATGTGGCAAATGAGATTTTGTAAATGCAATTAAACCAAAGATCTTGAAATGGGAGATTATCTGTGATTCTCTGAGTGGGCCCTAAATGTTACCACAAGTCTCCTTATAAGAGGGAGGCAAAGGGACATTTAAACACAGAGACAGAAGACAATGTAAAGACTGAAGCAAGATGCTATGCTCCTGGCTTTGAAGATGGAGAAAGAGGCCACAATCCAAGGAACACATGGAGAAGAAGATGGAGAAGAAGAAAGTCTCCCCTAGAGCTTCCATAGAGGACACCTTGATTTTGTCCCAGTGAAACTAATTTTGTATGTCTGACATCCAGAAGTGGAGGAGAAAAGAAGGTCTGCTATTTTAAGCCACCACATTTATGGCTTAAAAACTAATGCAGTGGAGTTCCAATTAAATTTTACTTACAACAATGAGAGGCAGGCCAGATTTGGTTGGCAGGCAGTAGTTTGCCAACAACTACTCTGTGAACCCACCTTCCACCATTTATCCCATGTAATCTACAGGTTTCTACATACCAAGTGTCTCCAAATTGAATCTCTACTATAGAAGCCAAGGGTTCTTGGCGTCAAGAGTACTACATTTTGATTTTGGGTCTCTCCTTACTAGTTGTGTGACCTAGTCATTAATCTCTTAGTGCCTCTGTTTCTATGTTTGCAGGGCAGTTGCCTGGAATAAATCAGATAATGCATGGAAAACCCTCATACAAGAATGCTTAGCAAAGAGGTCAATAAAGGCCACCTTGCCAATATCCATACTCTTACTCTCTTCTATGTTTACATTCTTCTTTAACACTTATTTAACACAATGTACAATTTACCTAGTCTATGCTGTCTGGATTCCCACACTAGAATAGAAACTCATGGAAGACTATGCACAGAGAAGGTACTTAAGATTTATTGAATGAATTAATGTACATCGAGTAAATAAGAATTGTTGAATGAATGACCTACCAATTCTTCGAAGAGCAAAAGTCTTATCCCCAGCATCTAAGAGTAGTGTTACTAGATAGGACTACCACGTCCCATTCGGTAAAGTTATCTAGATTTCAGAGCAGTCTGAGAAATACCTTCCAGATGGAGACAGATAAATTGGACAATCTCGGTGAATACACACACACACACACACACACACACACAAACACGCAAAGAATACACAAATGGCTCCAAACTTCCTTCTATACAGGCTCCCCACCCACCCTTCCCCCAGGATACAACACTTTTTCCATTTACATATATAGCTTCTTTTACATTGTCTTCTTTCCCTGAGACATTTCAGAATGGTAAGAACATGTAGGGTCCTGGGAGGGTGGGGTTTCGTGCCTCTAGCCACATTTTCCTGGAAACTAAGGGGAGAGTACATTCCATTCTGGGAATAACTAATTAGAAATATAAATTAAAATTTTGATAAGTTGTTTGGCATTATTGGAATAAGTTCCTTTCACTGAAAGGAATATGATCCAATCTTGTTTTGATCTTGATCTAATAATGCAGAATGATTGCATTAAATGAGAAATTTGATGAGATCATTGTGAAGGACATCAAAATGAAAATAAACAGGGTCTAGTCTCCTGCTCTCCCTCCAATCAGCCCTATGATTAGACACATGTCCTCTCTGGACCTTCATCTCCACATCTCTTAAAAGGAGTGGCTTCACTACTAGATATAGTTTTTAACTCTTTTGAGGTCTATAATTTTTGAATCATATAATAAATGTTATATCCATCATTCTGCCTGATTTACATAAATATTACACAGAGCAAACATTATACAAAGTGTCCCTAAACTTATGGAGATTTAAAAATAATACAAATACCTAATATTTCTATAGATATTTGAATATTTCAAAGTATTATCATACTCTTTCATGTTATCCTAAATTCATATGGTCTGAAGAGGAACAAATTTAATATTTACCATAAATAGTAAGGATCGATCACATGTCTAGAAATAAGTAAAAGTGACTGTAGCTAGATATTGCCATTAAGAACAGTTTGTTGAATGTGAATTTCTTTAAACCATTTACTTTATTTAATAAATTATTAAAAGAAGGGGGAAGACTATTAAGATCTAAAAGGATAGACCTAAAATGTTTTGTGCATTATAAAAATATACATATGTGATTTTATCATTCACCACTGGTTACACACACATGCAAATAGCAAAGGAGTGAGGACCCAGTTAGTTTGTAAAATGAGCCACACTGGTCACTTAGTATCTCTTGGCCCATCCTGCTTCAAGAGGGCAAATTATAGCTCATTCCACTCTTTGATCAATATACAAAATCATAACTGTCACAAAGTTCAATCCTGTGACTCCTATGCAGGAGTCATCTCTAACTCCTATGCACTTTTAAAGTGCAGCCCAGGTGGCAATACCATTCGGGAGATTTGGTTGAAGTTATTCCTCCACCACCAAGCCTATGACTGCTCTGCCCATATTCTCACCAATCATCTCCACTGCAGATGCACATTAATGGCATTGTAAGTGTCCATTTACATGACTTCTTCTTCTTCTGAAGTTTCACCTTGACAAGTCCTGCCCAAGCTTGTATTCCCACCTTGCAGCACGGCACTTAGAATATGTCAAGTACGTAGTGTATGTTTATGGAAAGAAAGAAAATGACAGATCTTCATAAATTCAAACATAGAGTTAAAGTGCTTTCTAATTAATTACCTAGGAGACAAGAGTTTACAATTTAAGAACTAAAATAGATGCTTCTGGAGGTGATGACCATTCAAGCAGAAACATTAACTGAGAGTTTCCAGAAAGTTCAATAAAGCACTCTCAAAGCCCCTGAAATAACACAAGGAGTAGAATAAGAATTTTTTAAATGGCATTTAGAAAACAAGGCTGTAAAATAGTATTTAAGCACTATATTTAAAATCCTTTTCACAGACTAGAGTCGAATTTAATAAGAAATAGTAATTCAGGAAGACCAAAGACAAGAATGGACAGAATAAATGGAAAGCTAATGAGTGGGGCTTCAGTCCTTAGGCACCTGTCTCTGATGTTTCATGGCTTCTCTGTGAAGCCACCACAGAAGGCTAGGAGGAATTCTGGAACAAATACTGCTCTGATGATAGGTGGTCATCAATGGTCAAATGTGAGCAAATCTTTTTGACCTAATATCAAAGTGGACAGAGGACAATCTAGTCAACTCAATATAAAGTGCCCCAACCTATAGCAGCATAGTCACCAAAATGAACATGAACTATACTGATAAAATTGCCCTGCTAGGGCTTCTCACAGGCCAACAACAGCCCAGTGTCCTGAAGCTGCTAGATCTTGGTAATGGCTAATAAAAGAATCCTGTCTTGAAACAAAATAGTGCATTAAAAATCAGTAGAAATAATAGAATTTAGTAATATGGCTGGACCAAATAATGAAACATTTAAGAAATTAAATATGAAAAACAATCTTATTTACAATAGTAACAACCTTTGCAAAATAGCAAAGATTAAAGTTTTAAAAGTCAGTAGTATAAAAAGGAAAATGTTAAACTTTCCTTTACGATCTAATGTCTTTAAGATAGTAAGATTCAGTACTGCAAATTCCTTACAAATTAACATGTTAACATACTCTCAAAATTCCAATGAAATTCACTTAATATTGTTTCAAGTACTCATAGAAGAAAACAATGGGTGAAAGTATTAAAAAGATTGATGAACACTCATAATAAGAGAGTATGTACGTATATACTATATGTGGTTATAAATATATATGCATGTATTTGTGTATACATGCATCTGTGCATCTGTATATGTACACAAACAGATGTGTGTATATGTATATATACATATGTGCATATATACATATGTTATGTATATATATATGTATATATGTATACAGGTCTGTGTATGTGTATATATATGTATGTATATCTATGTTATGTATATGCATATATATATTTATGCAAAAGAAGATAAAACAATGGAAAAAAACTCCCCACCACAATAAAGAACAAATTACATATATTATTTTATATATAAGAATTCAGTATCTGATAAAATGGCATATCAAATCACTAGGAAGCATGAATTATCTGACAGCTGGTCTTAGAAAACTGAATAATTATATTTAGAAAAAAATTAATTGGATCCATATGTCATACTATACCAAGACATGTAAATTTTTTTAAAAACAAAACTTAGGAGAATCTATATATTTGTGTGATCTATCTATTGACTAGGTCATCCCAGAAAAACAAAAGCAACAAAAGAAAGTTAAAAAAGACATCTATATAAAAATGTTTAACATTTGTTTATTAATAACATTACATTAAAATTAAAAGACATCTGTAAAAGCGGAAAGATTATTTTCATTAAAGAGGTGGTATCTTTTAATCTATAAAAATTTTACAATTCCTTTAGAAAAGTAAATGAAGGGGTGCCTGGGTGGCTCAGTCGGTTGAGCGTCCGACTTCGGCTCAGGTCACGATCTCACTGTCTGTGAGTTTGAGCCCCGCGTCGGGCTCTGTGCTAACTGCTCAGAGCCTGGAGCCTGTTTCGGATTCTGTGTCTCCCTCTCTCTCTGACCCTCCCCCGTTCATGCTCTGTCTCTCCCTGTCTCAAAAATAAATAAAAATAAAACGTTAAAAAAATGAAAAGAAAATGAATATTCTCAATATTAACATGTTAAAATATAATAAATACACAGTTCACTGTATTAAAAAGACAAATGCATGATCAATATATTCAAAACTTTGGACCACTTTCTTACACCATACACAAAAATAAACTCAAAATGGATGAAAGACCTAACTGTAAGACAGGAAGCCATCAAAATCCTTCAGGAGAAAGCAGACAAAAACCTCTTTCACCTTGGCTGCAGCAACTTCTTACCAGATATGTCCCCATAAGTAAGGGAAACAAAAGCAAAAATGAACTATCAGGATCAGGATCTCATTAAAATAAAAAGCTTCTGCACAGTGAAGAAAAATATCAGCAAAACTAAAAGGCAACCGACAGAATGGGAGAAGATATTTGCAAATGACATATCAGATGAAGGGTTAGTATCCAAAATCTGTAAAGATTTATCCAACTCAATACCCAAAAACCAAATAATCCAGTGAAGAAATGGGCAAAAGACATGAATAGACACTTCTCCAAAGAAGACATCCAGATGGCCAACCAACACATGAAAAAATGCTCACCATCACTCATCATCAGAGAAATACAAATCAAAACCACAATGAGATATCACCTTACACCTGTCAGAATGGCTCACATTAACAACTCAGGAAACAACAGATGTTGGTGAGGATGCAGAGAAAGAGAATCTCTTTTGCACTGCTGGTGGCAATGCAAACTGGTGCAGCCACTCTGGAAAACAGTATGGCGATTCCTCAAAAAACTAAAAATAGAACTACCCTATGACCCAGCAATTGCACCACTAGGTATTTATCCACGGATACAGGTGTGCTATTTCAAAGGGATACATGCACCCCAATGTTTATATGTTTATAGCAGCACTATCAACAATAGCCAAAGTATGGAAAGAGACCAAATGTTCATCAACTAATGAATGGATAAGGAAGATGTGTATACACACACACACACATGCACACACACACACACACACACACATATATATATATATATGTATATATATATATATATATATATATATATATATATATGTAATGGAATATTACTCAGCAATCAAAAATAACAAAACTTTGTCATTTGCAATAATGCAGATAGAACTACAGGGTATTATGCTAAGTGAAATAAGTCAGAGAAAGATAAATATTATATGATTTCATTTATATGTGGAATTTAAGCCAAAAACAGATGAACATAAGGAAAAGGAAGCAACAATAATATAAAAACAGAGATGGAGACAAACCATAAGAGACTCTTAAATACAGAGAACAAACTGAGGGTTGCTTGTGGGGTGTTGGGTGGGGGGGAAGGGCCAAATGGGTGAGGAGTATTAAAGAGGACACTTGTTGGGATGAGCACTGGGTATTATATGTAAATAATGAATCATTAAATTCTATTCCTGAAATTATTATTACACTCTATGTTAACTAACTTGGATTTAAATTAAAAATAGATTGATAGATAAATAAATAAATAAATAAATAAATAAATAAATAAATAAGACAAGATAGATATATAGATAGAGATAGATAGATAGATAGATAGATAGATAGATAGATAGATAGATAGATAGATAAAGGAGACAGTGTATGGAAAAAAAAAAAAGCAGAGTTGAACTATACCAGTTGACTCAGGATGTCCATAAGATACAAGCGAATAAAAGGCAAGATTCAAAAAGTATTTATGAGATAACTCCATCTAGATAAAACAATACAAGGACAGAGAAGAAAGCCTCATATATTTCTATATACAGGTATGCATCCATGTGCATAAATAGTATTATGTAGCCACAGAAAGATACAGAAAGATAACTACTGGGGTGAGTGTGGATTAAGTCATGGCTAAGGAGATGTGATATTGAGTGTAAGGTAAAGCAAAAGAAGGAAAGAAAAAAAATATTTAAGTAGCACATGAACGTGATCACACTTAAAAAATTAAACATATTATACATGTTCAGTTAATTTAATAAAGAAAACAACTACAGTAGATCAAATTACACTTTGATGACATTTAGTACAGTGAGGGAATGCTTAGGATCCTAATGTATATAAAAAGGACACAAAATCTTACTTGGGCTTAGTCCCCATCCTTCCACAAAGACTATTCTTATCAAGGTTACCCATGACTTGCATGCTGCCAAATGCAATGGACCCACCTTTTAAAAAGTTATTTTAGGTACTTTTTTTACAGAACTGGACAATAATGACTATTTCTTTGTCCTGGAAATATCCTCCTCTCATGGCTTGCCTGACTCCACACTTTCCTGAGTTTCCTTCTCCTTCACTGGTGTCTTCATACCCATCTCTTTCCTTTACAAACTCTTCCTTTTTGTGTGTAAGCTTTGAAATATTGGCATGTCCCAGTGGGAATAATGAAATCTTGTTTCTTCTTGTTATACCTTGTCCCTTTAGTCCTATGGCTTAAAATTCCATCTAAATTGCTGACCATTTGTAAATCTTGCCCCAAATTATCTAGGTATACTTATCCAGTTGTGTACTTAACATGTCTCTACCTATCCACTGTCTCCACCCTCCACAACTCTGATTTCTGACATCATTGGTTAGCACCTACGTATGCACTCACTTGTGTCTAACAGTAATTCAAGTGTTACCACTGATTCTTCTCTTTTTCTCACATTTATATTGGGTGGCAGATTTTCAGTTCACACACTCCTTTGTGTCTTACTTTTGCCAGTTTTTGTTCAAGTTACTCTTGTCTCCTCTGGACAGGACCCCAATGGTCTTGTGATTTTGTCTCCTTCTTTTGCTTTGGCCCATTAATATTTCATTCTTTACCCACTAGTCAGAGTGGTCTTTTACAAATGCAAATCAGATCGCTTTAACTGGGTTGCCTACAGCACTCCAGGGCTGTGCCATTTCACATTGACTAAAATCCACACTTCTTTCTTTACCAAGCTCTACATGATCTGGTCCGTTTGACTTCTTTTCCCTGACACCACTTTTCCCCTCATCCACTGGACATCCTCAGCTGGACTGACAATTTTCTGGGGTCCTTAAACATGCCAATATATTTGCTTTCCTAAGCCTTTCATTTGCTTGGAGTACATGGCTGGCTGACTCTTTCTTCCCACAACTCTTTGGAGAAGCCTCCCTACCAATCCAATTTAAACCAGCTATCTTATTTTATGTCTGGAAACTACTCTTATATTTATATGGTATTTGTCTTTACTTGTTTGTTTGTTATCTGCCTTTACAGGGCAGAAGGCTGTGTAGGATTATTTGCTTTGTTTGTCTCATTGACCATATCTTGCCGCAAAAATGCTCAGTATCTGTTGAATGGATGACCAAGCATTGGATATTATAAACACTTTCCTTGTCTGTAATTAATCTGATAATAATAGATGCCTATATAATACTTGTACCTTTGAAGACAAGAATCGTTTATTGAATAATAACTATGTGTCCTATAGCATGTTTTGTATATTTCTATTAACCTTTCCCCAAAAATGTGTGAATTGACTACAGTCCTCCTTATTTTACATAGAAAGAAACACGAGACTCAAAAAGTGTAGGTGTCCAAGTCACCCAGGCCGGTATTTTAACATTGCTTTATTTGCTTCCCAAACCCATGCTTTTCCCTAAAACATCATGACACCTCCCTGACATTTTACTGTTCCTTATTTATCAATGATAATACCCCAATTATCTGAATAATCCTCCAACTTAAGAATTTATCTGCTATTGTTTTGTGGGTTTCAGATATTTGCCAGGGACTGTCGTAAAGCTATCTTGATGGGCTCCTCCACAAACTTGTGCTATATCTCTTAGGTGCATCTTCATTGTTTTTCTAAAACAGTTTTCTTCATGTTTGTGTTTACTTTCTTCATCAATGGCTTCTTTTTCAACCCATCTGTATTCTCTAAAAATATTTTCCCTTGTTTCAGTCGCAACAAGCTATCTGAATTTCACTTCTATTTACTGAGTCTTTGATTAGTTTTCAAAAGTATGCTGATGATCAGGACAATTTATCCTTGACCTCCTTTCTTCTCTTTTCTATGCTTTCCCTATTTATACTCATTGCCTCAGTAATCATGTAGGGGTGCATCACACACACAGAGAGAGTTGGGACACTGAGGCTTTTCTTTCCAGGAAGCATCTTTATTTGTGCCATCACGGGATCAGCAGGCTAAGACCCAAAGGCTGAGCCCTGAGTGCAGCAGGGCGGCTGCCTTTTGTACAATTTTTGGTTCTTTGTCTCCCGTGTATGGTAACATACAGTCTGAATGAGCGGTCTATGTTACAGAGTCATGAGGAATGTCACGCACACCTACATAGTCAGGTTGCCTTCCTGTGTCTTGATGTTTTCACCACATTCCTTCAGGAGGGGCTCTAGCACAATCAGGGTGGTGTGGATAGCTTCCAACTTGTTAGTACCTGCCCTATTATCTGGATAGATCTATATGGACACTTCTTAACACAAACCAAAACACATCCATCATTTCTCCTCTTGAAATGACTCTGCCTTTAACACTTCTCTCTCTAAGTGTTATTTTTGTTTTTTGTCACTGGTGCTACCACTCTTAAGCCAACAGAGTGTGGTTTTAACAGCACCTTCCTTTTTAGTCAGTCTTAAATTTTTATGCATTCCACCTTTGCTTCTTTGATTTTAGAAATTGAACATTTTCAGGTGACCTGAGTGGCTCAGTTGGTTAAGACTCCAGCTCTTGATTTCAGCTCAGGTCACGATCTCCTGGTTTGTGAGATCAAGCCCTGAGTCAGGATCTGTGCTCATAGTGTGGAATGGGGGGGGGGGGGGGGGGGGGGAGGGAGGGGAGGGAAGACTCTCTCTCTCTCAAAAATAAATAAACTTTAAAAAATTGAATATTTTTGGGGCAACTGGGTGGCTTAGTTGGTTAAGCGTCCGACTTCAGGTCAGGTCATGATCTCGCAGTTTGTGCGTTCGAGCCCCATGTCAGGCTCTGTGCTGACAGCTCAGAGCCTGGAGCCTCCTTCGGATTCTATGTCTCCCTCTCTCTCTATCCCCCCCCCACACACACACACTCTGTCTCTCTCTCCTTCAAAAATAAACATTTAAAAAATTGAATTTTCACTAAGTGTAACTAGAAAACGTCAGCCAATTTTAAACCTCTTTATTCCGACATTACCTTTACTATCTTTCTATGGGAGGCAGTAACAGACTTTTCTTCCCTGCCATCTTGGATGGAGAAACAGGAGTTAAAATGATCAGAAGATAACGTTTTTAGTTATAAGAACCAGGGGCTTGTGGTTTTGCTCTGGAACTTCCTGTGTTCATTTCCTTTTAATGAGCCTTTTAAGCTTTATCTCTAAAACTATGCAACTTTGACCTTTTGCTTCTTTAGGCTAATAATTACCTAATTAACTTTGAAGAAAGTCTCCTGCCACAATTTATCCCTTTCCCACAAAGACATTTGGATCAACATTATTTCCACCTTTTCCTACCTTTGTGTGCAGAATTCAAATCTCAATCTGCCAATATAAATATCCTTTGTATTTTTGGTTTAGCCTGAGGACAGAGGCTGAGGAAATGCCTGAAAGCATAAGCACTTTTTGCACTATACTGGAAGAATTTATTTCTGATGACAAAATTAGTAAGTGTTCATTGTAGAACAGTTGCCAAACACCAGAACTCTCCCTCTCTCTCCCTCTCTCTCCCTCCCTCTCTCCCTCTCTCTCTCTCTCTCTCTCTCTCTCACACACACACACACACACACACACACACACACACACACACGCACACACACACAGCCTGTATCCTACAGCACAAAAAATAAAACTATTATGTCTTTCAGGAGAATATGTGTGGGTATGTGTCCAGATACGTATATTTCATATAATACATGCTTAAGTAAGAACACTGGGTATATGCTGTTGGAATAGCTACTTTTTTACCTAATATGTTCTCATGTAAATAAACATACTTCTGTAATGCTATTCTAATGACTATAATTCACTGTCATGTAGTAATTTTATAGGTGACTTTATTTTATTTATTTTTTGAGAGGCAGAGAGAACATGTGCGCACACAGATGTGCGAGTGAGTGGGGGAGGGGCAGAGAGAGGAGAGAGAGACTCTTCAACAGGCTACAAGCCCAGAGCAGAGTCCCACTCAGGGCTCTGTCTCACTGCTGTGAAATTGTGACTTGAGCCTTAATTCAGAGTCAGATGGGGGCGCCTGGGTGGCTCACTTGGTTGGGCTTGGGTCATGATCTCATGGTTTGTAAGGTTAAGCCTCGGGTTGGACTCTGTGCTGACAGCTCAGAGCCTGGAGTCTGCTTCAGATTCTGTGTCTCCCTCTCTCCCTGCCCCTCCCCTTCTTGTGCTCTTTCTTTCTCTCTCTCTCTCAAAAATAAATATTAAAAAAAATTTTTTAAAAAGAGTTGGACGCTTAATTGACTGAGCCACACAGGCATCCCCTATCATTATTTTTTATCTGAAGTTACTTTAATTCATATTTTTTTGTTTCTTTTACTTTTCATTTTTATTTTTTTCAGAGAATTTTGTTTTATTATTTAAAAGAAATTCATAATTACATTCAAAATACTTTGCCAATTAAATTCATGTTAATTTCCGTGTACCAAGAGCTCTATTTGAGGAAAGATTATTTTCTTGAATCTTTCATAAAATCCAAGAAAGAGTCTCTTTAACATAAAACTCCCTTTTTTCTTAATTACCAAGATGATCATAATTTCAACCAGAAGCTGTTTATCAGATCAGATCCCCTGTCTTTCTAAGCAAGCTTCACATTTGCCTGTCTTTTTTCTACTATTTCTGTTTTTAAATTAAATTTATTTTTTTTTAATTTACATTCAATTTGGTAATCATATAGTGCAACAATGATTTCAGGAGTAGATTCCTTAATGCCCCTTACCCATTTAGCCCATCTCCCCTCCCACAACCCCTCCAGTAACCCTCTGTTTGATCTCCACATTTAAGAGTCATTTATGTTTTGTCCCCCTCCCTGTTTTTATATTATCTTTGCTTCCCTTCTCCTAGGTTCATCTGTTTTGTATCTTAAAGTCCTCATATGAGTGATGTTATATGATATTTGTGTTGTCTCTGACTAATTTCACTTAGCATAATATCCTCTAGTTCCACCCACGTAGTTGTAAATGGCAAGATTTCATTCTTTTTGATTGCCCAGTAATACTCCATTGTATATATATACCACATCTTTATCCATTCATCCATCGATGGACATTTGGGCTCCTTCCATACTTTGGCTATTGTTGATAGTGCTGCTATAAACATGGGGGTGCATGTGTCCCTTCGAAACAGCACACCTGTATCCGTGGATAAATACCTAGTAGTGCAATTGCTGGGTCATAGGGTACTTCTATTTTTAGTTTTTTGAGGAACCGCCATACTGTTTTCCAGAGTGGCTGCACCAGCTTGCATTGCCACCAACAATGCAAAAGAGATCCTCTTTCTCTGCATCTGTTGTTGCCTGAGTTGTTAATGTTAGCTATTCTGACAGATGTAAGGTGGTATCTCATTGTGGTTTTGATTTGTATTTCTCTGATGATGAGTGATGGTGAGCATTTTTTCATGTGTTGGTTGGCCATCTGGATGTCTTCTTTGGAGAAGTGTCTATTCATGTCTTTTGCCCATTTCTTCACTGGATTATTTGGTTTTTGGGTATTGAGTTGGATAAATCTTTACAGATTTTGGATACCAACCCTTCATCTGATATGTCATTTGCAAATATCTTCTCCCATTCCATTGGTTGCCTTTTAGTTTTGCTGATATTTTTCTTCACTGTGCAGAAGCTTTTTATTTTAATGAGGTCCTGATAGTTCATTTTTGCTTTTGTTTCCCTTGCCTCTGGAGACATGTCAAGTGAGAAGTTGCTGCAGCTGAGGTCAAAGAGGTTTTTGCCAGCTTTCCTCTCAAGGATTTTGATGGCTTCCTGTCTTACAGTTAGGTCTTTCATCCATTTTGAGTTTATTTTTGTGTATGGTGTAAGAAAGTGGCCCACGTTCATTCTTCTGCATGTCACTGTCCTGTTTTCCCAACACCATTTGCTGAAGAGACTGTCTTTTTTCCGCTGGATAATCTTTCCTACTTTGTCAAAGATTAGTTGGCCACACTTCTGTGGGTCCATTTCTGAGTTCTCTATTCTGTACCATTGATCTATGTGTCTGTTTTTGTGCCAGTACCATACTGTCTTCATGAATACAGCTTTGTAATAGAGCTGGAAATCCAGAATTGTGATGCCTCCAGCTTTGGTTTTCTTTTTCAGGATTGCTTTGGCTATTAGGGGTCTTTTCTGTCTTCATACAAATCTTAGGATTGTCTGTTCTAGCTCTGTGAAGAATGCTGGTGTTATTTTGATAGGGATTTCCAATTCTGTTCTTTTTTAATGGTTGCATAATATTCCAGATAACTGATTTGCCATAATTAATTTAACCCGTCCCCTATTGATGGACATTAAATTTGTTTATAATCAAACACATGATGATGATTGCTAGCAAAAGGCTTTCATACCACATTTTATAATTGCCTGTATTTGAATTTTCTAGTTTTTTTTCATATTTTTATTTATATAAAAGTATTCCTATGAACACTCACACATAATCGTATCCTTCATATATTTCTAATTCTTTTTTTAGGGTTGAGTCTTAGAATTTACCTAGCTAGGAGACATTAACTTTTTTAAAAATGTTGACCAATAGTGCCAAATTTCTTTTTTTTTTTTTAATTTTTTTTTCAACGTTTATTTTATTTTTGGGACAGAGAGAGACAGAGCATGAACGGGGGAGGGGCAGAGAGAGAGGGAGACACAGAATCAGAAACAGGCTCCAGGCTCTGAGCCATCAGCCCAGAGCCTGACGCAGGGCTCGAACTCACGGCCCGCGAGATCGTGACCTGGCTGAAGTCGGACGCTTAACCGACTGCGCCACCCAGGCGCCCCAATAGTGCCAAATTTCTTTCCAGAAAAGTAGGAATTCTTATTCCCACAGAGTATATGAATATGCCAAAGTCACTGCATATTGGTAAAAGCACTCATCTGAGTATTACCTAAAGCAATGATGTTGTTAGTAAGGGAAGGGGACTTATAACCCTGACAGTAAGGGAAGGGGAATTATAACCCTGATAGGCACTTAAAACCCTGAAGTGTCAGACCTGATTTGGACAAAACAATCAGGTACATACTGGCTAAGATTCTTCTGACCTATTCTTGGGTTATCTGATCACCTTTAATCAAAAAATGTCCAGAAAAGTAACCAAGACAATTATTGGTTGTTCATTGAATGGCAACACATCCTTGTTGAATAAATTTTTGTCCAAATAAAAAATCTTTCCCAGTGCCAGAATTTTTCCAATCTGTAATGGACATTTCCTTTTTAAACACTTACAGACTCGGGGCACCTGGGTGGCTTGGTCGGTTATGCGTCCGACTTCAGCCCAGGTCATGATCTCACGGTCCGTGAGTTCAAGCCCCGCGTCGGGCTCTGTACTGACAGCTCAGAGCCTGGAGCCTGTTTCAGATTCTGTGTCTCCCTCTCTCTCTGACCCTCCTCTGTTCATGCTCTGTCTCTCTCTGTCTCAAAAAATAAATAAACGTTAAAAAAAATTTAAAAAAAAAACACAGACTCAAACAATGTATATGAACTTAAGTTGGAAATGAAATTGATGGGTTTCAGGAGAAAGACACTTGTGATTCATACTGATCACTATCTTATGGGATTTTTTTCTTAAAAAGCATCTGCTTTGGGGCACCTGAGTGGCTCAGTCAATTAAGTGCCCAGCTCTTGGTTTCAGCTCAGGTTATGATTTCACAGCCTCATGGGTTCGAGCCCTACACTGGGCTCTACACTGGCAACACGGAGCATGCTTGGGATTCCCTCTCTCCTCTCTGCCCCTCTCCCACTCATGTCTCTGTCTCTCTCAAAAATAAAGTAAAATTCTTTTTAGTGTTTAAAAAACAGCATCTTTTTGTGTTCCAGCCCTGCACCTTGTATCCTAACCAAAATTCTGGTTTTCTACCAAGTCTATGAAAGACTATGATAAAAACATGGTTAGTGTCTTCCTTGGACCTTGGGCATCAGAATAAGGTTTTGGTTGCTAAATCTCCTTCAAAGACAATAGTTTTAGATGTATGCTGCAGAAAAGTTTATGTGTTAAAGAGTGATGTTTGCAGTTAACCGGCAGTTATTCAGAATACAACACTGAGTCAGGTACTTTGAACTTTCTGATCATTTTTTAGTCTGTTCTTTCAAAATTAGGAGATCTGGAAGCTTTTCTTTCCTGTGGCAAATACTGTTATGCTTTAAAAAAAAAAGGAATTCATTTGCATATGTAACATAATTCTTTAGTTAAGACAAACTTAGTTAATAATCACAATCTCATTCACACAATTTCTGTTTTTCAGAGAATGCGATTGAGTGATCACCAGAGCAATTAGTTCAAGGATAAGCCTTAGAATATTGTATTTGGCGAGACCAGTTGTAAAATCATTAGGTAATAAACAATCATGCTTCAGACAAGCCTACCATTCAGACATTAGATGATTTTTACATCAATAGATGACATAATGATAGGCCTCATTTAAAAAGAGTAATAACTTAGTGAAAACCACGTGTACTCCTACTATATGATTTGCATTGTACTAACTTAATCTTGCTCATTAATTTATGGTGCTGACATTTGAGCCAGCCTGAGCACAAGAAGCAGGTGACGTATGTATGGTCTAAATGCTTCATATCAAAATGACTACCAAGGTTGTATTCAGAGTTAAACAACTGAATACTATCCACCACTCCAGAGTCATGTAGAAACAGGTAGCACACTAGATACCTGAAAAATGGTTTTTTTTAAATGAGTAAGGCAAAATATTAATTTATATTCAGTTTATAAATTGCTTTATTTCTATTTTTCAAGCGTCTATCTTTACAGATAATGAACAAGGTTTTAAGGATGCCAAAAAGGATAAAATAGAGTCACTCTTTTCTAGGCACTAGCTTACTTCTGAAGTCTGTGATTCAGGAAGAACAAGCATTTTTAAGGTGTTTTCACAGGGATTAAATGTGAGGAAATGAATAGTCCAAGTCACAGACTACTCAGTGGGGGTCTTAGGACCAACACGCAAGCATCAAAATTATGTCCGGTATACTTTGTATAGTCTTAAAAATTACCATTCTTTTTATGAGGCCAGCCCTTACTAACTTAATCGTAGTTTTTAAAAACAGCCTCTCTAAATGCTTTTTCCAGTCATTGGCCATTCGTCCATGTACTCATTTACATATATGTGTGTACATGTCTATGTGTGTGTTTGCTGTGTGTATGCGTATCTCCGAATCTGATTCTACACGGTGCTGATGTAATTACCCAGAGTAAAAAAATTGAACTATCTATGCATTTAATCTATTTAAAGACAAAAACCAGACTGACTATATTTTACATGAATTTGAAAGGTTTTTTTTTGGTGAACATATGTAGTCTCGGTGGTAATTGTATGCTACATAATACGGCTTTCTTTCTTTCTTTCTTTGCACATATATCCACATCCAAATAGTTTCTTTCAAAGAAGATACTACCAAAGCCTATGTCATTATTCAAAATATTATAAACAAATGCTTTATTTCTAGTTTTCCTCACATTATCTTACATATGTGTAATTTTTCTTGATATCTTACAAAGTCTTTTTTTTTTAGTAATTGTCTTATTTAATCCTTGCCAGAATCTCATCATGTAAGTTTAAGGTAGGTATAATTTTCCTGTTTTGAAAAACTGAGAAATTAAGCATTAGATTATTTAAGAGACTTGCCTAACATCACAAAACTCATTTAAAAAAATACAAACAGGGATTTTCTTTTAGGTTTTCTAACTAATTCAGAGGTCCTATGTCATAAAAATTAAAAGGATGGGTTTTAGAACAAGGACAGATTTGAGCTAGAATCTACTTATCCCTCTTACTGATGATCTATTCTCCAGTAGTTTTTTCACTCCTCAGCTGGAGGGAATTAGAACAACTCCCAAAATTGTTATAAGAACTAGATGACAGAAAGACATAGAGACTGGCTTATAACCGAGTTAAACAGATTTCATAATTTTGAAAATGAAATGATCTTTGCATGAAACCACCCTAAACTCAGCCTCAGTGCTTCATAATCACACTATATTTTTGTCCCCAGACTCACCTTTTTCACTATTTGCAATAAAATACTTTTTGGCTGCTTCAGAAATTAAATTCACTGTCTAAATGATAAGAATGATAATATAATCAATGGTGACAGTTAAAAAGACATTGAAAGTCCCAAGGGAATTCGGTGAATTGTTTATTCATATTTTGTTATGCTGAGAGAATTTGAAGAATTATTTTTTAACCCTTTTTCTATTCTCTGGTTCTTTCATTGAAACTTTTGGATTTCACAATTTATTAGAGTAAAAAGAATCTCTTTCTTAATCTCAACAGCTGGAGAAAATGTCTGTGGTTCCAGGTAAGAGCACTTTGTGGCCACAAGTTAAATTTTTTTTAACGTTTATTTATTTTTGAGACAGGGAAAGACAGAACATGAACAGGGGAGGGTCAGAGAGAGGGAGACACAGAATCTGAAGCAGGCTCCAGGCTCTGAGCTGTCAGCACAGAGCCCAACGCGAGGCTAGAACTCACAGACCGCGAGATCATGGCCTGAGCCGAAGTCCGCTGCTTAACCGACTGAGCCACCCAGGCGCCCCATGTGGCCACAAGTTAAAGAAGTGATCTTGAGGTCATTTCACTCTCCCTTGTCATACTATGGGGTTTCCTCTATTGGCTACATCACTTTATTCAAGTATTTAACCTCCTAGAACTTGGCCTTGGTAACTCTCTTTGTTGTCTGTGTACATTTTCTACTCTACTGGACTCATGCACCCAAGTAATGAACACCATGGATTGCATTTCCTTTACACCTCCCATTGTTCCTGGCACAACACCATTAGTTGCTCAATAAATACATGGTAAATGAGATTACATAGAAATGTTCATTTTAAGCGTATTGTAAACATGCCAGATGGCATATAAAGAAGAATAAAAGATCTCCATCATCCAATTAACACATACACACTTAAGACTGACTTCCGCCATAGAACTCATAAGGCTAAAGCACATTTGCCTCTTTGTAATGCATAGTAGCATTCAAAAGAAACAGGAAGTCTGTTACTCTCTCCATTATACATAAAGTAACTTTACATCAGCTGAGATAATTCCAAATAATTATCACAGATTTACAAATCCAAAGCACAAGAAAAATTTAACACTAACAAAAGAAGGAAATATTGTATAGGCAGGAATTCTTAGAAAGGAAATGTAAAGGACGACAGGAATCATAAGCACACTTAACTCAAGTCGTGATCCCATGTCACAGAAGGATACATGGAAAGAGCTATCAAAAACCATGGAAGATACAAAAACAAATGATGCTGGGTTGATTTTCTTGTAAGCCACTTACATTATGTCTATCTTGTAGGCGACCACAAATAGCATAATGTAAAATGAAGAAGTAAATTCGTTTTTATTTTGATGGTATTGTCAAAGAATAAGATGCTGAAATTAAATGCTTTCTAATCTGAATCTGCACGTGCCCGCTTTTTATAATGTCATAGCCATTCTGATGGAAAGCTTTATCAGGTGAATTCGGCACTTTCACAGATAGTGTTAACGAACAAATTATCTTTTTACTGATGGCAACAATATAATAATGAATATCAGCTCTTACACTTTTTCTTCATATTTAATTAGCTCTCTTCTTCTTTGGAATTCAGCAATTATAAGCCTTCCTCTGAAGGCTTTCTTCTATTTTTATTTTTCAGTTTACCTGCTATTGATTGAGAAAAATATGATTGAGACTCTTATAATTGTGGGTTAAATAAAAGTAAATATACATTAAACGAAAGTTTCAATGAACTTCAATGAAAGTTTTAATTCCATGGGAATTAAACAAATGGTTTAATTACATGAAAATCTGTGCCATTTATTGAGATGTGGAAGCCTGAACAGGAGTAAATTTGGAAAAGGTAATAATTATTTGTTTTTGGACACTTTTATCCATTCAATATCCCAGTAGAGATAATGACTAGGTAGTACAGTAAATCAGTCTTGAATTTCAGGGGTGATACCTGAGCTGAAGGTGTAAGTATGGGAGCCACCAGAAGTTTACAAAGCTACGGGACTAGATGATATTATCGGGGAATTATGGTCGATATAAAAAAAAAAACAGCACTGAAGTTTGAAGCACTTCAACACAGAGCTAAGAGGAAGAAGAGGGGTATCCACAGAAGAAATTAAAAGAGTAAGTGAGGTAGAATAACCAAGGGAATGGTGCTGCAGAAATTTAGTGAAGGAAATGCTTCCAAAGAAGTGAGTGATCAACTGTGGATTGAGATCAAGACTGAGAATTGATGGGTGGATTTTACAACATGGAGGTCACTGGGGCCTTGAGCAGGGCAGTTTGGGTGAAGGTTTGGGGAGAAAAATCTGACTGAAGTAGATTCGAGAGAAAGGCAGAAAAATAAGTAAAGTCAGTGAGTACATATAACATCTCTAAGGGGTTTTGCTCTTAAAAAAAAGCTGAGAAATGGGTCAATAACTGGACAGAAAAACAGAAATTCTCACAAATTTTGAACATTTTTAAGTTCTGTGAGTAGGCAACATTTTTGTTATTTGTTTAATTAATTTATTTAAATTCAAGTTAACATTCAGTGTAGTATCAGTTTTGGGAGTAGAACCCGGTGATTCATCACTTACATATAGCCCACTGCTCATCCCAGGTGCCCTCCTTAATGTACATCACCCATTTAGTGCCCCCACCTCCCTTCCAGCAACGCTTAGTTTGTTCTTTGTATATAAGAGTCTCTTATGGTTTTCCTCCTTCTCAGTTTTTATCTTATTTTTCCTTCCCTTCCCTTATATTCATTTGTGTGTTTCTTAAATTCCACAGGAGTAAAATTATGTATTTGTCTTTCCGACTGACTTATTTCACTCAGCATAATACGCTTTAGTTCCAGCCATGTTGTTGCAAATGGCAAGATTTCATTCCTTTCAATTGCCGAGTGATATTCCAGTGTGTGTGTGTGTGTGTGTGTGTGTGTGTGTGTGTGTGTGTATGTGTGTGTGTGTGTGTGTGTGTGTGTGTGTGTGTGTGTATATATATATATATATATATATATATATATATATATACACCATATCTTCTTTATCCACTCAGTCGATGGTCGATGGACATTGGGACTCTTTCCATAATTTGGCTATTGGCTATTGTTGATAGCACTGCTATAAACACTGGGTCCATGTCCCCTTCAAATCAGCATTTTTGTATCCTTTGGATAAATACCTAGTAGTGCAATTGCTAGGTCATAGGATAGTTCTATTTTTAATTTTTTGAGGAACTTATGTAATGTTTTCAAGGGTAGCTGCACGAGTTTGCATTCCCACCAGCAGTGCAAAAGTGTTCCCCTTTCTCTGCATCCTTGCCAACATCTGTTATTGCCTGAGTTGTTAATTTTAGCCATTCTGACAGTGAGGGGGCATTTCATTGTGGTTTTGATTTGCATTTCCCTGATGATGAGTGATGTTGAATATCTTTTCATGTGTCTGTTAGCCATCTGGATATCTTCTTTGGAAAATTGTCTATTCATGTCTTCTGCCATTGGATTATTTGTTTTGGGTTGTTAAATTTGGTGAGTTCTTTATAGATTTTAGATAATAAAACATTAATGTTATTTTATTTTTTTAAATTTTTTTTTCAACATTTATTTATTTTTGGGACAGAGAGAGACAGAGCATGAATGGGGGAGAGGCAGAGGGAGAGGGAGACACAGAATTGGAAACAGGCTCCAGGCTCTGAGCCATCAGCCCAGAGCCTGATGCGGGGCTCGAACTCCCGACCGCGAGATCGTGACCTGGCTGAAGTCGGACGCTTAACTGACTGCGCCACCCAGGCGCCCCTAATGTTATTTTATAGATGAGGAAACTAAAGCTCAGAGAAATTTGTCTGAGTTGAAAGTGGTAGAGATGGTGTTAAATCCAGATGTATCTTGACCCAATGCCTATGCTTCCCCTCCTCTACATGAGTTGTATTTTTTTAATCTCTCCTGAGTATTTTAATTACTTCCTAACTGGTCTTTCAACCTCCCAGCATATTCTCCTCTATTCCTGTTGTGCTTAAGCTTCCTTGTGGATAAGAATCACTTTCAGAACATTATATCCCACAGATAAACCAATATAGTAGATAATCTGTAGATTTCATAAGCATCCCCATGTGATTCTGATGCAGATGGTCTGTGGATCACATATGCATCACTGTCTTTGAGTGATGGTCACATGAATCATACTAAAGGAAAACTAATTCATGTCAATTAAGAATCAATAAGTACTCAAGGTACTTGAGTACTTGTCCTGGATCTACTTTTCAAGCCAAACTCTCTAAACCAGGCATACTATTTTTGTCCTTTCTGGAAAATATCTTTCCCACCACATACATCTGCAGCTCTTAGGCACTCTCCCCCAGCTCCCTTACCTCCATATTTACTGAATAAAACTCTACCTACCTATTTCTGAAGATGCAGTTTAATCACGTTTACTCATATTTACTCTACATTTCTAGTTGAAAATAAGCTATTTTCCTCACTTCTTTAATTCTAACTACCACATGATTTATCATACTTTAGTGTATGTAGACAGTCTTCACATCCCAACAGATTACTACCTTACTATTTGAATCCCCCACAGCAGTTTTCCTAACACAAGTGTATATTAGGGATGAATGCAGTGTTCACTAAGTTAATAAGACGGAGAGGAAGCGACACAAAGACCTTACTCTCACTAGGTTTGAAGAGGCAAATTGGATCTTGAAAAGGAGCCAAAGAAAACTCCCAACTGCTTCACAATAGGATTTTCACAGCACTCAACATATAAATACAAATGACTGCTGCAAACTAAAATTAAAATCAAAGTCATAACAAAATGTTTCTATGCATTTCCTCCTAAGATTTATGGTTGCAAGTAAGCGAGGAAGTCAAGTAAAACTGTTAGAGATGGTACCTGCCAGATTGCTCTTATTACAACCCCACTGGAGACCAGCACGTAGAAACAGAGTCAAAGAGATGTGGGGATAACAAAAGTAAAACCAATACCAGAAAGCAAGTAGTTGCAATTAAAACACAAACACACAGCTTGGCAAATCAATTTTGCAGAAGAGTTCGAGTTTCCCCATTTCCTTTGCAACTGCAGACGGTGGTGAGGTTACCTGCTTAGACATGGCATTCTCAGAACAACCTCTTCCTTTGGAACTAGGGTAAACCCTGCAAACCTGCTAGAGGCCAGAATACACTACTCCTTAACAAAACCAGTGAAAGTAATGAAGTAAAGGCTTTAATATGATCTTTAGTACCTGCAAGAAATTAACCATTTTTATTTTCCTTTTTTTCTTTAGAAAATGAGTGAAAAGACCATGTTAATAGTAGGAATTACCTGAGTTTTCTACAATGTGGGTGTTTTTGAGCCCCAGAACTAATCATTACAAACTATCCCTACACTCTTAGGAGGCCTTTATTATTCTTGTACTTAGGATGAACTTGATACTTACTTAAAGACACATTTTGCCCATAGCCTGTAGACCACGGGCAGGAACACCAAGAAACAGAGTCAAACAAAATTTCAAATAATAGAACACCACTATTTTCCCCACTGGAATGGTTTTAAACTTACAAAAGACAAAAGTCAACTATGTAAAATCAAAGTGAAAAAGAGTAAAGTTATTGTATAATTCAATATTATAATTCTAGACATTTTTTCTTTCTGCTTTTTTGTGTGCATCTCCAAACTGGGGTATCTTTTATTTCTTAGTTGTGATAGCACTTGCCAGCATGAGCCTAATCTGATCTAACTTTAGGGTTGTTTTTTTTTTCCAAGTGTTGAGTTTTATTGTGACAATGTGATAATTATTCATACCTTGTTAGGTACATAGGTACAGGAAACCACATATAATAATTGTCCAATTATTTAATGAATTTAATTTTTGGTTGCTATATGTGATAGAAAGTAAAACTTAGAAAGCTAGAAAAGATAGCCAATAATGGAAGAAATTCTCCTCTTTAAGCATAACCTTATAGCTATCAAATAGCATCCTGATATTCATTCTCCTCTTTTCTCTCTCTCTCTCTCTCTCTCTCTCTCTCTCTCTCTCTCTTTCTCTCTCTCTCACAAATGGGTACAGTGGGTAATTGCAAGTGGCTCAATGGGCTACAGAGAGCCTCAAAGTTAGTAAAAAGAAACTTATTATTATTGCTGTCTACAAATACCTTGGGATAAAAATACATCTTCCCACTCATGGACACTAAAAGTAAATATCTAGTATGTGATTGTCCATGAAATGTTTGACATCTAAAAGAAATCCTCATCTTCTAGAAGGACAGCCCTTGGAGAACATGCAAAAATGTGGCAAATTAGACATTCAGACTCATACTCCTATAGCATCTCAACTTGATTTCATCTTTTGCTTTCTCCTTAGATAAATCAACACAGGAAACTGTTTATAAAAAAAATCATAATAGCTGAGGAATTACACACGCCAACAGCACATCAAAATAATTGAAGTCAACAGGCATGGGGTTTGCATTAGTTTCCTGAGGCTGCTGTAACAACTGTGACAAACTTGGTGGCTTAAAACAACAGGAATTTATTCACTCACAGTTCTGGAAGTCAGAAGTCTCAAATCAAGGTGTTGGCAAAGTCTGCATTGTCTCTGGAATCTCTGAGAGAGAATCCCTCCTTCCCTCTTCCAGTTTCTAGCTACTATCACCATTCTTTGGCTTGTGGCCACAATTCTGCTCTGTCTTCACCTCAACTTCTCCCTGTGTGTATGTCTACTCCTCTGTGTGTCTTATAAGAACACTTATAATTGGATTTATTAAATGCCTGGAGAACTCAAAATGATCTCCTCATCTCAAGATCCTTACCTTAATTACATCTGCAAAGACCTTTTTCTCAAACAAGGTAACATTCATAGATTCAGGGAATTAGAACATGGCTGTATCTTCTAATTGGTCACCACTCAACTCACTACAGAGTTTGTATTTCACTGCAAAACTATTTTTTAGAAAAGCACATGGGATTAATATAAAAATAAATATATTAACTATTATGCAATCCCTTCTTCAAATGAGAAAATAAAATTACTGATATTCTTGCTATTTCTTGTTAGAATTATGTTGGAAGCACACTATAGCACTGCTTTCAGAGAATTTTGTATGAGATATGTTCTTACCCAAAACGAGTGTTACTAAAATAGCAATACATTCTCTTCTAAAGAATTGCCAGGCATTGTTCCTGTGAATTCCAACTTAATAAGGCTTAATAATCTTCTTCATCCTCATCCTCACCACCTAATGTGCCAGACACCATACTAAATGTATCACACATTTTCTGGTTTAATCCTCAAAACAAACCATAAGGTAGAGATAACACTGGATGTTGATTCTTCCTTCTTAGAATTTCTTTTTCTTCCCTTCTAACAACACCTCCTTTTTTCCCCTAATGTCCACTGTCTTCCAAAGAGCTGAGACCTCATTAAATCAGTTATGATCATCCCATCCCCCTTATTAGTGAGTGAATTAGAAAGGAACACATAGCACAATTGTGACCAATTGTGATGGAGATCTTGATAAAGCGGTTTCTAGAGAAAGGTCTCCCCATATGTTATCTTGCTTTGCTTGGGCTTCCATAACAAAGTACCACAGAGTAGATGACTTAAAGAACAGAAATTTATTTTCCTACATTCTTGAACTCCAGAAGTCCAAGAAGATCAAGGTGTGGCAGGGTTGGTTTCTTCCAAGGCCTCTTTCCTTGACTTACAGATGGCCAGCTTCTCCTTGTGTCCTCACATGGTCTTCCCCCTGAGCTTGTCTGTGCCCTAATCTCCTCTTCTTTTTTTTTTTTAATGTTTATTTGTTTTTGAGACAGAGAGAGACAGAGCATGAGCAGGGGAGGGGCAAAGAGAGAGAGGGAGACACAGAATGTGAAGCAGGCTCCAGGCTCCGAGCTGTCAGCACAGAGACCGATGCGGGGCTTGAACTCATGAACTGTGAGATCATGACCTGAGCCGAAGTTGGACGCTTAACCGACTGAGCCACCCAGGCGCCCCTCTTCTTTTTTTTTAAGTTTATTTTTGTATTTTGAGAGGGAGGGAGGAGCAGAGAGAGAGGGAAAGAGAGAGAATCTCAAGCAGACTCCATACTCATGAACCATGAGATCATGATAAGAACCAACAGAGCCATTGGTGCCCCCTCTTCTTATAAGGACACCAGTCAGACTGGATTACGTCCCACCCTAATGACCTCATTTTAACTTAGTTACTTCTTCAAAGGCCCCATCTCCCAATATAGCTACATTGTGAGGTTTTGGGGTAAGGACTTCAACATATGAATTTTAGGGAGACACAATTCAGCTTATAGCATGAATAAAAGGAGAAACCCAGAAAAGCTCTTCTCCGCTTGATTATTTAAACATTGTAATTTCTAGGTGTGATGTCTAAGGGGTGATAACTCTTAGATGGTAGAACAATATAAAGAACAGAGGACCCTTCTGATATCATTAAACCCTGCATCCCTGACTTGGGACTTCCTATGACAAGAGATAATTCCTGTTCTTATTTTTAAGCAGTTATGGTAGGTTTCCCCCTTCTGCTGCAGTTATCTGATTGACATAAGTAAACACTGTTATTTTCATTGCCATTTTACAGATGGAGAAATGTAGGCTTGAAGACACTTGGCCTTATTCACACAACTTGCAAAACAGAAATCTGTAATTCACACCCAGGTATGTGACTCCTGTGCAATCAACCATAAACAGTAAGTCTCTGATATAATAATAATCTCTCTGATAGTTAATCTTTCACCTGGTTGTATAAAAGCCTCTTCTGAAGAATGTAAAGAAGCAAACTTTAGAATGTTACTGGATGGATATTCTAGAGAACTGGAAGCAAGAAATTGTCTAAAGAAACATAACTTGGCCATGAGAATATTTGGAGGAAAGAGAAACTCCCTCTATTAAGATAAATCTAAAAAGTAAGAAAGATGCATTCCATATAAATACAAAAAAAAATCACTAAACCACTTAAGGTGAGTTTATCCTGCCAACCGTCTGACACACAAAATGTGCACTCTCTGAAAATTCTCTGCAGAAGGTTTAAATCTAGTCATTAATTCTCCACTGGCAGGGATTGTAAATTTACCTTTAGCTAATGTTCCATTGTTATATTGGTTTTAATTACATAGTTTTCCATGACTCTGTATTTCCTTATTGCAGGTTAAGCCTATCTGTTTCAGTTCTTACCTAATGGGCAAATGAGTACTTGTCTTCAAATCTTTTTATATGTTTGCATTACATGCCCTCTGTATTACATTGAGCACATTCCTAATAATTTGAGTCACTATTTTCTTTTGTTCGTTTCTTTTTCTTTCTCTTTTTTCCTTTCTCTCTCTCTCTTTCCTTTCTCCTTCCTTTCCTTCCTTCCTTCCTTCCTTCCTTCCTTCCTTCCTTCCTTCCTCCCTCCCTCCCTCCCTCCCTCCCTTCCTCCCTTCCTTCTTTCTATCCAAACCCTTCTGGTTAATATCTCAGTTTGACTCAGATCTGAAATGTTTGGCAGTGTGAAGTCAGGGTTAACACCAATTTCCAACCAGTACTAGGAAGGATGGCACCTAACCCAGCTGTGACTGATGAATTACACCTGAATTGGCAGAAATCACTTCATTACACTCTGTAGTTAGGCAATGTGCTAAAGGAACTTGCTCTAGTGGAGGGACTCTGAGCTCCAGATGATTTACTCAGTTCACAACCTCTCTGCCTTACTTTCTAGAGATGTGTATTCTCTATTTTCTAATTTCTGTCAGTCCCATTTTATTAGGGGGTAAATTTTTCCTGAGACTCTTTACTTTGCAGTTGGCTATGGCATGAGTCCTGTGGTAGACTGTGTTGAAGCCAAGTAATAGCCTCCCTCTACTTTCACCCTTTGCAATATGACTTTGCAGCTCCTCCCATTCAAATGTGGCATTTATGCCCCCCACTACTTAAAACAGGGCTGGCCTTGTAACTTGCTCTGACCATTAGCATATGGTGAAGGTGACAGTGGGTCACTCCTGAGTCTAGGCCTCAAGAGAGACTTTGTGAACTTTCACACTGTCAGAACTCTGTCTTTGCCACGAGAACAAGTCCAGGCCTGCTGGACGATGAAGGACTACATGGAGCAGAGATGGATCATCTTAGCAGAAAACATCTTCAATCAACCAATTCCCGTGTGACCCCCAACTGACTGTAGATATGTGAATGAGCCCAGCCAACATCAGCCAAGGTTGGTCTAGATCAGCAAAACCACCCAGCTGATCCTCAAAACCAAAGCAAAAATAAATGTTCATTGTGGCTAGTTATTATACAGCATTAGGATAGCACGAGTGACTGATAGAAGCCCACCTCTAACTACTACTAATTCTTGAATTCTCCATTGTGCACTACATATGGTTTTTTGGGTAACCTTTCCTCTTTTCTGATCATGATTGCTTGACATTCTACCTTCCATTTTATTAAAAGTTGTGACATTCTTTGTCATCCTTAAAGAAGAGAGGGACTGGCTATTTTAACTTGCATATGCCCAGCAGCCAACCAAGCTCAAGTGATTATCTAAGTGAGATTATTTAATGGATAATTGCTGGTTTTCACAGATTTACCTTGCTTGATAAACGCGCTCTGCTTCCTACCTGCGAACTTTGTAAAACTCCATTCTGTCACAGGCCTGATCCCAAAATTAATACAAGTGCTATCTACCTTTTGACCTCAATCAACTAGTAGAAACATGCGCTGTCACCAAGCCAAACTTTGATCTACAGGGATGTTTCCTAGCTAGAGGAATGAGATTAATCCCTATGTTCTAGTAACAGCAGCAACTGGCTGACAAACAAGATTCATCTGCTGATTTGAAATGAGAGCAGAATTTTCCTTCCAATTATATATTTCAAATAAATGAATACATAGGCAAAAGGAAAAGGACACTAGAAGTATAGATTCCTGGAATATCTAGTTTCTTCTGAATACGAAAGACTTATTCACAAGTTAAAATATGTAAACCACCTCTACTTCTGAAAATTTTCGTGGAGATTGAAAATCCGAAGCAATGGATTGTCATGCTTTGACAATTGCTCTCTAAAAACAGGCTCCACAAAGCATAAGAGACTCTTAAAAACTGAGAACAAACTGAGGGTTGATGGGGGGTGGGAGGGAGGGGAGGGTAGGTGATGGGTATTGAAGAAGGCATCTTTTGGGATGAGCACTGGGTGTTGTATGGAAACCAATTTGACAATAAATTTCACATATTAAAAAAATTTTTTTTTAATTAAAAAAAATAAAAAAAATGAAAACAAGCTCCAGAAAGGGAAGACTAAAAACTAAAAAACAAACAACAAAAACTTTGAACTCTGGTGCTTAAGATGGATGCAAGTTAACTGCTTCTAAGACTTGCATACAAAAGACCAATCTATCTGGCATTTATGGCCCTGTATGCAGGTCATTGAGATATAAAAGTAGGACTATTGAAAGAGAGTGAGGCCGAATGTAAAAGAAATCAGGGTGTTCCTTGTGGCAACTTGGTGAAGGACACTGACCTAACACAGGTGCTAATGGATTTCAGGGCAATTAGAGTCAGTGAGAATGAGAACAAATACTGTATGGACAAAACAGGATCCAAAAAGAAATACTTAGGTGCAAGAAGGCTAATGGGTTAAAGTGGGATGAAGATGGAGAGGGAAGGATGCTGAGAGACTGAAGAATGCAACGACCTGAGTCGAGAAAGGGAGAGCAAGTAGTCACAGATCATTAGCAAGCGAGATCACTCAAGAGAGGTGGGCTGCGTTCACAGAGCAGCTGTAGGAGACCCAGGTGACTGCATCCCATTGTCTGAAAGTAGGAAACAAATCAAAATGAATAAACCATTGGAAATGAGATTTCCTTAAACAATGGAGGGCAAATACTGCATAGATACATGAAAGATGTACTAAAATCAGAATGAAAATAAAATGTTTAGCCATTTGGGGAAGCAGCCATCTTCTTTGTGGAGGAGGTCAGTTTTGTACACTTTGAGCGCTTGTACTTGCCGATTCCCCTTCGGGCTCTGGAGCACTGCAGTCATGGGATACCATAGGTCTGAGAACAGTATGGCATGAGCCTCCCGTTGCCAGGGTTCCCAGGTAACCTGCATCCTCTGACGGGCCGCCACAAGAAGTACAAGAAAGCGGGACTGGGTCTAATCCCTGTGGGGTGGATCCCTTGTGATTTCACAGCCCCCTCTTTCATCTACAGATGAAACCTAATCTATGTGGCTCACATTCTGGTTTTCTGCCTTGAAAACTAGGGTATGAGTTAGATGCACGAATGGAAACGATTTCTCAACTTCAGAAGCTTTTGTGAATTACAGACAGTAAAATACTTGACATACTATCTCTAAATATAGTTAATAAAAGTTATAAAATCTAAGGTGTAAAGTCCAGATCTGATATTTTATTTGAAAGATATATAGTACTAGTCCTGTGCCATGATAGATTTCATTTATTTCATCTCCTTTTCCATGGGAAATAACACTTTTAAGTATTAAACATGGACTTTATCTATTAAAAAATTTTAATAAGGGGCGCCTGGGTGGCGCAGTCGGTTAAGCGTCCGACTTCAGCCAGGTCACGATCTCGCGGTCCGTGAGTTCGAGCCCCGCGTCGGGCTCTGGGCTGATGGCTCAGAGCCTGGAGCCTGTTTCCGATTCTGTGTCTCTCTCTCTCTCTGCCCCTCCCCGTTCATGCTCTGTCTCTCTCTGTCCCAAAAATAAATAAACGTTGAAAAAAAAATTTTAATAATAAACAAAACTTGGTTATGAAACTGCCACAAAATAGAACATCATATTTCATGCATACATGGGTGTGTTTACACCTATCAGAAAACTAGAACCATATTTTTTGAGAAAATTTATAATTGGATCTTTCTAGGTCCGACTCAGGTGTAGTTCTTTTCTTACTGGCATTGTGCATCACTGGCTTGAGATCAGAATTTGTATTATAATTGTTTATTATTTTATTATTATTTATACTGTTAAGGAAAAAAAACTTTAAGTTTTTAAGTAGCACTCTTGTCTGTTTGGAGCCTGTTTCTTACTCAATATGAGAATTCAGCTGCTACATACTAAAAAGGAAACTAAATAAGTAAAAGTAAACAGTAAGTAAGTAAGTAAGTAAGTAAGTAAGTAAATACATAAGAGACTAAAATTTTACTCCAGTGTTGTGTTTCTGACTTGGTTCAAACACCCCACCACTGGGTAAACACAAACTTCCCAAAGCAGGTACAAAGTCATCCCAAATCCAATAATGAGGTGTTGTCTTAGAATCCTACCAAATTTGAAAATGTCTTTAAGAATACATTGAAAGATATATATGAGAGGGGTTACAAAACATTAGCTGTATAATGATTTCTCACTCCCTTTGCAGTAAAAGTTTAAGCACTCTGAAAATTAAAAAACACTGAAGCCCAGAAGTCCAATAAAACAATCCCAGGCTATTCAGATTTCTGTGGGGTCCTCCACAAAGCCAAAAAACTTTCATCAAGGCAGTGGTCTGGGTAAGAACATGTTTTGCTTAATACCTTTGTGGTTAATGCTATGCCGTAATAAAATTCTCAAAAATTATTTCCCCAGAATTAAGTAAATGAAAGAGGTAAACTCTGGGCTGCAAGTTGACCATTATATCATTCATTTCTCTACTGTCAGCTAATTTTTTTTTACCTCTTTGTAGAATGATGGCATGTGCAACTGTACAAATTTAACAGAATAAACAAATTAATTTTTGCAATACATAGGTTGAATTAAGTCTTCATATTTAAGTGCATGATTGTACATAAAATGAGAGAATACTAGACAATTGTCTAAATTCAGGGAAAAATTAAGAGAACTAATATTAGAAGTAAAATATTTATCTCAATTATCTCAAATGGATTAAAATTACATTATAGATGCCACATCTTCTATTTTAATCTGCCTGTGTTTAAAAAAGAAAGAAAGCCAAAAGTGACATTCAAATTGTCAAATCTAGAAACTATTTGGAATTTTTAGGGAGTGATATACTTTTCTAAATGCCTGGAAGGTTGGTATAGGAATAGCCAAGTGATAAGAGGAAATCCAAACCATCTCCATTCAAATTTAAGATTAAAAGTCTGTATGACTATTTGGTTAGGTAAATGACAGATGAAGATAGATGATTGATATGTAGATATAGAGATGGCAAATCATATAAAAGCAAAACTTGGTAAATACCACAAACTCAGTCTCTGCAAACCAGTAAATTATATAATACCTTCAAAATAGAAATGTGAGTCTATTTGCCCCACTTATGAACATTCTAAAGACCTCAATTTAATGGCTCAGTCTTAATGCTTTTGGTCTTACAGCTGTTCAACCAAAGTGTGGGTTTATTTCTACTGTTTAATCAAGAATAACTAATCTAAGACCCTTAAGATCATCCCTGTCAGCTCTCTAAGCATACACATGGCATATAAAATGGTCATGACTAAAGAGTAAGGCCAGAGCCCCTTCCTCTTGGTTCTGTCTTAGCCTGGAGGGACAAGGAAATTCCCACTTTGCTCAAAGATAGAGCAGTTGTTAGTAGATTAGAGGGGCCAGGATATTCACTGGACTCTACTGGGAGGGAAGAGGGACAGGGAAGAGGGCTGTTGTGCTTCAAAGGGAAGAGTCTCTGAGGCTTCACTTTGCTTCTTGAGTCACTAAGGGGACAAGAAGCTTTACCCACAGTCTTAAAGGGAGGAGATCCAGCCATACTCCTCCACCTCCTTATGCTGTAACTCTCTTCCATGTGGCTTAGAGAATATTCTTTGCATTTCTGGCCAGGCTGGGGCATTCCTCCCAGACCCCTAGCTATCTGTGCAGTGGGACACAGTGGCAATATTCAATACACTGTTTAAAACATCCTCCACAGTGGCACCTGGGTGGCTCAGTCGGTTAAGCACCGGACTTTGGCTCAGGTCATGATCTCATAGTCTGTGGGTTCGAGCCGTGGGCTCTGTGCTGACAGCTCAGAGCCTGGAGCCTGCCTTGGATTCTGTGTCTCCCTCTCTCTTTCTCTGACCCTTCAGCACTTATGTTCTGTCTCTCTGTCTCTCTCTCTCTCTCTCAAAAATAAACATTAAAAAAATTTCTTCTAAATAAAACGTCATCCACAAAAGACCACCATGTTATTCTTACATAAATTTTCTACAAATGCTGAATAATATCTTTATTTCTGGTTGGTTAAACTGTTTCTGCTGCATCTATACTGTAGTATTCTAGATCCCTTGATTTACCTGTGATTACTTTTCATCATAACATCTATGTATCTTTGGAACAGCTGTCAGGAATATGGAGTAGGGCTTGGTGCTCAATCCCTAAAACTCAGCCCACCTTCCCTGAAGGTTTTCAATCAAGGATTGTAATTTACCATAAGGCCCTGTGCTAGGCTTTCTATCCATTTGCTCCTCAATTAGGAAGAGCCCCATGGCAGAATGGAGGGACCCGGACACATCTATAGCCTCTGAGGAAAAAAAAAGTATAATACAAAGAAGGCAAACAAGGTGACCAGGTTGTCCCTGTCCCCACAAGAGCCCTACCTGGCCTGCCTTTTTTCTAGATGAAGATCACAACCTCAGTTTACCAAATTAATATTCAAAAAATATGACTATAAATATCTAAGGCGCTCATCAAAAGAACACACATGATGAACTGGTTATTAGATTATTTTTTCAAGTCACAGCTAATTAAAGGTGAAAAAAAAGATTTCTTACTTTAAACAAGCCCTTACTCTCAAAAAGTACAATGTATGTATGTGTGTGTACGTGTGGGTATAAAATACATAAGCATGATTGCATAGTCAGAAATTCATGAGTAATTCAACTTTTATTAAGGAAAATGCCAACTCTTTTTGTGCAGGTTAGAACTGTCTGAACAAATTATAAAAACCAAGTTGATTTTGCAGAGACAAATACTTTTTTGTGGAATAACTCTGTTGGAAGATCAGAATGTCATCTTTTAGAACTTTAGATTCCATGGAAAATTAAAGTTCTTACTCATGACACATCCTTGTGTAAGACCATTTTGCATATAAATTGAATAACATCATTGTTCAGACATCTAAATAAACAGCACATAGCAAAAGGATGAAGTTAGGGTATAGAAATATGCAGAAAAATCACAGGCCAATGGGAAGGTGGGAACAGGCATTGGGAGCTCGAGAATACTTTTTCTGAACACAAAGAATTTGGACAGAAACAAATCCATTTTCCTTTCTTAAATATCAGGAGAAAAGGAGTATCTGTTTTATGTTATTTTTCTCTGAAAATGTATTTTATACATTCTGTAATAGCTCTGGTATGAGAGCCATCTTTATACAAATCAAGTTTCTATTAAATGTTTCAAAGAACAGGAATGAAGAGGGAGAAAAAGGACAGTCATTTCTTGAACTACATCCTGGCTTATATTGTAGTTACTATTTTTCCAGGAAAACTACTAACAAGATGCTCAGTTCACGAAATACATATAAGCGAATGAAATCAATAAAATAAGTGTCAACTGCCCACAAGTAACTATTACAGTTTAATTCAGAGAAAAAGAAGCAAGCATGAGAAGAGTGAAGCACTGTTCAAGGTAACAGGGACGTGGATGCCACCAAACTCTAGTTTGGAGTTCTTCATTTTTAACGTGGGAAAATTCAATCTTAAATTAATTAATTAACTAATTCATTATTTTTAATGTTTATTTATTTTTGAGAGAGAGAGAGAGAGAGAGAGAGAGAGACAGAGCATGAGTGGGGGAGGGGCAGAGAATGAGGGAGACAGAATCTGAAGCAAGTTCCCGGTTCTGAGCTGTCAGCCCAGAGCAGGATGCGAGGCTTGAACCCATGAACTGCAAGATCATGACCTGAGTCACAGTCGGCGCCTTAATTGACTGACGGATCAATACAAACAAGGGTTTAGAGCAACACGAATTTATTGTCTTGCAGTTCTGGAGGCCCGAGGTCCAAAATGGGTTTTATTTGAATTAAATCAAGATGTCTGCAGGGCTGGTTTCTTCTGAAAGTCCTAAGGGAATAATCTCTCTTTCTCCAGGTTCTGGAAATCACCTGTCTTCCTTGGATCATGGTCCCTGCCTCCATCTTCCAGCAAGCAGTATAGCATCTTCCAGTCTCTCTGCCTCCCTCTTATCAGGACCCTCGTGAATAATCCAAGATAGTCTCTTCTTCTCAGGATCCTTAATTTGATCCTTTCTGCAAAATCCCTGTTGCCATGTAAGATAACAAGATAACATATTCACTTGTGTCAGGGATTCAGATGTGGATATCTCTGGCCAGGGACGGGGGTGGGTGTTATTCTCCCACCACAATTAGAGACTGTTTTGATTTAAAAAGCTGAGACTTCATTCTGAACTGTACACAATGTGTCTACACACACACATATATGCATAAGTATGCACACATACACCCACACCTACGTAGACCTACCCACCCACATACAACCACAAAAAATATTCTTATTTATCTTTCAAGCACCAATCTGGGGTTTGACTTAATGGAAATTTTGCTTTTCAGGGAAGGGGGGCCTAGGGAAGTGGTTCTAAAATCATGGTCAAGAAACACAGGCTGTTCCCAAGGGTCTTACTGATAGGCAATACAAGGGTTTAAAAAAAAAGAAGAAAGCGTTGTTCACTCTGAACAACCTCACAGTTCCACCTGTATTTATAGAGCACATAATCACAGCTTCTTCTGAGAGACAACATCGTGCAGAGGATGCTATTAGTACAGGCAGGGGAGCCAGCCTACCTTGGGTTTAAACCACAGGTCTACCACTGACTAGTTATATGACCTTGGAAGAGTAACTTCACATCTCTGTGCCTCCACGTCCTCGTGTGTAAAATGCTTATAACAGCAACAGCAACAACTATTTCAAAAAGCTGTTGTGTTCTTACAGGTAAAGTACGTGCCACGGGAAAACAGCTCGCTGTAGGGATTTTGTTGTTGTTGTTATTTTTCTTATGTTTAATATCGAATGAGCAATGCGTTCTTTAACATTGCTTGAATTTAATAGGTAATACTATTTAATAATGCTGTTTGTCCCCTGGCAGGCATAAAAAGAAACTTAGTTCCAAAATTCTCCCCCAATTTGGGGGCTGTTGAGCATATGGTACCTAAAATGACTAATAGCCTGTAGATAAAATAACTTTTAACTACATGGAGAGCGCTCATGCAGATAATGTATTTTTATTTTAGCGACTGTGTCACAGTCCGAATGAAATCAAGGTGAAGGTGGTATCCACCCTGGCAATGGGTGGATATGATCAAATGGGTGAAGTAAGATAAATACAGGGGAATCTGTACAAAGAAAGATGGACTCAGCCCAGCAAGCACAGCTGGCCTGCTGAGAAAATAATCTGTACATGATTAAATGAAGAATGAAAGTCTCCCACAGAAGTGGTACTTTTTATCTGTACTTGACCTCTCCAGTGAAACAGAAGAATTAATATAAATCATGTAAGGCACTTGAAAGTGGATTCAGTTGACAGTCACATGGTTTTAGGAAATAATTTTGCACTGTAGGTGAGAGGAATCCCAAAGTATTTTCTGACCTCATTGTATGAATTTTGAATTTTATTTGAAGATGGATACCCATGGCACACATCCAAACAGATGGAATCTGTCCAGAAGAAATAAAAGTAGGAATATCTGTTTCCCTTATAACCATAGCAGCAGCCAGTTAAGAAACTTCTGCTTTAAACAAAAGCCCTGATCATTCCTTCTGTATCTTCTTTAATCGTAACAGTCTATAGAAACAATGCATTAATGTAAGATCTGCATGTATGGGTAGGGATATTTTACTCCAATCACAGGTAAATCACGTGGGTAAAGGTGGGTCACTATTGCTTCATAACAAATTACCCCACAACTTAGTGGCTTAACCACAAACTTTTATCTCACTGTTTCTATGGGTCAAGGTTCCAGAAGCACCTCAGCTAGGTGGCCTCCAGAATCTTTATGATGTCCATATTTCACGACTTTAAACCCATTCATTCCCTATGGCCACCCAATTAATTACCAAACTCGTTAATATATAAGTCCTACGGTACCTGAGTCAGTACTGTGAAAACAGAACATCCTTTTATGCTATTGAGTTTTCCCCTGGTGACTGGAATCTATCCATCTTCTAATTTATCATCTTCTTCCCTGCTCCCGGGTTTGCTGATCATGGGCCTCTCCGACTCTTGGTCCCCCAAATGTAGAATCAGTTCATCTGCCAACTTGGCCAGATGTGGAAGCCAGCTGGCTATGCTTACTGTTCTCTGGACCAGGGAGAACCCAGAGTACAGCCTCCCCAAAGCCAGCCAGCCAGGCCCTAGCAGACCAGCCAGAAATCTCTGAAAATTTCCAGAGCTGGCCAGCTCTACTTGACATCTGTGTTCCAGAGCTGGGGACCCACAAGCCACATTCCAAACCCACAGGACCAACTCCCACTATAAGATGGAGTTCTTATTTTCCATCTTTGGTCTTCTGATATCTCTGCATGTTCGGGTTTGGCCTGCTGTAATAGAAAGAAACAGGTTTTGTTACGTCCAACCTTTTCTACCATACGTAGTTCAGCACATTTTCCAAACCAGAAGATTCTTATTAAAACAGTGCAGCAAGATTCTGGATTTTCCAGCACTCAGTTCCACACAACTGAATAAGAGCACATGTGGGGGAAAAATGGTTTATAAAATAGTTGAAGTACGATGTGATAGAATGAAAGGTAGTAGCATCATCATTAGCATTGCTATTATTTTTGGTGTTGATATTTCTAATGTTTCCATGACATGTTGTCTCACCAATAGTGGAATCTGGTTTCTTTTCTTTTCCTTCTTTTCTTTTATTCTTTCTTTCCTTCTTTTTTTTTTAGCTTTTGAACATTTATAGTAAGCAGTCTTTTTGGAAAAATCAAGATTTTAGTGATTCCTTATATAAACTCTGGGATAAAATCATTATGCAATATAACAGTAATGTCAATGTTAAGGCAGTATGGCTTAAAGATCACTTGAGACCTGTTTCCAGATATCTCTGGGCTTCAACTTACTCATCTTTGAATTCATACTAATATTACCCTTCTCTCAAGATTGTTGTGGGAAGAAAGTGAGATAACATACATAAAAACTCCTAACATACTGTTAATTAACAAATACAAAATCAGCATTTATTTCCCTTGTTGGAAATGTTATTGACTTTTTAGTGTTCGATATTTCTGTAGAAGGAATAGAGGGGAAATTTCTAGGTCTTTGCATGTCTTAAGCTATCATCCCAAGACAGTGCTGTAATTCAGAATATGAATTTATTTTCCTTGGGTAGGTTCGGGGGAAGTGAGTTGTTCCCCTCTGTTCCTTTTCTCAGTGGATGATTTGGCCTAAAATTACAGTTTGTAGTTGCACATCTCCCATAGAAACTAGCAAGAAAAGAAAATTCATGTATGCCTTCAATATGATGAGATATGATGTCTCCTTCTTTCCAAGATGCCATTGATCCTTTGTATTCTTCTTTCTCTTGGAATTGTCTTATATCCACGGGAATTCCAAACAATGAAGCAAAGAGGAAACTTTTCAATCAATTAAATTTGTTGGACATTTACTGCATGCCCAGCATGGTCTTAAATTAAATGGGTGATACATTTTGGATGAAAAGAGAAGAGGGGCAAACACAATTTGGGGAGCTGAGTGCGAAAGAGGAAATGACAAATACACATTCAGGGACTGAGATTAGGTGATTTGGGCTGATGCGTGGATTTTGTAGAAGAAGAAAATGATAACACGTTCCTTCATTTAGCTATCAATTCTGTTCTCTCTTTGGCCATTCATTGCCGGGCAAGAGCTCTGCCAGATTTCTCAAGTGAATTTTCTATGCCCATTACCTCTATTTCCTCTCCACCTACTTCCCCCTTCACCCCCTGTAATTTGCTTTCCGTTTCCAGCAATACACCAAGTTCATGCTTTAAAGGTCACCAACGATTTTATTATTGCCACATCAGGTGACCTCAGTTTGTATCCTACAGGACTCCTTCCGTATGCTTGACACTTTCTGTTAACAGTCCTCTGCCTTGTCTTCCATGACCATCTTGACAATCTTTTATCTTGGCTTCCTTCAGCTTACTTTTCCTGGTTTTCTCGCCCAGCAATACCTGTGTGTGTTACTTAACTCTAAAGGTCTATCTCTCAGATCTTTTCTCCACATAGTTTCTGCCTTAGAATGCACCCATTCTCCAGGCCATAATTATATACCTTATCAAATATTGCTTCTATGATGTTCTGTCCTAAAATCTTTCTGTGGCTCAGTCCCACACAAGTATCCTGCAACCTCGCATTAGCCCTTCATGCACTGGCCCCAGTATTTCTTCCATCCTGATAGCATTCTTACCCTCGCCTGTGGCTCTCAACCTTCTGGTCCACATGCAGTTCTCAGAATAAATACAAATACGTTGAATGATTCATGTTCTCTCATACTGCACAGATTTCATTGCGTGTACTTTCCTCCACCTGGAATAACCTGCCTCCTCCCATGTGGCTCTGAATATCTGCTAGCCCTTCAAGGCAACGCAAGTTTCCTAACATGTACCCCCCCATTCCCTTACCTTAAGCCAAATGCTTTTCTTTTCCCAAGGTTAAGACTTGATTTTGGAGGCCCAGTCTCGCCTCTGAAGTTGTGGATTCTTTAAAAAGATAATCATTGTTTGCCAAGTTCCTCTGCCTCCGGTCCTGGCATTGATTTTGACCCATGATCCACAATCAAAACCTCCTTGTCCAGTGAAAAAAATGAATAAAGCAAGCAAGTCAGTGGCCCAGTCTGCCTCTCTCATGAGTTTCTCATCTTGTGTGTGTTACAATTTTCTCAGCGTGACCATTTCAACTGATCTCAAGTCCAGTGGTTTCAATACTAGAAACACTATCTCATCCCACAATAGAGACCTCCCAACTGAGAGTTTATTCTCTGAGAATTTCCCATAAAGGCAGGGAATTTTTTCCCCCATGCTAGTTTTTGTGAGTATTGGGGTCATTTTCCTCGGTATTCAGTAATAATTAACCCACGTATGCAAATATATTTGACTAACTGTCTAACTAAATGACTGGTTAAATAACAAATGCCAAAACTGTAAATGTAACTTCAGGTCAATTTGTAGAGAAATAAAACCAAATGTTTGCTCTGCCTAGAGGCCTACTCGGGACTCTGTCAAAATCCTTCTCTAGTGTCAATTCCTCCATGGAACTTCTCCTCAGGCTCCGCTTAGCAGATGGTACTTAGTAGATGGAGATCTATTATGATAGTTGTTTTCAGTGTGCTTTTGCCCACTGCATCCTCCCTCAACTGTAGAGTAGCTGAGGTGACCATCACATCTTTCAGACGCTTTTAGAAGAACATCTTGGCCAGATTAGGCATTCATGGCTGTGTGGTTGAATTGAAGCACCAAGGACTGGGGCCCACAGACTTCATCAAAGATGTCAGGAGTTCAAGAGGAATGACTGGATACACAGATAGCTATGTAGCAATAAAGAAGCCCCCAAAACTGACACTTTATCCCACAAGGCCTTGCTCTTTTTCAGAAAAGGAAACAGCCTCTGAGACGTTCTCAGTGTCCATTTCTCTCTACAAGAACCCTGCTCCATCATCTGCTCCAAAAAGGAAAAACCAGATGAAAATCTGGCTTCTGCCGAACAACCTCGAATCTAGTTACATGACTAAATTGTTGAACAGACATCTTAATTGAAAGGACTAGGGTAACTTGTCCTAGCGTTTCCTATGAGAACATGTCTGCTTAATAACAATGTAGCAGATGATAAGAGAGGATTGGTTCAGCCCATGTTAAAGGTTGATGATAATTACCAGACTAAACAAATCATTAGAAATATGTTCCCATCTCCAATCTGGATTTTAAAATACTTAAGAGTAACTTGGAAACTGAGCTTTACTTTAATAAGCACCAGGATAACTGGTACCAAATGGTTGAAAGGTTTTTGATTTTTTTTCTTTTGCATATCAGAGCAGATAAAATTTGAGAAAAATTTGATTTCTCCTTAAGTTCTCTTAATTTGATTTCTCCTTAAGTTCCCTTAATTCTTTGGAGATAAATGAGATAAAGCTTATGCATCAACATACATCAGACACTTTTAGTCTTCAAATATGTGGACATAATTCAGACATCCTAGGTGAGAAGCAAGTTTGAACATTTTAAGGCATATTTTCATTTGAGAAGCAAAGGAAATGGATACTTATGGGGGTAGGGGAAAATTAAGCTAGACCTCTTTTACTTTTTCAATATCTAAAAATGCATTGGTAAAACAGGGAGCAAATTTTCTAGATCTGTGTAGCAGTAATTTGTGGTTAAGTCTATCCATCAAGGAAATCTGTATTCCCAGCTCTCTTAAAAGTAGTGAGGAGTAAAACTAAATATAAAAGGTTTCCAAAAGGTGGTGGTATTTTTGTCATCAAAGAGATGTGAAATGATGATTTTTTCATGGAGAATACTTTACTTTCACACTGCCGTTTTTGCCCTTCCCATAACCTGTACAATGTGTTTTTCCTAATGTCATTTTTCCTGGCTAAGAAGCACATTAACAAGAATAGTGGTTTTTTTTTTTTTAAAGTGGAGGTGGGGAGATCATGAGTGTTATGTCACAAATGACTTCAAATGGAAGAAAACATACCAATTCCACATTTCATCCTGGAGAGAGAATGGAAATTTAAAGATCATGCTCACTGACTTTCCCCTTTGTGCCTAAAGTCAACCAAGGGTTTCTGTGTTTGATTAGCCTAACATTCATCCAACTAAAAACTTGTTCCTTCATAGAAAATAATGACTATTCCAACATAAAATGAAGCAGTGTGACTTCTTTACCTTTTGCCATGCTGTATCTCACGAAACCTGCAGTATCGAGGGATTACACTGCTGATTCTTTCCAGTAAGGACCATTTGGAGTATTTGAATAAAGTAACCCTTCATGCTGACTAGTAATGCATAGAGTCTTTCAATTTTCCCGTATTTTTATATATTTCTTAATTCTCCAGCTTTATTGAGATACGCTTGACAAAGAAAAACTGCATACATATTTAAGGTATACAGCGCAGTGTTTTGACATATATTGTAAAATAATTTTCACAATCAAGCTAATTAACATATCCATCATCTCACACAGTTACCCTTTTTGTGTGTGTAGTGAGAACACCTAAGACCTCTCTTTTAACAGATTTCAAGTATACAATATATAATTATTGACTATGGTTACCATGCTCTGTATTTGATTTCCAGAACTTTTCATCTTCTTTTTCCAACTCCATTCTAACAGGGCCAGCATTTCTGGATCCCTTCAATAGACTTCAGGAAGGTATTGTGTCTGTTTTGCATATTTTAATTTTCACTTTAGTGGTTCTGTGTCAAAATATTCTTATTTTACTCTAAAAGGTAATTTCGAGTGGTATGGGTTATAAAAATCCAAGTGTGAATGTCCCACTCGGTGCTCTTTGCAGTTATTAAATAGCTGCTGAAATGTGCAGAGACAACATTGGTGGAATTTATTAGACATACCTATTGGGAGTGGGGATAGCTTAATGAGGTAAGGTGTGCATTTGATAAGTATAAAAATGTTCAAACTCCTTGACACATAACTATTCAATAAATAAATGTTAGACATTATCGTAATCTTTCAATCCATCCAGTTTTAACATCTCTGATATCAGTGCTCCCATAATCTAGTTTATCTACGTAATTATTTGTAGTTGCCAAGTAAAATTCCAAAACTCAGACGGAACGTCAGTCCCACAATGCCAGAAGCCACCTACCTTCTGGTTGTGTTTTTCCTCATTAAGAATTGTGTGCTGTCTGGGTCGCCTGGGTGGCTCAGTCAGTTAAGTGACCGACTTCGGCTCAGGTCATGATCTCACAGTTTGTGAGTTCAAGCCCTGCATCGGGCTCTGTGCTGACAGCTCGGAGTGTGGAGCCAGCTTCAGATTCTGTGTCTCCCTCTCTGCCCATCCCCTGTTCTCTCTCTCTCTCTCGCTCTCTCTCTCTCTCTCTTAAAAATAACAAAAAAGGGGTGCCTGGGTGGCGCAGTCGGTTAAGCGTCCGACTTCAGCCAGGTCACGATCTCGCGGTCCGTGAGTTTGAGCCCCGCATCAGGCTCTGGGCTGATGGCTCGGAGCCTGGAGCCTGTTTCCGTTTCTGTGTCTCCCTCTCTCTCTGCCCCTCCCCCGTTCATGCTCTGTCTCTCTCTGTCCCAAAATAAATATAAAAAAAACGTTGAAAAAAAAAATCTAAAAAAAAAAAAAAATAACAAAAAAATTTAAAAAAAAGAATTGTGTGCTGTCAATCAATATCAATGTATTAGTGGTGTTAGAATTGATGATGATGTCTGAAATGCTTTCATCACCTGGGAGAAGGAAGTTGCACAAGATTTTACCAGCTTCTGGTAGCATTGTTTCCTCTCTCACAGAAGATGTAGGCTTTGGCTTAACTAAATCTCTCTTAATTGGCTTCAATGACGTTTCATTCCAATGATATGCATTTCCACAGCTCGTGTTGCAGCAGCTCCCGCTGCAGCAAATCCACAATAAATGATCCAGAAAGTACGTTCCCACCTTAAGAATCCTCTGTAACTCCTAGCAGTACCAGCACTGGAATACACTCCCTCATTCCACATGCCCGGGGGCTGAATGAATTTGGGGTGGGCCTGATGGAAATTACATCCCAGACCTACACGCTATGCAACATACTCAGCCTCTCTGGTTTCCTTCTGCTTTGGTTTACATGGGAACCTGTGTTTGTAATGGAGTTTTGTGTTCATCAGCTGCAGATAAAGTCCTCCTGGTATTCCCCGTGCCACATAAGTCTTTTTTCCTAACATTTATCCAAACATATGCTTTGATATGATTTTTAATTGATTTCAGTCTTCCCACTACCAGATGTCAAGTACCACAAAGGTAGAGCAATCTTTCTTTGTTGGGTTTTTTTTTCCTTTTGGTTGGTTGGTGGGTTGGTTTTGGTTTTAATTTGCTTGCCAGTTTTGCTCGCATTGAATCCTTGTTATATCTAACAATAACCTAGAACATGGTAGGTGTTTAAAAATGTCTGTTTAATTAATTAGTTAATTAACTTCACTTTTATGTTTTCTTATGTTTCCGTAGGTGACATTCTATGAAAATACTCATTTGACCCCATCCTTCCCCTGATCCCTATGCCTTACAGAACAAATGGTTTTGTTGGCATTAACATACTTCTACAAACCGGATTTATGAGCAAGCTCCCACCCACAGCACAACCTCCAGCTCCATTACCATCACAGTTCTTATCTTTTGTTAAGAAACCACATCCCTTCCACCTTTTCTCCTGTCCTGTTAGGCTTCCTTCCCTGTATCAGCCTTGTGCCATGGAAGAAATGATGTGGGAGAAATCATTCTTTCACCTTCTACATAACAAAATTTTCTCGATTCTTTCTTCTTGCCCCAGAAAAGAAGTTTATGCCATTTCCAAAACATTGCAAAATGGCTCTGCCAAGCTTGCTCTTCCCTAGCTGTGTTTCTGGCCAAACAGAGACGAAGGCTCAGGGTCTCTCATTTTAGCTTAGAATGGAGAGCTCACCGGTGAACAAAAGTTACAGTGTGAGGAGATAGTTGCTATTATGGAGTTAAGCATGGAGTTCTGTAGGATCTAAGGAGGAGGCATACCCAGATCCACATAAGAACTCAGGGGAAAAGTCAATGGAAAAAAAGAACAACCTGTAAAAAAAAAGACTTGAGTGATAAGCATGCATTTGCTGGGTAAAGGGGAAGGACATTTCGGCCAATAAAGCAGCATAAAAGCAATAGAAAAGAGAGTCTAGGGTGCCTGGGTGGCTCAGTCAGTTGACTGCTGGACTTTAGCTCAGGTCATGATCTCATGGTTTGTGAGTTCAAGCCCCTCATCAGGCTTGCTGCTGTCAACTAAGAGCCAGCTTCAGGTCCTCTGTCCCCCTCTCTGCCCCACTCCCCACTCATGATCTCTCTCTCAAAAATGAAGAAACATTTATGTAAAAAAAAGAGAGTCTACTCAACTAATATGATCAATTCAGCAGTGTGAGTATGTGTGTGGGTGTGTGCATGTGTGTACATGCACATGTGCGAAGAGTTTTAGTGGAGGTGCTAGGGGATTGAATATTAAAAGATGAGTGTACATGAGCTATCAGAGTTCAGCTAAATAAGTATTACTCTACCCTGTGGGTAATTAAATCCATTGTATGTTTACTGGTCAAGAAGATTTCAGACATAAAGAACCAGCAAGTGAAGAATGAGATTAAAAGCAGAAAGAATGGTGCAGCAATTGAGGCAAGAGATGCCTGCAGTTGATGAGCTGATGCTCCAACAGAGCCGGTGGAGAAGAAGACATTGAGGAAGCATGTTAACAGAACTTGGAGATGGACTGGATGAATGCTGGGTATAAGGTAAGAATGGCAATTGGAGTGTCATCTAGGATCCCAGCAAAGATGGTAGAAGAAGCTGGAGGTGAGGAGATCAGCTCAGTAACACGACGAAAGATGGAGATATCCAGGTCAAAACAGAATATTTTCCTTTGGAACTCACCTAAGGAAGGAATCTGTTTTCACAAATTTGAGACCCATCAGCAGCTGAGTGCAGATGAAGGTATGGAAGAAGATAAAGTTACCCTGGTGGCATGACAAGAGAAGAGTACGAAGAACCGAATGCTGGTGAATCCCAACACTGGCATCAGAGGAAGAAGAGCTACAAAGGACATTGCAAAGTGGCCAGGGAAATGGAAGAGAACTCGTGGGAAGTGCAACTTGGAGGAGCAAGTGGTAAACAATACTAATGTGATAAAGAGAGTCAGGTAAGAAGAGAAATAGAAATCTCCCATTGGCTCTAATACCTTGGAGGGCATTGTTGAGGGTTGCTAGAAAATTTTCAACAAAAAGGTGAGGTAGGAAGCCAATATGCAGTGATTCGTAATGTCAATAGGAGAGAAGAAATAGCACGATCCAGACAGTAGCTACATGGGGAAAGTGAGTCCAGGGCGAGTTTCATCTTAAAGGTGAAAAAAGAAAACTTGCTCAAGGCTGAAGATAACATCAGTGAAGAGCAAGGTGTAGAAGATACAGAAAAGGAATACGTTTTGGAACCAAGTTCCCCAAGGCATACAGAAGAGTGGTATTAACTGGGAGTGTGATGCATATGTCCGAGTTAACAAAGGGGCAAGTGATGAGGAGCCAGAAAGTTAAAAAAAATTCACTTCCAAGAACCATTATTTTCTGGTGAGAGCAGAAACGAAGACAGGAGGGGACTGAACTGGCGAAAGCTTGGAAATAACTGCTCAGGAAGTTGGGGAGGGAAACAACCAGAGCTTGGAAGTGGGTGTTTCGAGTTCATGTCTCTTGACACCACATGACCCTGAAGCAGTATGATGAGTCTGGCCTCAAGAGGTATGAACTGTAGGCTGGAGTGGAGCCAGGGGTGAGTAGCTGGCCCCGTTTGTGATAGGGGGGTGGGAAGGAAGGTTTTCACCGAGACTGCTCCTGAGCAGGTGGGACGTGGGCAGCACTACAGGCAGTAGAATCGGCACAGGAATGGGACGTTTGGAGGCATGTCTGAAAGTGCCTTATTTCTTCTGTCTTTACATCTACCACAGCTATGGGATGCTCCTTATCACAGCTTAGCTTTTTATTGATGTCACACTAGAGAGCAAGCCATGTACTTTTTGCTTCCAGGAAATATTTTTTCTGGGAAAGTATGAAAGGCATCCATGTGCTCTCTGAGCTGCCCTGGCCCAACCACACAGCTGGCTCCATCCAAGATCGAGAGGATTTTCAGATGTTTCTCTAAAGCCTGGAGATCTATTCTGTGAATCTCCAATAGTTTATTTCTCTAATAAGAGATACATACTGCTCTTCCTATGTGTCCCAACCCTTCTGAATCATTGTAAAAATTAATTCAGAACACCTTGTAAATATTAACTAATTTAATCCTCAGAACAACCCTCTGAGATGAATACTGTCATTATGCCCATTTTGCAGAAGGGGAAGGGGAAGCCTTAAAAAAAGTTAGGTTTGTTTCTAGTCTCAAAGCCAATAAGAAGCAGAGGAGAGACTTGAACCTGGCAGTCCAGCTCCAAAGTCGGGGTTTTTACTCCCCTATGCCAAGCTGTCCTTTAATGAGCAAATACTTACACTGGGGCGCCTGGGTGGCTCAGTCGAACAAGTGTCCCACTTCAGCTCAGGTCACGATCTCGCAGTTCTTGGGTTCGAGCCCCGTGGCTCGCTCTGTGCTGACAGCTAGGAGCCTAGAAACTACTTCAGATTCTGTGTCTCCCTCTCTCTCTGCCCCTCCCCTGTTTCTATTCTCTCTCTCTCTCTCTCAAAAATAAGTAACTAAACATTTTTTTTAAAAGCCAGCATTTTATGAGGAAAATGTCTAGATAATCCAATTCCTTCTTATCATGTTATAAACATTTAAGAAGAATTGGCAACTAATGATTTCAATTTTGTTGTCTTCCTTAAAGATTATATACTGGGGAGCTGTGCATAAGAAAGATGGCTATTTTTTGTGCTAGAGAATGTTTTCTCCTTCCCCTTGAAATATCATCCACATCGTTGATTTCACCGTGAATCATAGGACACTAGTGGGCTCCCTGGAGGCCAAACCTACTTCAATTCCTTCTATTTCCAGAGCAGGTGTCTATCCAGTCAGTCATAGTCAACTCTATTTTGAGAGCCTTTTTGAATTAAAAGAAGATTGTCTACTATTAATCTGTATTCCACTTGCCATATACATATGTCTCTAGTAAATTTGATTTTCCTTATTTGTAGCCAATTACACATCTGTGTATGCATTATTAATTGCCATGGATCTAATTTTTGTATTGTCATATATATGTGCATTTGTGCCTGGAAATGATCATCCTCTGTTTAAAATTCAAACACACTGTTTCTTTAGCTAATAGCCTACTCTGTCTTCAACAGAGAATGTTTGCTTAGTTTTTAAAGAGAAGGTTGTGGGATTTGGGAAGTTTTATATTTTGACCATTGAGTTGAGCCAAACTCTAAGCACATTTTTTAATGGAAACTCCTTTGATCAAGAGATAAAGTATCATGTTAACCTGTAGCCTTTGGATTTGAAGTCTAAACAAAAGGATAATGTGTGAATTTGCTAATGATTTCCTACTTCTGAGTTAGCTAAGCTTTTTGCTGTTAGCTGTAGAGGCACACAGTTCACAAAACGCTGTCTCCTGGTCACCAGCAAGAAATAAATGAGTTTTTAAGACAAATAAAATTTTAGAATGGTGCCAAAAAGAGAATGAGGAAGACAGTTTGACAATGGAGCAATTAAATTTCCATTGAGAAGAAGGCATCTGACTTGGCATATAATTGAGATAATATTTTTTACTATGATATTAGAAAAAATAGAGGAACGAACCTTGAGTATGCAAAAAAAATAAAACCCCAGATACAAGTACTTATTTCATTTCCTCACTGCAGGAGAGCCTGCCTGAAGCATGATGGACAAAAGTAATTCTAAGTAGTCCTGAGCCTGGATCTGTTACTTTACTCTATATAGCATATTTCAGGAAAGATCCATGACCATGTTTATAGCTAAAACATCATTAGTAATGAATAATGGCTTAGATGACTTCCACAATGTTCTTTTGGCAAAGCCATTCATTCATTAATTCCATTAAAAATTAATTGTTGGGCCTGGGTGGCTCAGTTGGTTGAGCGGCCGACTTCGGCTCAGGTCATGATCTCGTGGTCTGTGAGTTTGAGCCCCGTGTCGGTCTCTGTGCTGACAGCTCAGAGCCTGGAGCCTGTTTCAGATTCTGTGTCTCCCTCTCTCTGACCCTCCCCTGTTCATGCTCTGTCTCTCTCTGTTTCAAAAATAAATAACGTTAAAAAAAATTAATTGTTGGGGGGCGCCTGGGTGGCTCAGTAGGTTAAGCTCAGGTCATGATCTCACAGTTCATGGGTTCAAGCCCCACGTCAGGCTCTGTGCTGACAGCTCAGAGCCTGGAGCCTGTTTCAGATTCTGTGTCTCCCTCTCTCACTGCCCCTCCCCTGTTCACACTCTGTCTCTGTCTCAAGAATAAATAAACATTAAAAAAATTATAAAAAACTATTTGTTGGGGTGCCTGGGTGGCTCAGTCAGTTAAGGGTCGAACTCTTGATTTCAGCTCAGGTCATGATCTCACGGTTTATGAGTTCGAGCCCTGCATCAGGTTCTGCGCTGACAGTGCTGAACCTGCTTGGGATTCTCTGTCTCCCTCTTTCTCTCTGCCCTTCCCCCACTTGTGCTCACTCTCTGTCTCTCTCAAAAATAAATAAATAAACATTAAAAAATTATATGTTGGACATCTACAATGTGCTTGGCACTGCATTAGGTAAGAGAGCAATGTGCTCTTTACTCTCACTGAACTTCCATTCTACAAAGGAAGACAGATAATGACATGTAATTTTAAGTATGATTACATGTATTAGGAAAAGTTAAGTATAAATTACCATGGCAGCAAATGCTAAAGGGGACTTAGTCTTAGGGCACATAATAGATGCTGTGTGCTTGTGAAAAGAAATGATCCAAAAAAAAAAAACATTAGTGTATTGAAAAGCTCTATACCCGACTAATGTTAGCCACAAATTTTAGCATTCATCACATTCTATGTGTATGTATTTCTATTCCACTAAACATAGTTCTTAACTCTGATTATGGATGGGGACCACTTGGAGAACTTTATTTATTTTATTTTTTAATTTTTTTTAATGTTTATTTATTTTGAGGTAGAGAGAGACAAGAGTGTGAAGGGGGGAGAGGCAGAGAGAGAGGGACACACGGACTCCGAAGCAGACTCCACGCTCCGAGCGGTCAGCACAGAGCCCGACACGGGGCTCAAACTCACAAACCGCGAGATCATGACCTGAGCTGAAGTTGGATGCTTAACTGACTGAGCCACCCAGATGTCCCAGTACTTGGAGAACTTTAAAAGCACACTGGCACTCAAGTCCAAGTCCACAGATACTTTAATTTAAGTGGTCTGCAGGGGAGTCCAGGCAGGAGTATTTTTTAAAGCCACCTACGTGATTCTACCACACAGCCACGACCAAGAACCACCACTCGAAGCCTTGAGGAGAGACACACGTGTTATGCCTGTATTTATGCCCACTGCAAGGCACCATCAGTTACACAGACTTAGGGTACAACAAATACTTTTCCATTAGACTGAACTGATTGGACAAGCTCCAGAAATGCATTAGAGACCCCTTCTTTGAAAAAGGATATCTTACTATTTTATGTCCTTCCTTCACTTCTATGATAGCAGCATAAACACGATGAAGACACCATACCAATGTGAGGAATCATCTGCTTGCACCCTCAGAGGGAAAATACGATTATGAGCTGATCATTAAATAACCACAAGGAGTTTGGAATAAGAAATATTCAAATTCACCCACGGCCCATCTAGTTCACTCAGTTCAATTGCTCATACCGTTTCTTCCCATGAGCCAACCCTAAGCCACATTTAGCCACCAACAGCCTGCAGAAAAGTACACACACTCTGAGACTTGAGGATGCTATTCACCTGGCTGGTCCTATCAGCACTTTGCACCAGCCACAAAGACAAAACGTTCAGTCAGCCGAACTCTGTGAATGGCCAAACTGATTGAACACTTCAGACATCTTGGCTAGGAAGAAACAATCTCATGCTTCCCCCATAAACACGAATTCCCATGGAAACCAAACCAGGAGACAGAGAATATTCACTTTATTCACTTTGTGTTAGGTCCAGTGATCCTCATGAGACCTTCCCTGAGTGAGTCTGGGTTCTTGGTATCCAAGCCAGAGTTTTTCTTCATGGCTGGCTATCACTTTGAGCCATCATTTTAACCGAGCTCAGACAACACTTGCCTTGAACGGGCTCCAAGGAGTTTTCCATAGAGAATTTATGTCTATAGAACTGTCTGCTCACCCAGACTCCATAAGCCTTTTGTCTACCCAGACAGGGAAACACACACACACACACACACACACACACACACACACACACACATACCACACGATTATTATTATTAAATTCACTGAATACTATTCTTTATTTTTAAAGTACAGCTGCATTCTTCCCTTACCACAATATATCGGGGCTTTGAAATTTTATATGTACTTTTTAAGACTATTTTAAGGACACCCATGATTTATATCTTAGTCAAATATAAACTGACCCTTATTTTTCTTAACACTTCAGACTATTATGAAATTAAAAAAATACATTTTACTATGAAAATTTACTTTCTCACTTATCTGATTGTAAACTGGGATTTGGTCACATCGGGTCTTTCATTATTTGATGAGGGTGGAAGTGGACGTATAACTTCAAAGCGTTAATACTGATCACTGTTAAACGTGAAACAGAAGTTTGTACTCCAAATATTCACATCTTTATTTGCTTGTCTAATGTCTTAGGAGGAATTCAGGGAAGGACAGAGAAACTGCTCTAAAGGTTTTAGGCAGCAACAGATTTAAAATAGGGAATTTGGTGCTTACAAAATCATTTGAAAATCTGAAAGAACAACTTCTAGTCTTGGCCTAGAATGACCTTGGGAACAACCAAAACTGGAATGACCTTGGGAATAATTACAGTTGACCCACTAGTGCTGCCTGTGGAGCTCTGCTGGAAGAAAGAAGCGCAGATGACCTGCTCCAGTGACCTCTCCACATCCAGGCGGCTAGAGAATGGATAATCGGCAGCCACAATTCTGAAACTGAAGGCCACATCCAGGTGCCACCACGTCTGTCTCTGCTTCTTGACACCCTGAGAACCAGAGAATGCATAGTACAAAACTGAAAAAAAGGCGTCCTGTTTCTCTGACCTTGCTGGCCTGCAGCGATAGCCTGGCTCCTCTCTTCCATCCACTTCCAAATCTTATGTGAGTGAGGCAGACTGGTGGTCCTTATTCCTTCTAAACCCCAGAGGCAAAGAGGTCTGAGAAATATAGTTAATAGGTTTCCAACGTCTTCAACCAAAGGAAGGAAGGGCAGAAGCTGTGAGTACATGCGGCACAGATATAAACAAGGATAGGCACCGTCCATTACCTTGTTTACAAACTGAAATTGGATACCGTTAGATTATACATTCTCATGAACCAAAGTCCCCTGCTACGTTGTTTTCAGAGGCAAATCAGCACTATATTGTACATCTGAAACTAATAGAACACCATATGTTAACTATACAGAAATTAAAATTAAAAACTTAATAAGAATAATTTAAAAAAAAAATAGAGGCAAACCAAGGGCATGAAGATCACCCTTGACCAGTACTCCCAGATTTCCAACTACGTGATGCTTCTACTATGCAGCTTAACTTATATGTCTCATTTTTGCCATTAAACGCATAAAGCTCACTCTCAACAAGTTTTGTGTTCTATAGGACAACTGTTTTGTGTTCTATAGGACAACTAGAAATTCACACTCAGTTAAGGAACACGAGATAAAGTTGCCTTTTAACAGGTCCATTTTTCTGAGTGTATTTCACTCATAACAATAATAACTGATACCTCAAAGCAAATAAAGTATTTTATGATGTGGCTTAGTGGTTCTATTCATGCTTCTTCAGGAAGTCAAAAGACCACAACACAAGTCTGAAAAAGAATTAGCCTCTGTTTTTTATTAAATATGTATTGCTTAAAGCTATGGCAAGAGAAAAAAAAAGTTACTGCTGATTCATATAAGTAATATTTTTTGGGGTCTGTTAAATAATGAAAGCTATGAGGGTAGTGGCAAAGGATAAAAGAAATTAAACACAAGTACTTCATTTTAAAAAGCAGTCTGCAAGTGTTTTCATGCATAGTCTTTTGGTTTTTCTTACATACCCTAGGCACCCAGGAAAGAAAATGTATCTAGAAAGGTCAATTCATAAAAGTTTATTACAGAGATGGCTGAAACATGGTTAAACTAAAACACTGATCCTAGAATCATTTATTCAATAGAAACTCAGTAGGGTGATTCTTAACAAACTTACATGGCTACATATTAATGTTTCATCTTTAAAAATCACTTTTTAAACTAACAAAACCATCTTCACATGTTGCAAATTAATCCAGTGATGAACCTTTGGTCCTTACAAACCATTCACTTCTCTCAAATCTCCTGGCTTCTAAATGTATAATCAGAGAATCCGTAGAGGGAAGGAGTCTTACATGTTATTCACATTGTGCAATTCCTTATATATTTAATTTTTAAAAATCTAAAACTGTTTCATAAACAAAAATATTAAATTTACTAAATCATGATAAAATGCACATAGAATATCAATGAAGATGAACATTTTATTGTCAAAATAAGTATCCTTGGGGTGCCTGGGTGGCTCAGTCGGTTGAGCTTCCGACTTCAGCTCAGGTCATGATCTCACAGTCTGTGGGTTCAAGCCCCGTGTCAGGCTTTGTGCTGACAGCTCAGAGCCTGGAGTCTGCTTCAGATTCTGTGTCTCCCTCTCTCTCTGCCCCTCCCCCACTCTCACTTTGTCTCACTCTGTCTCTCAAAAATAAATAAATGTAAAAAAATTAAAAAAATAAGTATCCTTTTCAGGCATATGATAGAAATAATTGTCTATTCATGATATACCCAGAGACAAAAACTGGAAAAATCTGGGAAATATTTGAAAATTTGGTTCACAAAATACCACGTATCTGCATATATAAACGTATCAGTATATTTGGGCTTTAAGTTTCCATCTGGAAGTTTTCTGTAAAAACACCATTTTAGTTTTCATAAATACGTGCCTGAAGTTTTGGAGAATAACAGTGATAATGATGCTACCCCCTCCAGACATCACGTTCAGGGTAGAGACTTGGCAAAATATGCTTCATCTGCTGTAGTTGAGTCCAGTTGCAAAAAAAGAAAATTTGGGAAACGTAATTTCAGAATTCCTCAGTTCATTATTGCAATCAGAACACGGAGAAATTCCACATGGCCAAACACAAAGTATGAAGACAACTCATCTTATTTTATGTATCATGATATAATTTGTGAGCCAATTTAATTAAACATATACCATGGGGGCTCCTGGGTGGCTCAGTCAGTTAAGCGTCCGACTTTGGCTCATGTCATGATCTCACAGTTCGTGGGTTCGAGCCCCACAACGGGCTCTGTGCTGACAGCTCAGAGCCTGGATCCTGCTTCAGATTCTGTGTCCCCCTCTCTCTCTGCCTCACCCCTGCTTGTGCTCTGTCTCTCTCTGTCTTTCAAAAATGAATAAACATTTATATATATACACACACACACACACACACACACACACACATATATATACACACATACACACACACATACACACGCACACACACACACCATGAAAAAGTGGGTGCTTCTCCACTTCTTCCAGGTGAAGGGAGCACCATTCATGACCATGTCAGCCAGGGCATCCCTGCTATGCTCTCCTCCTGGCCTCAGGGAACCACAGGCTTAATCTGAGTGCTGAGTGCTGAGTGCTGAGTGCTAAAGTGAAACTGGACACACGTTTCCCAGCCTCCTGCAGGTCCCTGCATCTTGGAAGTGTGAGGTCTGCAAGCAGCAGATCTCATCTGGGCCTTTTCGCTCCGATTTGAGTGACCCACCCCCTCTCGGTTGAGGAAGCTTGGGGTTTTCTAGTCCTGCTGTCACATTCTCCAGAGACAGATTTAGTAGGTTTTTTAAAGTTGATGATAATCTGGTCTGAATCTTTTGAATCTTTCGTCTTCTCAATAGGTTCAGGACTTGGACAGTTAAAGGGGTCCTCTTCAAGCCCAACTTAAGATTTCAGTTTAAACTGCCTAAAGAGTCTGAAGCTCCCCCAAAGCCTCGTTTATCAGAATATCACTTTCAAAATCTATGTGCATCAACCCAAAAGGCTCTACCTATAGAAAGGGCCTCCTGGGGTTACAGCTTTTACATAGTCTTTTTTTGTTTGTTTTTTGTTTTGTTTTTTAAATGAAGAAATTCGAGTGGGAAACTCAATCTATATTTTTTCTTTATATGACTTATTCTGGTAATATGCATCTTTTCATTCAAAACTTTTATTGTCAAAATCAGAACACAGATCACGTATTTAATATAGTCCTGTGTTGCTGTTTAAGAAGAGGTGGGTGGGGTATTGATGTATAAAAGGTTTCCTAATATCAGAACCTGTTGCATACTGCCATGGTCTCCATGTTTGCATTCCCTCAAAATTCATCCACTGAAATCATAACCCTCCCAAAGGTGGGGATATTAATAGGTGGGGCCTCTGGGAGGTCAGTAGATCATGAGGGTGGAACCCTCATGAATGGGATTAGTGCCCTTATAAAAGAGACCCCACAGACCTCTTATCACCACGTGGGGATACAACAACAAGTCTGTGCCCAGAAGAGGGCCCTCACCCTACCATACCCGGTACCCAGATTTGGACTTCCAGCCACCAGAACTAATAGACATAAATTTCTGTTATTTATAGGCCACTCAGTCTACGGTGTTTTGTTGCAGCAGCCTAAAAGGATTCAGACACTTAATCTGCCCAAAATTTCATAAATAATTGGTGAAGGCGTATTTTACTAACTACGTGAAAATTTGTTTTAATTGTGCTATCGCCATTTTTACGCAGAACAAACTCAAATAGGGATTTAGTAATTTTCGAGTTAATGTTATCAATGTAAACCACCAATTTGACTGGGTAAGTAACACATTAGCTACCCTTATCAATTTACCATTTTTCAAAAATTTTCACGGTCTCAATTCTTATGAGACTGGACAAGGGTATAAGGGGGGAGCATTTTGTAAAATGCTGTTAAGTGCCAATGTGTGTACTGTCATGGGGGCCCTGAGCAAACAGGATCTGCATGAGGAGAGGGAGTGACTGAAAGGTCCATATACATAGTTGTTTGTTTGTTTGTTTGTTTTAATGGTTATCATTGGCAGCTGCAGTTCCCATCACTATTTTCCAAATCTACTTCCTCTTGGATTCATAGCTTACCAAAAGCTCCAAAAGCTGTGGTGTAAAAGGAAGCATAATATCCCCTTTGCCAGCCAAGAGTTGTCTCCTAAGCTCTGTGTGTTTTCTGTACCTCATGCACGAAATTTACAAAGAGAGCGCGCACGCGCGCGCGCGCACACACACACACACACACACACACACACATTAAAATCCACAATGCTTGGGGCGCCTGGGTGGCTCAGTCGGTTAAGCGTCCGACTTTGGCCCAGGTCACGATCTCGCGGTATGTGAGTCCTAGCCCTGCGTCGGGCTCTGTGCTGACTGCCCAGAGCCTGGAGCTTGTTTCAGATTCTGTGTCTCCCTCTCTCTCTGACCCTCCCCCGTTCATGCTCTGTCTCTCTCCGTCTCAAAAACAAATAAATGTTAAAAATAAAAATAAAAAAAAATCCACAATGCTTATGGAGGCAAGGGTGTGAACTAATGCACTGAATACTAAAAAGAAAACCTTTGTTCCCAGTGATAACTTGACAAAAATTTGACCCCTGAGTCCTCAGCAAGTCTGTAAAGCAAAAAAAAAAAAAAAAAAAAAAAAAAAATGTTCATCTCAAAGCCTTACTTCTTCCTTCCTTCCTCAGGAATGCACTCTTCCCTTTCAGCACAGGACAACCAGATGGTTTCTGTAATTTCCAACTTTTCATTCAAATTGATTCTCAATAAATAAATAAATAAATAAATAAATAAATAAATAAATAAAACAGTAGGTGCATGCTCGGCAAAAAAAAAAAAAAAAAAAAAAAAATTCCCATACATCTTGAATGTTACGCTCTCCTGACATTTGCATCACCACATGGAAACATCAAGGAGATCATAGTCATTATTTATTCATTTATTTATTTATTTAGAGAGAGACAGAGAGAGAGCACAAGTGGGGTAGGGCAGAGAGACAGGGGGACAGAGGATTCAAAACGGGCTCTGTACTGACAGCAGAGAGCCAGATGCAGGGCTCAAACTCACGAACCTCAAGATCATGACCTGAGCCAAAGTCAGACACTTACCCAACTAAGCCACCCAGGTGCCCCAGATCATAGTCATTTTAATGATGAAGGAATAAGCAGAGGTCTCTTTATTTTATTTTTTTCATTTTTTTAAATATTTATTTACTTTTGAACTTTTTTTTTTAACATTTATCATTGAGAGACAGAGAGACACAGACTATGACCAGGGGAGGGGCAGAGAGAGGGAAACACAGAATCCGAAGCAGGCTCCAGGCTCTGAGCTGTCCTCATAGAGAATGACGCAGGACTTGAACCCTCGAACCGCAAGATCATGACTTGAACAGAAGTCGGAGGCTTAACTGACTGCGCCACCCAGGCACCCCTGCAGAGGTCCCTTTAAATTGTGTTTCTGCCCACACAAGCTGGATTTCTTCAGTGTACTTATTGGTGGGTTTAGAAAGTAATGGCTTCACATCATCTGGACTGAGTGCAGGTGAAAGCAGAATTGACTATATGACAGGGAGTCTGAAAGACGTGGTCCTAAGAAATCATCACTGAGAATTTGAAGAGGGGCAGTGTTCTTACCACACGAATTCCCTCCTCAGGAGATAGAAGGCACCAGGAGAGTTAGTTCCTGCTCTCAGGAAGCCTACATTTCAATGGGTGACAAAGCAAGAAAACACAAATGGCAACGTACTAATGATTATGAAATAGAGGGGAAGAGGAAGGCATGTCTTTGGAAGAGATGTTAGAGAAGAGACCCAAGTATATCAATGGGACAGTGATCTCAAAGTGAGAAAAAAGCTCAGACACATACACAGGGTATGGCAAGGACCCTGAGTTGGTGGTCCCTGAGCCTCCCTCGCCAAGACTAAATACCTACAACTTCATTCCCTTCATAATGTGTGTACAGAAGCAGAAAAACATGCCATTTGTTGAAATCATTATTGACAGCCAAACTGTTGTAGGCAGAAAATCCCTCTTTGTTCCAACAGTTGCCTGCGCTGTTTTAAGCATTGAGAAGAGGAACCCTATCAAGACTGGAGAAAATGGCTGGAAGTCTCAATTACTTGAAACCACAAAATGTCCATAATCAGAGTCACACATGGCACTTTCCTTCTTAGCCTGACATTCTTAGAGGGAAACATTCTCCTCAAACTCAGGAATATTTCCAAAGACTTTATTACTAAAAGTTTCCCCACACTTACTAAACCGAGAACTACAGAAGAAACTCTGGGGGAAGGATTCCCTCTTATTTTAACTTCAGAGTCTCTCAATTTCTTTATTCTCTCTAAATATCACTTAATTATACAACTATACATGTACACGCGTCTGTGTAGTACATGTGGTTGGCAGAATCCCAAGATGATCCCCCCTCAGTTTAGTCCCTGATGTCCACTCACAACCTCCCAGTTATTGCATCAAACTCTAATCTGCATGCTGCTATGAGGGGATTTTTCACATGTAATTAAGGGCACAAATCATTGAACTTTCAGATAAGGGATTATCCAGATGGCCTGACTTAATCACATGATCCTTTTGAAAGCAGAGTTTTCTCCAACTTATTACAGAAGGAAAAGTTAGAGATTTGAGGCATGACAAAGATTTGGTGCATTGGTACTGGTCTGGAATGGAAGGGCCATGTGTCTAGGAACTACAAGAATGTCAGAAGGCTTTGAGGATTTGAGAGTAGTTTCTGACCAACATCTAGAGGGAAAATAGAAAACTCAGTACTTACAGCCACAAGAAAGTGAATTCTGTCAACAACCAATGAGTTTGATGAGGACCCCAACCCCAGCCAACACTTTGATGAAGTCCTAAGCAAAGATTCCACCCAAGCCATGCCCAGATTCCTGACCCACAGAAATTACAAGATAATAAATTCATGGTGTTGTGATAATTTGTTACACAGCAATATGAAACAAATAGAGTATAGAATAATAACAATAAAATGAGAAGAATTCCATCTTCCTCTTTTCATCAAGCTTTTTCATAGTTTGTGGGTAGTCTTATGTGTTACTATTCAGATAATTTATAGTTAATACTTTTTTAGTATTAATCTGTTAGGTCTTTGGGGGGCTTGCAGGATGGGAAAAAATTCTCTTTTCTTTTTTTTTTAACGTTTATTTATTTTTGAGACAGAGAGAGACAGAGCACGAACAGGGGAGGGGCAGAGAGAGAGGGAGACAGAATCAGAAGCAGGCTCCAGGCTCTGAGCCATCAGCCCAGAGCCTGATGCAGGGCTCGAACTCCCGGACCGCGAGATCGTGACCTCAGCTGAAGTCGGACGCTCAACCGACTGAGCCACTCAGGCACCCCAAAAATTCTCTTTTCTTTAGAACTGAGTGACTATAACTCATGCTAAAAGCCAATTCGCCAGGAGGAAAAAAACAACGTAGATGTAGCAAGAGTATTCCTGCGAACAGTACCAGCCAGTTCTAGCAGTACCAAATGTAGGTGAAAAGAAAGAAAGACTAATTGGAGTTCATGCCTGCCTTGAGGAGGAGTGATTTCCGAGTACCAACAAAAGACCAGGTGTGGTAAATCACAACAGTTAACAGACAGATAAGCAGGTTAAACAAGAGTCTTCATTGCCTTCAAAAATCTTTCTCCTGATGCAAACTGGGCTTCATTTGTCCTCTCAAAGCAACCATAGCAGGATGAAACCATATCATGATTCTTAGTGCCAGCAAATTTAGGACAAACCGTTAAAAGCTATTCTTTTAAAACAGCTGCTATTTTTAATCTTTGCAACTTATTCAACTTCCTGGAAAAAATAACATATACAAGTCCACATCTTCCAAACTCCATTTTTTGGGCTTTTTGAAACTGTTTAAATAAACACTAAAGTAGTTTTAATAAAAGCGTGCCAAACTCACCTTCTTTTACCCAGTGTTTATGAGTGCTTCTATATACCACTATGTCACCTGAAGAATTATTGTGGAGGAAAAAAAATGATATGTCACAATATTTTCATATTTAAATGATAATATTTTTAAAATAGTGGTATCATGGCCCAAAATACTGGATTATGTTATTTCAGTTCTATCCTTTCTTAGGACACAGATTAGCTAATTCATATATTCCTGGGCTCTTTGAGGATCCTTACCACCTGGCCTATTAATCACCATGGCCGTTGTACAGGTAGGAGAACTGAAGTCCTTCAAGAACTTTCATTTGAAACCATGGTGGCAAGGGCCAACGAGGGAACTGTTTTTAGGTGAAAATTTTTGTTTGAAGACGCAGAGTAAAATTTCCCATCTGTATATTCTGTTTACATCCAAAAAGAACCTTTAGCTGTTTCCAGTCTCTTGGTTTAGAGCAAGAATATGTGGAAGGCGGTAAGCTCACTTCCAGGTAGAAGACAATCAACATGGCAAGATTCCATTTCCACCTTGGCTCTGTATCTGAACTGAGTGTGCAAAATTTTTCTGTAAAGGGCCAGACAGTAAATATTTTTAGCTTCAAGGGCCAAGAAATATTACATAGATACTTCTACAATAAGAGAGAAAACATATTTCCACAATATATTTATTGATGACATTTGAAATATAATAGTTGAGTATAATTTTTTTGTAATATAGGTCTACTAATGAGAAAAACAGAATTCCTTTGGGGAAGGTTAATATTTTGCTTAATAAAGTTGCTTAATAAAGGTAAAAAACATTCCTTGTTTGTGGGACATACAAAACAGTCAGTGAGCTGAATCTGGCCCAACGGCCATAGTGTATTCACCCCTGCTTTTAAGTGAGGCACTATAGAGCACAAATGTCCTCCCATCTAGCCCCTGGAAAATCCATGCTAGGTTTCTTCTGAAATGATGTGTAAGATGTAATACTCCATAAGTAAATGAGCCTTCATTAATTTAAGGCTTGTAGTAAAAACAGAAGTTATAGTACTACCACTGAAAGAAGCCCAATCCAGCAAATTGAAAATGGTGCTGATGGGAACAGCAGGAAGAACTCAAATCATGACAACAATGTATCCATGATCAAGAGGTCCTGGGAAAATAAGTCCTTGGTCCAGCCTCCTTTTGTGTAGATATTTATAAGGCGAAGACATTTAAAATTGTTCTCAGGCTATGCAACTATGTCCTTTGATTGCCCTCCTCCATGGAGAGGGCCCTAGAGGAGAAGGTCATGTATTCACATTTTCATAACTGTTTTGTTGGCTGTGAAACTTTGAGCCTCTAATGCTGAGATTCTCATGACTGTCATAAGGCTTGATCATTCTGTTCTAATTCTTTAGAGGTGATCTGTTTTTTGACAAAGAAAGAATATAAGATTCTGGGATATAAGGCCAAGAATTTTTAAGGGCTTTTTTGGGGGGGTGGGGGGATGAAGGTGGGAGGACAATGTGGAATTTCAGGGAAGAAGGGACTATCCACTTACCAAATACACATTTGTTGAATGGATGTTCTGGAATTCATGGGTCATGCCATCAACGGATTTTTACTGATGGAGTGCAATAATTCTCAAGAGCCCAATGGGGAGCTAAGATTGTAAGTCTCAGAAAAGTTGCTAAATAGAAATGTGGGAAGAGTCTAAAGATAAACTTTGCTTCTAGCAAGAACTATATCCATGGCTAGAGCTGTTCAACACAATGCAGCTGCCACCATCCTATTGAACAGTATTAGCTTTGAGGATGGATCAATGAGTTATCACAAAACCTTGTGTTCACTCAGGAGAGTGGTTGCCGGTCTTAGAATGTGAACAGAACCCTCAGGTTTGCAGCAGACCTATTCACAGAAACTTGGCAGGCCAGAAAGGAATGGCAGGATATATTCAGTGTACTGAATCAGAAAAGTATGCAGCCAAGAATTCTTTATCCATCAAGGCTGTCATTCAAAATAGAGAGATAAAAAGTTTCCCAGACAAACAAAAAATTAAAGGGGTTTGTGACCACTAAACCAGCCCTGCAAGAAATTTTAAGGGGGACTCTCTGAGGGGAGAAAAGATGAAAAATATATATAGAGAGAGAAATAAATAAATAAATAAATACCAAAAGCAACAAAGATTAGAAAGGACCAGAGAACACCACCAGAAACTCCAACTCTACAAGCATCATAATGGCAATAAATTCATATCTTTCAGTACTCACTCTAAACATCAATGGACTCAATGCTCCAATCAAAAGACATAGGGTAACAGAATGGATAAGAAAACAAGACGCATCTATATGCTGTTTACCAGAGAGCCACTTTAGACCTAAAGACACCTTCAGATTGAAAATAAGGGGATGGGGAACCATCTATCATGCTAATGGTCAACAAAAGAAAGCCAGAGTAGCCATACTTATATCAGACAATCTAGACTTTAAAATAAAGACCGTATCAAGAGATGCAGAAGGGCATTATATCATAATTAAGGGGTCTATCCACCAAGAAGATCTAACAATTGTAAACATTTATGCACCAAATGTGAGAGCACCCAAATATATAAATCAATTAATCACAACCATAAAGAAACTCATCAATAGTTAATACCATAATAGTAGGAGACTTCAACATCCCACTCACAGCAATGGACAGATCATCTAATCAAAAAATCAATAAGGAAACAATGGCTTTTAATGACACACTGGACGAGATGGACTTAACAGATATATTCAGAACATTTCATCCTAAAGCAGCAAAATATACATTCTTCTCCAGGGCACCTGGAACATTCTCCAGAATAGACCATATACTGGGACACTAATCAGCCCTACATGAGTACAAAAAGATTGAGATCAGACCGTGCATATTTTCAGACCACAATGCTATGAAACTCAAAATCAACCACAAGAAAAAATTTGGAAAGGTAACAAATACTTGGAGACTGAAGAACATCCTACTAAAGAATGAATGGGCTAACCAAAAAGTTACAGAGGAAATTAAAAAGTATATAGAAGTTAATGAAAATGGTAACATCACAACCCAAAATCTCTGGGACACAGCAAAGGCGGTCATAAGAGGAAAGTATATAGCGATCCAGGCCTTCCTGAAGAAGGAAGAAATATCGCAGATACACAACCTAACCTTATTCCTTAAGGAGCTGGAAAAAGAACAGCAAATAAAACCAAAAATCAGCAGAAAACAGGAAATAATAAAGATTAGAGCAGAAATTAATGCTATCGAAACCAAAAAAAATAGTAGAACAGATCAATGAAACCAGAAGCTGGTTCTTCGAAAGAATTAACAAAATTGATAAACTACTAGCCAGTTTGATCAAAAAGAAAAAGGAAAGGACCCAAATAAATAAAATCAAGAATGAAAGAGGAGAGATCACAACCAACACAGCAGAAATAAAAACAATAATAAGAGAATTATTATGAGCAATTATATGCCAATAAAATGGGCAATCTGGAAGAAATGGACAAATTCCTAGAAACATATACACTACCAAAACTGAAACAGGAATAAATAGAAAATTTGAACAGACCCATAACCAGTAAGGAAATAGAATTAGTAATCAAGAATCTGCCAAAAAACAAGAGTTCAGGGCCAGATGGCTTTCCAGGGGAATTCTGCCAAACATTTAAGAAAGAGTTAACACCTGAAGGTGTTCCAAAAAATAGAAATGGAATGAAAACTTCCAAACTCTTTCTATGAAGCCAGGATTACCTTGATTCCAAAACCAGATGGAGACCCCACTAAAAAGGAGAACTATAGACCAATTTCCCTGATGAACATGGATGCAAAAATCCTCAACAAGATATTAACCAACTAGCTCCAACAATACATTAAAAAAATTATTCACCACGACCAACTGGGATTTATATCTGGGATGCATGGCTGGTTTAATATCTACAAAACAATTAACATGATTCATCACATCAATAAAAGAAAGGACAAGAACCATATGATCCTCTCAAAAGTTGCAGAGAAAGCATTTGACAAAATACAGCATCCTTTCTTGATAAAAACCCTCAAGAAAGTAGGGATAGAAGGAGCATACCTTGAGATCATAAAAGCCATATATGAATGACCCAATGCTAATATAATCCTCAATGAGGAAAAACTGACAGCTTTCCCCCTAAGGTCAGGAACAAGACAGAGATGTCCACTCTTGCCACTGTTATTCAACATAGTATTGGAAGTCTTAGCCTTGCAATCAGACAATGCAAAGAAATAAAAGGCATCCAAATCGGCCAGGAGGAGGTCAAACTTTCACTCTTCGCAGATGACATGCTACTCTATATGGAAAACCCTAAAGATTACACCAAAAAACTGCTAGAATTGATTCATGAATTCAACAAATTTGTAGGATATAAAATCAACGCACAGAAATCGGTTGCATTCCTATTCACCAACATTGAAGTGACAGAAAGAAAAATCAAGGAATCGATCCCATTTACAGTTGCACAAAAAACCATAAAATACCTAGGAATAAATCTAATCAAAGAGGTGAAAAATCTATATGCTGAAAACTATAGAAAGCTTATGAAAGAAACTGAAGAAGACACAAAAAATAGGAAAAGATTCCATGCTCCTGGATGGGAAGAACAAATATTGTTAAAATGTCGATACTACCCAAAGCAATCTACATATTCAATGCAATCCCTATCAAAATGACACCAGCATTCTTCACAGAGCTAGAACAAAAATCCTAAAATTTTCATGGAACCAGAAAAGACCCCAAATAGCCAAAGCAATCTTGAAAAAGAAAACCAAAGCAGGAGATATCACAATCCCAGACTTCAAGCAATACTACAAAGCTGTAACCATCAAGACACTATGGTACTGTCACAAGAACATACACTCAGATCAGTGGAACAGAAGACAGAACCCAGAAATGGGCCCACAAACATATGGGCAACTAATCTTTGACAAAGCAGGAAAGAATATCCAATGGAATAAAGACAGTCTCTTTAGCAAGTGGTGCTGGGAAAACTGGACAGCGACATGCAGAAGAATGAACCTGGACCACTTTCTTACACCATACACAAAAATAAACTCAAAATGGATGAAAGACCTAAACGTACGACAGGAAGCCATAAAAACCCTCGAGGAGAAAGCAGACAAAAACCTCTTTGACCTTGGCTGCAGCAACTTCTTACTCAACACGTCTCCAGAGGTAAGGGAAACAAAAGCAAAAATGAACTCTTGGGACCTCATCAAAATAAAAAGCTTCTGCACAGTGAAGAAAACAATCAGCAAAACTAAAAGGCAACCAACAGAATGGGAGAAGATATTTGCAAATGACATATCAGATAACGGGTTGGTACCCAAAATCTATAAAGAACTTACCAAACTCAACACCCAAAAAACAAAAAATCCAGTGAAGAAATGGGCAAAAGACATGAATAGACACTTCTCCAAAGAAGACATCCAGATGGCCAACCAAGACATGAAAAAATGCTCACCGTCACTCATCATCAGGGAAATACAAATCAAAACCACAATGAGATACCACCTTACACCCGTCAGAATGGCTAACGTTAACAACTCAGGCAACAGATATTGGTGAGGATGCGGAGAAAGAGGATTTCTTTTGCATTGTTGGTGGGAATGCAAGCTGGTGCAGCCACTCTGGAAAACAGTATGGAGGTTTCTCAAAAAACTAAAAATAGAACTACCCTACGACCCAGCAATTGCACTACTAAACTGAATTTATCCATGGGATACAGGTGTGCTGTTTCAAAGGGACATATGCACCCCCATATTTATAGCAGCACTATCAACAATAGCCAAAGTATGGAAAGAGCCCAGATGTCCATCGATGAATGAATGGATAAAGAAGATGTGGTATATATATATACACATACACATACATACATACACTGGAGTATTACTCAGCAATCAAAAAGAATGAAATCTTGCCATTTGCAGCTACGTGGATGGAGCTGGAGGGTATTATGCTAAGTGAAATCAGTCAGTCAGAGAAAGACAAAAATCATTTGACTTAACTCATATGAGGACTTTGAGAGACAAAACAGATGAACATAAGGGAAGGGAAACAAAAATAATATAAAAACAGGGAGGGGGACAAAACAGAAGAGACTCATAAATATGGAGAACAAACTGAGGGTTACTGGAGGGGTTGTGGGAGGGGAGGATGGGCTAAATGGGTAAGGGGCACTAAAGAATCTACTCCTGAAATCATTGTTACACTATATGCTAACTAATTTGGATGTAAATTTAAAAAAAAAGAAAAAAGAAAATTTTAAAAAAAGAAAAAAAATACCCCAGGAAAAAAAAAAAAGAATGTGAACAGAACCCATGACTGACTCTGTGCATCCCTTCCTCTGGCTCCCTAGTCATAATCTTAACAGGCCCTCATGGGAGCATGTGAGACTAAGATGTGAGACTAAGAAAGTCTTGTCAAGAATGATGCGACCTGACTTGTTGGCTACCAGGTCAGCCGGACCAATTTCATGGAGACAATTAGAAGACACTGGACTCCTAGATCAAAGAGAAAAGACTTTATTATTCATGACACAGAAAGCAGCATGAGCTTCATGCTTTCCCATGTGGATTCTGCAAATAAAGTAGGTTCGCATCATAGATGAGCAACTTCTTACTTATGAAACCTCAATTTTTTATAATGAGCTACAGGCAAACTGCCCAATCTATATCCCAGAGGAATACATTGTCTTTAGTAGAGTGGACTGTAAGCAAACCTGCCTACTGCTCCAAAGAAAGTATTTCTATCTTCCAAGGCTGTTTTCTCTACAACATCTTTGGAAAGATCATCTGGAGTAATTACCATCAGTGTCTTTGCAAGATATGCAGAAATGTGAGAGACACATGGAAAATTGTCTCCTGACAGACTCAGACTTGCTTAAATTCATTAATGTTTCATTCATTCCCTATTGAGCTTCCAGACAATAAATAAACTGTATCTAACTAGTTTTTCCCTTTCTCTCTATTTCCCATCGCATCAGCATTAGCTGATCAGTCATAAAGTAAGCAACCATTTATTGAGCATCATTCAAAGATTTGTATTTATTCCTGTGCTCTTCAAAGTCTTTAGGAGAAATGTTGAGTGAGTCATGACTTCTAACCAGTCCAAACAAGGGGACATGAGCCAAGCCACTCCAATTTCTTGGATTCAATTTTTGCTTACATCTCAATGACCAGAACTTAGTGACATAGCCTCACATATGGGGAGGAGGGGCCTGACAAATGAGCACATTGCCTAGAATAATATATCAGGATTATGCTACTAAGGAAGAATAATGAACATTGGGTACAATTAACATCTTTGCACAAGAAGGAAACTTGCAAACACTATCAGAGATGATACGATTTTTAGAAAGTATTCTGTTGGTACAAAACCATTTTTGTCCCAAATATGAAGTTAGGTATCCCTGTTAAATGTTAGTAACTACCTAACAACCACAAGAAGTTAAGAAATTTGGTTAGGCCACATTTACTTATTCCATTAGACAGAAAAATAAATTGAATCAGTTTAGCATTTTTATGTGCCATAAAATTAATGTAAGATCACCAAATTTTCAAATGCCAGGGAAGTGCCAGAAAATTATACACTACAGACTCAGTGATGCTAAAGACTGTTTCAAAAGATTCTTCTAGAATTTAGAAGAAGTCAGAAATAAAGGACCTGGAGATAAAAGAAAAAAATGAAAAGATAAGCAATCTAAAAAACAGCAGACCTCTCAAAGCTATGTGTTAGCAATTGCAGAAGGAGATACCATGGAAATGGAGATACAATAATCAAAGACATAATAGTTGAGGATCTTCCTGAGCTGAAGAACAAGTAAATGTTAAAAATATTTAATGAAAGTGGAAACATAACTATGATGGAAAATATTTGAAGTTTCTCCAAAGTAAAGAGAAGGAAATAGATGGAAAAAAAAAAAGAACAGGTTAACATATTTCTCTTCTGAAAAAGTACAACTTGAAAATTTACTGGAGCAAAATTTCTACAGAGTTTGGAGGGGTAAACTTTGTGATCCAATAATCTATGCCCAATCAAACTAGGATTTGACTGCAAAGGCAACTAAATGGCATTCTCTTTCATACAAGGATAAAACTATCCATGGATCCTCCCAGAAAAAAAAAAAGTGAAAAAGCACTTTATCAGTTGGGGAATTGAACAAAAATAAGATGTCCATAACATACTGATAGAGGAAATGGAAAATGTGAACTCAAAACATGTTTTATAAATGAACTCTTTTTGTTTAAAAGAAAAATGTGTATATCCATGTAGAAAAGCCTAGAAAAATATAACCAACATTTTAAGAGTGGTTTTTGTTTTTTGGTTTTTTTTTTTTACTGGTGGGAGAAATAACTTTTAATGTCCATCCCTGATACCCGTGCCATCCACTGTAGTAGCCACTGGCCACATATGCCTAGTAAACTCTTGAAATATGGCTATTCCCAGGGAGATGAAAGGAATGCTACAATGTACACCAAATTTCAAAGACTTAATATGAAAAAAGAATGTAAGATAGCTCATTGATAACTTTTATATTGATTTCATACTCAAATTAATCATGTACTGATGTATTGGAATAAATAAAATACAGTATTAAATTAATTTCACCAATTTCCTTTTGCTTTGTTATAAATGTGACTCCCTCCAGAATTTTAAATTACATATGAGCCTCTCATTTTGTGGCTTACATTTTATTTTTATTTTTTTGAACAGTGTTCATCTATGCTTTCTGCTTTTTCTGATACTTTATATAGTGCATGTCTATTAATTTTATAATAAAAAAGAAAGGTCTTTAAAAATATTTTCAGTTAGGGGCGCCTGGGTGGCTCAGTCGGTTGAGCGTCCGACTTCAGCCCAGGTCATGATCTCGCGGTCCATGGGTTTGAGCCCCGCATCGGGCTCTGTGCTGACAGCTCGGAGCCCGGAGCCTGTTTCAGATTCTGTGTCTCCCTCTCTCTCTGACCCTCCCCTGTTCATGCTCTGTCTCTCTCTGTCTCAAAAATAAATAAGCATTAAAAAAAAAATTAAAAAAATATACTTTCAGTTAAAGGTTCAGTAAAAGCAAGAAAAGCTAGACAAAAGCAGCAGAGATAAATGAAAATATATATGAAGAGTCAGGTACCTGCATGGCAATTCTCCAGTAATAAAAGTGGAAAAACATGCAACAATATTTTACAGAAAGATCAGTGCAGGAAAACTAATTACATTTACATTACAAAAGTAAATGTGGTCAGTCAGATAGCTACCAAAAGATTGGTCTGTAAGAGTTGTTCCCAAGGCCTAAGGAGTTTGCAAAGGGTTTACTCTCTCTACAAAACTATTGCATGACTATCCATTCAATCCTTTCACTGATGAACTGGAGGAAGTAAGGCACCTTCTTTCTTCATTATTACCTATATCATTCAGAGAAGCAAGAACAGAGATTTAATGAAAAACAGTTGACTCCATAATTTGAGATGGTTCTAGGACCTAACCTGGGACTTTGGTTCCACATCAATTATTCTTTTCTTTCTATCACCCTGTCTTTTGGAGGCATTTTATGCTGTCCTCCAGCCTCTCAACAAAATAATAGAACTATTTTCTCCTTCCCATGAAAAGGAAGCCTTCCTCATAGAACTTTGTCTTGATTGATTTGGAAGTTGCACATTGCTTTGCTAGTCACCTAACAACAGAAATTAACTTTGGGAGTTCAAAGACTGGAAATATCACAGGACCTTCCTGACTGGCATGACCACTAACAGAGCAACCTACTGCTCAATTTAAGTAATTACTCGGGTGGTAGACAATCTAATAAAAAGTTGAATTTTTCCTTTCAGGAATTTAGCATTTGTTTAACTCATGGCAGAGGAGGTGGAAAATTGTGCCTTTGTGACTGTTGTCAGAGAATCCAGTGAAGGAAATGCTCATTGATGGGTTAGATAGTTCAAGGCCACAAGGAAATGAGAGAAAGTCATGACTGATTAACCTAAAACAACTTCAGAAAGAAATGAAAGAAAATTATGGGGGATAAATTCAAGTATCTGTTACGTGGAATAAAATAATGGTATTTGAGGAGAAGTCATTAAAGTTATAATGTTTGGCTTTATCAGACAAAGGGCAAAGGAACTATGTAAATTTCATTCTTGGCCAGTGCCAAGTGGGCTGAAAGCTTCTAAGAAAATAGAGGACTGGAAAAATAAATTTTTATCAAATTTAGAGTTGAGACTGACAAATGTGATTGTAATTTTGTGGGCATTTAGATATTCAGACACGCAAGTAAAATAATAATTTTTGGTCAAGGTTGATTCAAGTCTTTAGAAATAAAGAAAATGTGGAATTACATGTACATAACAAATGAATGCTCCTAAGGATTTGTGGATAAATACACTTCAATACAGGTCAGTTATATCTCTTCTAACAATCAGTCCAGTACAGGAAGGGAAAAAAATGGGTTTAAGACTCTAGCAAATAGCTGTAAGTCATAATAAAGTGAACACTTAAGACAACCTGGGGTGTGTTCAGCAACATAAACTGTATATACTTGTTAAGACTTTTATAAATAGACACAGTTGTACTAAATTGTATCTTCTCTGATACATTGGACAGAATCATACAAATCCCCTGAGTTGTCCTGAAATGATGGAAGCATTATAACTCCCAAAGAAAAGACAGCAGAGGATAGTGGATGCATCCCTGGTTGAAGTCCCCAAAGACTTGTCTTTGAATTCGGGCTCTTTCATCTATTAGATAAGTGCCTTTACACAAATTAATAAAACTCTCTGCATTCGAGTTTTTTTTAATCTAAAAAATATGTTCCACTATAGGATGTTGATGTGAAGATTAAATGAGTTTCCCTAAGTAAGAAGTGTTGGCAGTTAACAGGCTTTGTACCAGTTAGAGTTCCAGGAAATATATCATATACTCCAACAGAGTAATTGAGAAAAGTTAAATAAAGGGACAATTTACAAATGGTGGACATGGTTAAGAAAAATCAAAAAAGAACACTGAAACACCCCAGGCAAGAAAAATGAGGAGCTAAAGCTGAAGAACGAAGTAAAGACACAGTTTCCAGAACCCAGAAAGCTGTGATTTCAGCGGCGGGTGTAAATGAGACTGCTTGCTTAGAGATGGGTAGCCTGTAGTCAAAGTGAGAAAATATCCCTATCCTGCAGCCCAGCAGTGAGACAGCCGGGGAACCATTCTCTGTCCTCTGTCTTCTACCATCTTTCGATCTGTCACTAGAAATTCCCATTGGCTTTGTTTAACCAGAAGTCAGATAGCAAAGGGAGCTCAGTGCATCCCCATTATACAAGTCAGAGGAGGAGAGAAAGGGAAGTACATTATAACTGTTGGCCCAATTCTAAAGAAGTTTTGTTGCCCTCGGCTCACAGATGCTATTAGAACCAGAGGCCTCCACCTTATGGAGGAAAATAGATAGGCTGTAACAATATGGCGGTCATCGTGACCTCAACACAGCCGGCCACCTTGCCTCGCCCACACACACATTTCAAAATTGGGAATTTGGAAACAGACAAAGGCATCTGCAAACTGAGAGAAGGGGAGAAGGTGGGGTAGTACCAGGCAATAAGTGGTCTATGTATTTCTCCCTTAATTCTCATAAAGGCCATATTAGGTAAAGTTAAGACTCAGTTTCAAAATAAAAATCACTTGACTGCCACTAAAGCCATATTCTTCACGTTGAGAATTGGGTAAAGTCAAAAGTAAATTGCCAGCCTCTCTATCCACCCCATAAATGACTCATTTCTGGGTTTTAACCAAAGAGACAGTAAACTTCATTGCAAAATGTACCTCAGATCTTCTCTTTTCATGTAGCCAATGTCATCAAACCAGACTGTATGTGCAGGAATATCTCTCTTTTCATTCCTCAATTCATTTACTCGTTAAGCATCAACTGAGCATTCATCCTGTGCCCAATGATATAAGACCCTGGGACATAAAGATGAATATGTCTCAAGTCCTGTTTACAGAGGTGCTCAACCCTGAATGAGAGCACATGCCCAAATTCATGCCATTTAAATGTGTTGGGACATGCTCTAAGGTCAAGATCTACATCTCTTCCTTCACTCCCATGCACAAATGTGGTCAATGGAACTGAGCTCAACATTTTCTTAAATTTATCATTATACATTATATGAAGACTCTTTTTTGTTAAAGCAATGCAAGTCCTATTGAAATTGTCACAAATTTAAAAGAGGAATTCATAGCTCATATAGCTGGGGATACCATTGGTATAATTCATTAGATGGAAGAAGAACTACACAAAACAAATGCCTCCCACTACCCATCTCCCAGCTCTGTCTTTGACAGGCTTCTTTCTGTAGGCAGCTTCTCCCTTCCAGCAGGAAATAGGTTTTCCAGCCACCCAATGTCATATTCTCCCAAATGAAAGACAAAGTTTCTCTCCACATGTTGATATGTTTGGCCCTATTTGGGCCAATAGAAAGCTCCGGACTATTATTGCTTCTGGAAAGGTCTGGGTGACATGTGGACAGGAGATCACAGGAGGGTGAGAGGCAGGTCATTATGGCCCACTGGCATCACTCAAAGTCTGAAAGCCATTATTTTATATAAATGTTTTGTGAAGTGAAATGTTATACAGTAGTCCATTATGACTGACATTTTGTCCACCATACAAAAGTCTGGAAAGTGGTAGAAAACAGTAAGATTGAAAACCTATTTCAGGGATAAAATGTACTGAGTAGGATTTCATTATCTGTTTTCATTCTTGTTAAAATTGCTTCTAATATGAAGGATGATATACGTTTTTGCTCTTGTCTGTTTTCACTACGGACTGGCGTGTAAACTATGCCTGCCTCTTGTATTTTGGGAAGCAGAGGCCCTGCTCTCTTTTTATTATCTTAAACTTTGAGACATCAGTAATTATCAATGCTTCCAGGATTTTTCCTCTGTTCAAAAGCTCTGTGCATGATGCAGAGAGAGCCCAGGTGGGATACATCCCTGCAGGCCTAAGGTGTCTCCATGCCAGAGGATCAGGAGGAGGAGGGTGGGTGAGAGATGATCAAGAGAAAGGTTTGGTGGTGACAGAGCTTAGTGTAATCGCAACATCTCAGCATTTAGCTTTCTGTCTCCCTCCTCTGCAGAGATCCATCTCCTTTACCACCTAGAGTGGAGAAACACAAATGTGCTCATGGCTTCCTGGGACGATTCTTATTGTGGATTAGCTCATTAATAAATAACATATCTTAGCTGTCTCTCCCTATCATTGCATAACATACCCAGCACATGAAGCGAAATAGAAACAGTCCTCTTGACCTTACTTGATCATTTCTACTTTATCTCTCCCCAAGTGTATTTTTCCCATATTTACTCATTAGAAACATGTTCTGTTGAGAGTAAAAAGAAAGAGGAAACGAAAGAATGAGAGTGAGGGAAAGCATGTCCTTTCTTATTTGCATTTCTGGATCTCTTGTCACCCTTCTCCCCCTGCCAACCCCTGGCTTACATAACCACTTTGTAATGCCAGCATTTCCTACTTCCTAATGAGTAAATATTTACTTCTTATCTTCCGATCTTTTATAATCTGCCCCCTTGATACCAAGCAGACCTCGACCAGAAACTAGGACAGACTTGCGACGTAGCTTAACAATGTAATGTAATTATGCTGCATTGTTAATTAATGCAATGTAGTTTTTGGACTCTCCTAAACCTGGTTTAATTTTTTGCACTTATAAAGGCCTTGTTCACCAGAGAAAGCACAGTTAACAAATAGCAAGTAAATAAGGAGTACAGGGAACATGAGCAGTAATAACTCAGAAAAGGAAAATATCACTGTTCTGACAGCACAAATGAAGTCATGGTGGCACCAAGACTGTAAGAGTCAGAGCACTCAGGTGGTAGCCACAGGCCTTGATCAGCAATTTCCAATTAGTCAGAGTCATGGCTAAGGGCAGAGTGCAAAGTGTTCAAGACATATCAGCAATAAGTGTGAAGCAGAAAAGTGGAAAAGTTTTTAAAAAATAATGACTTGGAAGCCAGAGATGAAACCAGGACCACTGGTCACAGCTGGGAAAAATGAAGCTAAAGGTGGAGATAGCATGGAGGAACTGAGTCACAGGCCAAGGGACAAAAACAAGGGCATAAAGCATGGAACACCATGAGTCAGTATTCCTCTGGATAATGAGCAAGGACAACTTCTCCATGAAAAAGCTGCCCTTGAGAGGGGCTGGATGGCTGTGCCTCTGAATCTGAACTTGGCAATGACTTGGGCTGCTTTAGGGCCTGTCACTTGCCATGTGAGGATCTGGTGGACACTAGGACCCCAGCACTAGTAGCTTTAAAAGAATTTAGATCTCACCAGAGAGGAAGGAAGAATACTATTCCAAAATGTAATCATGTAATAAAAAAAAAAAAAAAACAAGATAGGATCTGAGAGCAGGCATTGTATGATTTCTATTCTTTTATATTTAAGGTGCATTTTGTGGCCCAGAATGGGGCTTATTTTGGTGAATGTTCCATGTGAGCTTGAGAAAAATGTGCATCCTACTGTTTTTGGATGAAGTAGCCTAAAGATGTCCCTTATATCCAGTTGATTGGGGGTGCTGAGTTCAACTATGGGAAGAAAGAAAGAAAGAAAGAAAGAAAGAAAGAAAGAAAGAAAGAAAGAAAGAAAAAGAGAGAGAGAGAGAGAGAGAGAGGAAGGAAGGAAGGAAGGAAGGAAGGAAGGAAGGAAGGAAGGAAAAATAGAATCAAGGCAGAAGGAAGAAGGAAGGGAAAGGAGAAACAAGTTGAGGCAGATAGGTCCAGATAGCAGAGGACTACATTTCCAGATTGTAGTTAAATCAATAAATTCAGACCTTAAAGGTTCTTCTTTGGAGGAGTACTGGAGGAGTTCATATATGCTGAACCAAGAGCATTAAAAATATATATATTTTTTATTGTACCTTGAACCTTTTAGAAATCATATAAATTTATAAATTTATATAAATTAGTAAAATTCATAAATCTTATAAAATGCTATGATAATGCAAAGTGAAAGCAATCAGCAAAAAATGAAACTTTTTCCAAGATTCCCAAACATGGTTCAAGTTATTAATATGTATTAATAAATATATAATTAATAATTAATGTATATTCTTATACATAAGTAGATACATTTATGTGTGTGTGTGTATTCCAATAGGTTTGAGAGACACTGAGAGACAATTTAACAGGTTTCTTTACTTCAGAACTGATGTCATTTAAATCTCCAGGAAGGGGATCTATTTGCATCCTCCCAAATTGCTTGACCTTGCACAAATTTTTGTTGAAATACCTAGTGCCATCTTTCCTAGAGTTAGCAGTCATCGGACCATCAGTTTGGGAGATTCTGTTTTCATTTACTGGTTGGTTCCTAAGCAACCAAGCAGTTTGATTGATTCTGTTCACTGAGTGGGATGGCTTGGAATAAAATAAAACATCAGGGGTAGAATCCACCATCTCCAAATTGCCAAATTCTTGGTATCGTCCCTAAAAAAATGTTTCATGCATAGTACACCAAATCTCTTATGGAGACAATGATGTTCTGCTTTCAAGATTCTAAAGACACATGAGGATCTTTTGTTCCTTGTGGTAATTACTTTCAAATTCCATTTTGCTGGTAAGACACAGAAAGCCCAAGTTTTAAAAACGACTTATGAACAGATACACAAAACTTCAGTGTATGTATCTTATGCAATGAGTGTATTTTCAGACACTCAAAAAACAGGACTAGGATGTAGCTGTTGGAATACATCTTAGTTTTCTTTTACCCTTGGTCAGGAATCAGTGGATTGTGTTGATCCTTGGAGTATCAATCAAAATGAGTCTAGCGATCCTATTCTTCCACTAAGGTGAGTCAGAGGTCAAAGTATGTTGGCAATTGTGTAGCTCTATGCAAATGCAAATGTTATTAATCAGTAACTTTTGGTGTAAACAATGCAGTTAGCCTCCTTGTTAGCACCACCTAAAAATACAGACCTACTCTTTGGGTACATCTCTACATTAGAACCAGATCACATGAGTATGAAAGATGTAAGTCAAAACTGCTATAGGTTATCACTCGATGTGTAGTCACATTGTGTAGACCTGTCAAGGTATCAAGCTGAGACAAGCAGTCCATTCACCTTTAATCCCTAGAAAAGAGGGGAGGAAAGATTTTTCCCCCTAGGGTTGTGTTATTCACTGCATCTCATAAACATTTTATGTAACTGATTCACTCATACTGTTAGCTCTAATTTCTTGTCTGCCATATCCTTCTATAAAACAGTGACTGGAACATAAAGAGTGAGGATTGGATACAATGTCTGTGATACGAAGTATAGACTCATAATTGACCTGAGCACAGATTCCCAGTATGTTTATGTCACTCTGCAAATTAAAAGCATACTGTTGACGCACACAATCAATAAATCAAGCATGAAATCTTGGATTCCGTCCCCACTTGTCCACTTTACCAGGGTTTCTAAAGAAATTCTATATTCCGAATCCAGCTCACTGAGACCTCAAATCTGAACATAGTTTAATTATTGAACTATAGCTGGTGTTAAAAAGTCACAGCTTCATGTTAAAAACAGGTGCTTAGAAGTTGGCCCTGTTCATGAGGCACTTCTATATGATATCTAAGAATGTAGTTGAGCCTGGGTGGCTCAGTCGGTTGAGCGTCCTACTTTGGCTCAGGTCATGATGTCACAGTTTGTGAGTTCAAGCCCTGCGTCGGGGCTCAGCGCAGACAGCTCAGAGCCTGGAGCCTGCTTCGGATTCTGTGTCTCCCTCTCTTTCTGCCCTCCCCCACTTGTGCTCTCCCTCTCTCTAACAAAAATAAACATTAAAAAAATGTAAGAATGTAGTTGATAGGGTTTTGTTTTGTTCTGTTTGTTTTGCCTATTTGTAAGACTCTTAAAAAAGAAAAATTGTCAACATTTACAGCACAAACTTAAAAACAAACTGAGCAACACACCAAAACATGGTTTGACCCTACTAGTTGGCTGAAAAAGCAACCAATTTTCAAAAAATGAGTAACTACAAAATAATCAGAGTTTAACAAACTCCATCAGAGTTTAATCTATACGTCTTCAAAAGCTAGGAAAAGAAAACAAAACCAAGAATATCCAAATATTCTGCAAACATAGCCTAGACATTTCATTTGGTTCAAGTTCCTGATTTATAGACATTATAAACAGTTGGGCAAAGCAATAGACTGCTGGAGCTTCTTCAAAAGAATGATGTAAACAGCAGGAAGAAAATTAATAGGCAACAGATGCACACATGAGCATTCTGTGTGACTGGCTGCGAGTACAGCATGTGCTGTTTTGTTTGTGCATGTGTTTCCTTTATACACGCAGCATTTGTGTCTGTAGATATCAGACCAAAAAATCACCATCGCCAAAGAGGCTTGGATTTTATCAATTACTGTAATTCTAACAGAAGCAATAGAGACCAGCACTCGTGCTGAGAAACTATATTCTTCCTCTCAGCCGAATCCCCCTTTTGCTTCAAAAACAAACAAGTTAAGGATAAGAAAAGGCAAAGCAATGATTTGCCAGGAGAATCCACCGCCGGATGCAACTGAGAGGCAGTTGGTAAATGTACAAATCAGTGCCATCCACAGGTTTACCTTTGTCTGGAGCCATTTCTTTCAGCTGTATTGAGTGGAATTTTCCAAACAAACCTCTTGTAGTTGAACAAGTATAACTGTTCAGGTATAACTGAACAGGTATAACTCCAGTTGCTGTCCATACATACACCTTTTCCATGTCCAGTCACTTACAAAAGGCAATACAGAGCTGAGAGAGATGTAGCCGGGGTAGAAAAAATCATCAGATTCAAAGTACTTGTCTCCAGTGGGACGCCTGGGAGGCTCAGTCAGTTAAGCATCTGACTCTTGATTTGGGCTCAGGTCATGATCTCATGATTTATGAGACTGAGCCAGCATGGTGCTCCATGGTGCTGACAACATGGAGCCTGCCTAGGATTCTCTCTCTCCCTCTCTGCCCCTCCCTCGCTTGTGCTCTCTCTCTCTCTCTCTCTCTCTCTCTCAAAAATAAATTTAAAAATTTTTTAAAAAGGTACTTAACTCCACTAAGCAGCAACAACAACAAAAAGTTGAGGATTGAGTTATTCCCATCCTACATTGTTGTCTTTATCCTTTATTCATAAATTCTACTGGACACCAGGTATCTGAAGCTAGATGTATAATGACAAGAATGACAGACACAGTTCCTATTTGCACAGAATGTGCAATCCAGCTAATAAAACCTAAAGATGAAATGTATTCAACAGGAGTAACAATAAGCATTAACATTTATAAAAATATATAGCTATTAATATCTTAATAAAATAATAAATTATTACTATGTTGTTACATATTGGCATATATTATTAATTATTAATAATATGTATATTCAGTACATTAGTTTTGACATCCATCTACTGAATAATCTTACTAATTCATTCAATGGACTCATTCAGATATTCACATATCATTTATTCCACATTTATTCTTACTCTATGCCAGATGCCAGCATCTTAAACCCTGAAATAGATACAAAAAAAGCAAAGATATCATTGCTTCGGACAAGTTCAAAGTTAACGTAACAGACAGACAAGCAAGCATGTACCGACACAATTGTGGTGGGTGCCAAGCACATAGTAGGTGTTGAAAAGAAAGCATGGGTTTGTTCTAACAAAAGTGTGGCCACAGAGGAATTGGCTAGTTCCGCCTTATAGAGCTGGAAAAGTTTCCCTAGAGGAAGTGGCATCTGGCTTGGGTTTTAAGGGATGAATACACATTTCCCAGATGGCAAAGAGCAAAAGGCTATTCTGGGAAGAGGCAAGATCATGAGCAAAGGCAAGGAGACCTCACTAAAAATGTGTACAATAATCACGCTCGCTCAATCTCAAGTCCTCCTTGTGTGAAATTTAGTACAGATGGGTTTAAATGCACACTGTGTCCTCGGGGGAATTTTGGTTTCTGTGCACATGAATTTAAGGTTCTTTCTGCTGCAGATAATTAGAGAAATAGGAAACCAGAAGTTAGGAAAAGAAAGAAGCAATAATACATCATAAGGTAGAGAAAAAAAGGGAGGGGGATGCCATAACACAGCAGGGGAGAGACAAGGAGCAGAGGGAGACTGATGCCAAACAGTGCAACTGCACTTTTTGGTTTATGGGTGGAAATATTCCCTAGGTTATGGGTGAGAAGGGGCTTTATTATACAGTTACCATGTTCAGAATTCACACCACTCAGCCCTGCACTGGGAATTGGAAGTTAAGAAATAAAGACTACCTCAAGCTCATTTTCCAACTCAGGCATGCACATGAATGTCTGCAGAAATACCGTGAAACCAAAGTGATGACAGATAATCTCAAATCACAGAATCAGAAAGGCCCTGGAAATGTAGATGGAAGACTGACACAGGAAACATTCTGTACTGTGAATAAATAACATCAAACAAAACAAATTTATAGAATTATAATTAACATGTGAAAAAAAGGAGACAGTGAAAAGTTACTAGTGATCAAGGATGTATATGAATATGGACCCATTCTATGCAATTAATTACCAAATGAAGGTACATGTAATTGTACAACACATGGTGGGCTGTTGTTATGGTTCTACTTTGATAAACATAAACTATACGCACCAGAATTTTGATAGTTTTATTCATGATTTCATTGCCCTGCCTCTATTTTTCTCCATTGTCCTGAAAGTGTCTCATATGAGGTTTACAGAAATGTAACCGAAGCTATCGAGAAGAGACTACTATAGTATTTTCAGCTAAATTTACCAAGTCCCATTGGGCCAGACAAGAAGACCTTAGGGGAAGAAAGACTTCACTATAAAGGTTTTTATAAAATGCTAGCTCTAAAATATATTGGGTCTTCCTCAGGTCACAATCAAAATTTTAAATTTTATTGAGAATGTACACACTAAGGAAAAGTGATGTTACGTGTGTAAGAATACAAAAAATAACCAATGATGTAAGTATAAGAGTATAAATTCTTCAAGCCCAGAATACAATCTACTTTTGGGCTCCTGGGATGAAAAACAAAAAAAGAGCCTGTTTTAACAACATGCATTACTTCTTAGACAAATAGAAATTCAGCAATCCTATGTGCCAAAGATTCAAGCTGTCACTCCTGAATCACAATGCCAAGTGCACTTAAGAGAAAGAAGGAAACTGTATTCTGGCATTACACACCAATCGTATGTAAGCCATATACAGTAGTAATCTTCCTAGGCCAGAAAAGCTCAAAAGCCACATGAAATCAATCAACACCAAGATGACATTGTCTACTCACAACTTCCCATTTATCCCACAGCTATCTGACACTGTAATCGTTAAAGCAGTTTTCCCTCCTGTCTGTTGCTAACTGAGCAAAATTTTGTACTAAAGCAACTTATTATTTTTTAATTTTTTTTTAATGTTTATTTCTTTGAGAGAGAGAGCATGAGCATGGGAGAAAGAGCAAGAGAGAGAGAATCCCAAGCGGGCTCCATGCCATCAGTATGGAGCGTGATGCAGGGCTTGAACCAACAAACCATGAGATCATGATCTGATCATCATGATGATTACCCCTGAAATCAGGAGTCGAATGCTGCACCTACTGAGCCACCCAGGTGCCCCTAAAGTAACTTATTTTTTTAACTCTCATTTAGATTGTTGAAAGAAGATAAAATGTAGTGATTTATTCCTTTAGTAGTAATAGTAATTAATTAACATTAATATTAACTAATTTATAATTATCCATTTAAAAATATGCATACATGTTCATTGTGTGTCTTCTTCAATCAGCCAGACTCCAGGCAAGAAACAATGGCACTCTCCGATTGGATAATTTCAGTGTGTTTAATGAAAGATCTATTTCTAAAGGTATGGGCAAAACCAAATATGGTAGTGCAGTGTCTCAGGAGTAAGAAGGGTGGAGAGCTCTTAACCACTCCAGATCTAAAGGGAAAAGAATAGAGCAAGGTTCCCAGAACCCAGGAAGGGTAACTGAAGAGCAAGCCATCTGCCAGGAGACTTCAGTAGAGGGGGCAACCAATCCATGGTGACCAGACTAAACATTACACCTTCACTCTTCTGATTCCCTCTGATCTCTGCCCACGCCCAATGCACTGGCTCACTGCAACTAGAAAGCAGGAAGACAGGAAACTTTCTGACACAATCCGTGGTGGGCAGCCTCAAGCCCAAAGCAGGGAGGAGGAGGGTAAAGCATGGATCTGGAGCAGTAAACGGAAGATATCTAATGCAAAACTCCATGAGGGGGAGACATGTTTATCTTGTTGGCTGTTGATCCCAGAGCTTTGAAAATACCTAGCTGTATTTGTTTCCTAGGGATCTGTAACAAATTTCCACAAACTGGGTGGCTTAAAACAACTGAAATTCATTCTGTCACAATTCTTGAGGCTAGGAAGTCTGAAATCAATGTGTTAGCAGGGCCATGTGCTCCCTGAAGCTTCTAAGAGAGAATACGTCCTTGCTTCTTCCTAGCTTGGTGGCTGGCTTTCAATCCTTGTGTTCCTTGGCTTATGGCAACATAACTCCATTCTCTGCCTTTGTCATCACATGCAGCTCTCCTCTTTGTGTGTGTCTGTAACCAAATTTCCCTCTTTTTATAAGGACACCAGATGTACTGGATTAGAGGCCCACTCTACTCCAATATGACCTCCTCTGAACTTAAGTGATTATGCCTATAACAACCCTATTTCCAAATAAGGTCACATTTTGAGATACTGAGAGTTAGGACTTCAACATATCTTTTTAGGGGAATACAATTCAATCCACACCACTAGTAAATCAAAAAGTATATTAAGTAAATGGCATATTATACCATACAACATACAATAAGCATTGTATTTAACAATTCTTTATTGGCAAATATTGTGCTGAAGTATGAAGGTAGGGATGTATATAGATAGCGTATTGTCTCCTCTGTGGATCCCAGACTCTAGTAGAGGAAATCCATACATGAAAAATTAGGCAGGCAAAATACAATGTGAGCCTGGGGCAGACAGAGATTCAGAAAGGCATATTTTCAATGCTGGGGATGTCTTGCATCAGAATAAAGTCCTAATCATAGTTATTAGGGCTCATAGACTCAGATTTCCAGGTTCTGACAAGATCTTCAAGGCCATAAATCTATTGTGTCCTCAGCAAATTTCCTGGACAAAGGCACCTGGTTGGCTCAGTTGGTTGAGTGTCCAACTCTTGATCTAGGCTCAAGTCATAATCTCACGGTTCATGGGTTTGAACCCCATGTCAGATTCTGTGCTAACAGCATGGAGCCTGTTTGGGATTCTCTTTCTCCCTCTCTCCACCCCTCCCCTACTTGTGCCCCCTCTCTCTCTTTCTCTCTCAGAATCAATAAATAAACTTAAAAAAAAAGTAAAAGAAAATTTTCTGGACAGCAAATAGCATTGGGGAACAGAAAAATAAGAACAACTCAGTTATTAGCAGTGAAATAATAAAATAATATTAATTAATAATAATAATAATAACTGATTACTGCTGCAGAGTTTACAGAACATCTCCTTAAGACAACAGCACTGAAAGAAGATACTAGATGTGAGCACATTTTGCATATAAGGACATTTAGGGGAGAAATCTTGTGACTTGCTCCAGATTTTACAATCAAGGAGAGAAACAATCAAGACCCAAGTCTGAGATTTTCCTTCTACACACCATACTGTCTCCCTAAGTACAGTATTCCCCCCAACCCTTATCTGCGGTTTTGCTTTCCAGAGTTTCAGTTACTTGTGGTCAACCACAGTCTAGAAGCAGACAATCCCCCTTCTGACATCTCATCAGAGGGTCCACAGTAGCCTAATGCTTCATCACAATGCCTGTGTCACTCACCTCACTTCATCTCATCACATGGGCATTTTATCATCTCACATCTCACAAGAAAAAGATTGAGTCCAGTGCAATAAGGTATTTTGAGTGCATGCAAGGGAAGCCACATTCACATAACAGTTATTACAATATATTGTTATACTTGTGCTATTTTATTGTTGGTTGTTGTTGTTAATCTTTATGGTGCCTAATTTAAGAATTAAACTTTATCATAGGAGTTATGTATAGAAAAAGAAACCACAGTATATATATGGTTTGGTGCCATCCACCGTTTCAGGCATCCACTGGGTTGGCGGGGGGGGGGGGGGGGGGGGGGGCAGGGGTGGGTTGGAACACATGCCCTCTGGATAAGGGGAAACTACTGCATAAAACAGAAGTTTAGATAAAAGTTGGACAAAAGATATAAAGTAAAAAGAGCCTAATTTAGGGGCCCCTGGGTGGCTCAGTCAGTTAAGCGTTTGACTTAGGATTTTGGCTCAGGTCATGATCTTGCATTTCGTGGGATGGAGCCCTACATCCAGCTCTGCACTGACAGCATGGGGCCTGCTTGGGATTCTCTCTCTCCCTCCCTCTCTGCCCCTTCCCTGCTCACATTCTCTTTTCTCAAAACAAATAAACTTTTTTTAAAAGAGCCTCATGTAGGATCATTGGAAACAAGACCAGACTCGAACCAACTGTAAAGCAAAACCAGCTAGCCTATGAAGGGACGTATTTGAATTACAACAAAAAGTTCTGTCCCCGAGGTTGAGAAATTGGCTGAGTCTACAGCAAGATCTCCATGCCACTAGCTAGAACAGTAAACGTGGACAGTCGTTTACAAGCATAAAGGAAGTCAAGAGAGTGAACAGTCTGAATATTGAAAAGGTACATTTTCTAAAAGAAGAGCAAAGTCCCCTTTCCTTGAAACTTTTGGTAGACAGCTGTCAGCTCTCTCTGGGCAGTGGGGGCACAATGAGACAGATCCTGATGGCACGTACTCCACTGAGAAGCTTTCATTGTGTTTATGTGAAGTGAGCAGATTATTTGGCTTTCCTTTTAGGCAAGATGATGCAGGACAGATTGTCATGCCCAACACTGAACTGCAGAAGCCGCACGAAGTCCACTTCCAGGAAAAGCATGACTGAGCAAAGTTTCACAATAATGTCACTCAATCTACAGTGCATCATGTACACAACGCAAGCATGGGATTCCGTGACTTTCCAGCACACTAATTTGTCTCATACACAGACACACAAACCCTCACACCAACTGCCCATCAACCATAATTACGTAGAGACCCGAAAGGAAGTTGGATGAGTATTCAACTCTTTTTTTTTTAACATTTATATGCATGTAAGCATCTGTGAGCATTAAGTCTTAGCTTTCATGATTTCCCAGGTACTAGGGTGTCTTCATTGGTAGGATGATCCCAGTGCTGGCATAGGATATGGAGCTTATTACTTGGGAAAAGCCAAGTAATCACAATGAATGGTGAAATTAAAAACCAGAGGGTGCTTGGGTGGCTCAGTCAGTTAAGTGTCAGACTCTGATATAGGTCATGACCTCACAATTTATGGGTTTGAGCCCCACAACCTCTACCCCCTCCTCCACTCTCTTGTTTTCTCTCTATCTCTCAATAAATAAATAAATATTTAAAAAAAATTTTTTATGTTTTTATTTTATTTTCAGAGGGGGGGGGGGGCGGTGGGAGGGGCAAAGAGAGAAGGAGATAGAATCTGAAGCAGGTCCGGGCTCTGAGCTGTCAGCACAGAGCCTGACACCAGGCTTGAACTCACGGACTGTGAGATCATTACCTGAACCGAACGAAGTCAGACGCCCAACCGACTGAGCCACCCAGGCGCCCCTAAAAAAATTTTTGAATGGGTGTTTGCCTCAGCAACTTGTCACTAAAAGTGCCACACTGAGTGAAGCTGGGAAGACACTCTGTAAAAGAAGGTATGTATCTGTGAAATCTTCTCTTCACCTTTGTGCAACCAATACATGTTACCTTCACGATAACAAAATTAAATAAATATTTGAAAAAACAAATAATAAAGGAGGGCCTATTTTAAGGCTTACTAACTGAATCGATTTCTTTGCATTTTTATTGATCTTCCTTTCCTCTTGCTTGGGTGCTTCTAAGTAGTTGCTGAAGAAATGGATTCAAATGATATTAATGCTGCAAAGGACCTGGAAATCATCTAGCAGTCCATTGGTTACAAATTGTTGTTTCCAAATAACACTATGTTTAAAATCAGTAAAAATCTAGGGGTGCCTGGGTGGCTCAGTCAGTTAAGCGTCCCACTCTTGATTTCGGCTCAGGTCATGGTCTCATGGTTCGTAACTTCAAGCCCCACATCGGGCTCTGCACTGACAGCACGGAGCCTACTTAGAATTCTCTCCCTCTCTCTCTCTCTGCCCTTCCTCTGCCCTCTCTCTCTCACATATAAATAAATAAACTTAAGAAAAGTGAGATCAGTAAAAATCTAATACAAAACACAGCATTGTTCTGGTTGGAGTCCCCCTAGGTTCCTTTGCTCTCCCAGCCCCTACCTGTAGTGGCTCCTGAGGGGATGCTGGATGCACCCCCCTCCCCCAGAGCACTGGCCTGCAATGGTACCTCCATGTTCACAATGGAAGAACACGAGGCTGAAAGCATGAAAGGATCCAACATCACTAAGGTGGTACAGGGCAGACAAAAATTTCTTCCTTGCTTTATCATCTCCTAAATTTGTCTTCTCATCTTTAACTCATTTTGTAGGTCTGCAGAATGACTTCCCAGAGGAGGAAAACTACCCCAAAGAGCCGAACACTGATTTACTTTTCTTTCCCTTCGTTTCAAGAAATCAAATCACCTGGTTGTGCAACCAATTCTTTTGAAACTGTCATGTAATCGCAGAATATTTAATTATGGCTCATTTACTGACGGTATCAGTTTTATGTGAACTGTTACAAGGCAATTAAATTTCTCAGGTTACCATTTTTTTTTATACAGTTTTCTCATATGCGTCAATGGCAAGGGATCAGTTTTCCAAACTGTCTTGTTTCCTTAGTGAGTCAGTCCTTCAGAGCTTATATTGCAGCCATTGTTTGCATTATAAAAGTAATTAATCCCTAAAGTAGGAAGAACAACTACATATAGCCTCTATGAAATTCCTAGCCTAAAAAGTCATTTCAAATGGCTTGCTTCCCTAAGTATTGCTTAGTATTACCTAACTGTGACTAGCACTGTACAAAAATATAGAACACATGGGAGAAGCCTATGGCAACAGAGGAACTTGGGAAAGTATGTGTATTGGAAGGAAAAAATACAATGCCGGTGGGCAATGAAGAGAATAATCTTGGAAGAAAAAGAGGAGCATATAAGAATTGGGTGTATTGTGCTTTTCCAAACGTATGGCTTCATTTAGCAAACTTGGGACAGTCTTTATTTTTTTTCCATTATTATTACTTATGTGTCAGCAGGCATAGCTTGGCCTTCTCCTTCACAAGCCTGATGCTGAGTCAATGCTTAGTGTCCAAACCACACATAAACTATTTTTCCCTTAGAAAGTACTCATCTGATGACTTAATAAAAGTTCTTTAATGGTTGGAAAGACAGAAAAGTGTTTGCCTTCTTCTTTTACACGTAAAGCTGATTAGGATTTCTAGAAAATGCTGAGGTCAGCAGCATTCAAAAGGGAGAGAGTCTGGGGATAAAATCTACCTATCTCTACTTTACTTCTACCGATCCCATTCTTACCAAATAATACACGTGGCCAGAGTGATACAGCCAACTGCAGGACAGAAATTATTATAGGAAGTGTGGCACAGGTGACCAGTTCCTACAGGACACTGACTGCCAACTTCTGGGTGAGTTTCCACCCCTTGGACTCTGCATTTGCCAAATTGTCCTGAGGTCAGGACAGTTGACCACTGACTCCAGTCAGTTCATGCAATTCTAGTAAAAGCATAGCAAGGAAGAGTGAGAAACTGCAGCTTTGAAGTCATGAGTAATGACAATAACACCACGAGTAATAATAACAAAAACTTTTTTTGGACATTTACTACATTTCAAACGCTAAGCTAAGGACTACGTACTTTGTTTCCCTTATTCTTGCAACAACCTTTTTCATTTCTGATTTGCAGATGTGCTAAATGAAGCTTAGGAAGGCAGGCAATTCATCCAAGTTCACAGTTGTCAATACATGGAGTCAATATCAGGAGTCTGTCTTCCCTCTACCCCCAAATTCCAACACTCTGCTGATGATCAGTACACAAAGACACTCCCACCTGTGAAGAGAAGAAGTTGGTGACCAACCAGGTGATCTGTAAATTCGAGGTGAACTCTTTCGAGTTTTTGATTTCATACCAAAAATTGTCTCCCAAATCTCTACTAGCAAGGAAATAGCAAATCATCTCCCACAACACTTGGAAACACAGTCATCAACAGCAACTGTCCCAGTCTCATTTCTCAAGTGCAACCTGTTCACAGGTTTCCCATGCTTCAAGTGAACTGAGTCTCACGCTCCAAGTGAGCAATTTATAAGGACTTTATACCTCCTTAACTTTGCATTCACTGTACTGTTTTGCTATTCTCACTGTCATCTCCCCTATGCACCTATAACCATCAAAATCAAAACTAAAGTATAATTTCCAGACCGTATGCTAATTTCTCCACAAAGCTTTTCCATCAGATCATATCTGCTGTGTGCACAATTTCCAATTACCAGCCATGTACGTCCATGCTCTAGCCTTCTTCTTCCCTATAGACCACACACATGTAGGGGTCATACATTTAAAAGGAATAAAACGGTCTAATACCTCTGTGTGACTACTGTGGAGGTGGCTAATTCTCCTCTCACCCCTACCTCCACATTAATTTGCATCAAGTACAGCCAATGAGGTCATAGTGAACTACCTATTTGCAGTAGTTTCTAAAAGATTTTTTTAAGGGTAACCCATCATGTATGGACACTATGTAACTGTGAATCTTTAAATAAATAATAAGCAAGCAATTTCAAGAAAAAGTGCTGCTAGAAAATAATTCTGTCTCCAGATTCTGAATCAATAGCATGGCCAAAGATACTTGTATATAATCATTTGGGTGGCGTGTTAGACATACATTTAGCACTTCTGGTACTTTACACCCTCTGAGATTGCATTTCAGTGAGTTTCCTTAGCAGGAACTTTACAACCCGTGGTCAAAGCCAATCTCAATACCATTGATCTAGGCTCAAAAAGTAATAATCGTAACAACACTAACAACAATAACGATGATGTAGAAAAGATTTTGTGTTATATAAACTTTTATCAAATAATGCATCAAGCCTGTCACAAAAATTTATTTGGAAACTTCAGATGGTGGGTACAGAAATTAAAGAGTAAGGAGTTAAGGGGTGCCCAAGATAGATGTACATGCAGGGGAGGAAGAAAGCTATGGAGAGGGATCAGTGAGACAATGTACAAGGATCAGCACAGATTCCATGTCCTAGATGCAGGCTCCTTGACCCTCAGCAATCTTGACAGTTAGGCCTCAGTGGACTCAGCCAGGCTGGAAGACTCCAAAATATCACCTAGATTTTCCCTTTCTTTCAGGAAAAAAACAGAAGAGTAGAACTGCATTTTCTTTACAGTGAGACCGATGTGAAGAGCTTGCCCTCTGAAGTTTTATGAAGAGTTGTGCTTTCTTTTCCTTTAGTATGGATATATTTATATAAATTATTTTTAGTTTAGTGGATTGGCCAATAAGGATGTCTTAGCATTAGTTGTCCAAATCATAAAAATGCAACCTCTGGGGCGCTTGGGTGACTCAGTGATTAAGCATCCAACTTCGGCTCAGGTCATGATCTCACAGTTTGTGGATTCAAGCCCACATCAGGCTCTGGGCTGACAGCTCAGAGCTTGGGTCCTGCTTCAGATTCACCTCCTTCTGTCCTCCCCTCTCCTGTTCTCACTCTGTCTGTCTCTGTCTCTCTCTCCCTCTCAAAAATAAATAAACATTAAAAACATTTTTTTAAATGCAACCTCTGACCCCAACATAGACCACACCTGTGGGCATGGAATCATGGTGGGAAGGACAGCTATGGGGCGAGCTCAGCTCCTCATTCCTCACTGCTATGGTGTCTGAGTTAGGGCCATCACAAGGCACCTCACAGTAGAGGAAGGTCTGAACAGAAGAAGCCTTGAGTTCACAGTCCAATTATTTCACCTTTTTGAAAGGTCTCAAAGGTCCCAACACAAAATAAGGACAATAAATTGTGGACTTAAATGGGATAATGCATGCAAAGAATTTTGTAATTCAAATTCATTGATTCATTGTAATATGTCAGTTTTCATACTAAAGAACTATATTATTTTTTATTAGAAAAATAAAGCTTTGGAAATATTAATATTTCCCTTTGCAATAAGTGTATGGGTTAGACTTGCCTTATTTCATTTTATTACTCATCCCTTTGTTAATATATTAAGTTTTTAGTATTTTACAGGCACATTTAGTTTAGGGTTTCTCTATAAAAGATGGACACATTAAGTTGAATTTCTTTCGAAGTTTAGTTTATGGCACACTATTTTGAGGCATAACTTTATCCTTTGTTAAATCGCAGTTTTATGAAGTTTGTTTCTAAAATGTCAATCTCAGATGTTATTTCTCCCTTAATATGTATAACTATTAACTGTAAAACAAAAATAACTGTATGTCCAAGTTCAGGGATAACTGATCTCTTTAGTCCTACAGACAACACTGAGGATGACTAAATCTCACAGGTGATGTTACAAATTCTTAGTAGACATAAGATATGGGTAGAGAGAAAGGGAAAACAATGCAGAAGAAGAGAAAAAGAGAAAGGGTGGGAGTACAAGCTTAGAAAATAAAGAGCAAGTGCTAAGGTGATGGTAAGAAATCATGGGAAGAAAAGATATTTCAGGGGACTTCTTTCAGGAAGACATAGTCATGGGACCATTCCTCATAGACATATTATGATTGGATCTACACTTCAACATGAGAAACATCCCAGTATGGCTTTGAACCATTTTAGCCTAGAGAGGAAAACACCAGCAAAGGCATTCCAGTATAAGAAATGCATTTTTCAGATGAATGCAATAAACTGAAGGGTCACCTCTGAACCAAGGTTTTACATGGCCTGGAGCCAGGACTAACTAGCTCATGGTCCTGGTCAGCTGTGTGTGGTTTTGCAGTTGCCTCAAGAATTCTCCACTGATGAGCCAGGCCACTGGTAACTTATTCCAAGGATATGATATAGTAACTTGAAAAAATGTCTTACCCTCACACTGCTAATCTTTGATTAATCCTATGAGCTTAAATTGCAAACCCCACTTAATAGAGCTGGGTTAATACAAAACATCCTGCTTTATTATGGAAAATAATAAAGAAGCTTCTCTGTGTAACTCAAATTATAGAATATTTAATCCTTTGCAAACTTCATGTAAAAATAACATGAAACAGTCCAAAATAAATAAACTTGCTCAGATACAAAGAGTAAAACACATTGCAAGAATATTGGGTTAGGCCGGTGATTCTCAACATTTGTGACAATTCATAATTACCCAGGCAGCATGAAACAGAACTTATTTGTGGGCCTCTAGCCTCAGTACAATTATATCAGACATTGGACTATAACATCCATGTTCTTTAATAGGTCCTCAAGTGATGGAAATATGCAACCTGGATGGAGAACCACCAGCCTCTCTATTTGCTTATGAGAAGACAGAAGGCTGGTAGAAGGGAATTTTTCCATATATGGGAATTCAAGCTCCAATTATAAGAGGTGCTACTTGTGTGGTTTGAGGCAAGTGAATCAGATTCTCCATCCTTAATTTTCCTTATCCTTTAAACAAAGGATAAATATTTTCCCTAGGAGACCTTTCTGGGGTTGTTTGAGGATCAGAAATCATAGAGGGGTTGGCAAGGGATGAGCAGTCAATAGGCTGGGATTCCCTCCTACCCTTGGATGCTTCCTTTTTCACTCTGCAGCTGATGTGATATAAGCCTCCATGGACTCAATTATTTCTTCCCAGAAAATATGGCTCTCTTGTGAAAAGGAAATGGTGATTATTAATTTCTAGGGATACTGTAAAACAAGTACTTACAAATTTCTTCATTCCACAGCAAGTTTTAATATATTTATTAGCAGTAATCTAAAAATATGTCTTGGATTATCCACCATATATCAGTAGAACACTTACTCTTAAAACATTAATCCTTACATAAAAATAAACCTCTCATAACCAAATTATATATTTCATATAAAGCATCATTTGGGAAGTCAGAAAATTTCCTAATAATTTCACATAATTCCTAAACCCTTAAATATATTTTTCTTTTCTTCACTCATGTCAATTTGACAAAGGATCAACTAGAATATCAAAAAAAAAAATTTTTGAGAGAGTGAGAGAGTACCTGCATGCACAAACACATACGCTCAAGAGGGGAGGAAGAACAAAGAGAGAGAGAGTGTGTGAGCAGATGAGGGACAGAGAGAGAGAGAGAGAGAGGCAGGGAGGAAGAGAAAGAATCCCAAGCAGGCACCATGCTGTCAGTGCAGATCCTAATGCAGGGCTCAATGTCACAACTGAGAAATCATGACGTGAGCCAAAATCCAGAGTCAGAAGCTTAACCGACTGACCAACCCAGGTGCCCCTGGAATGTCAAATATTTTAAAGAATACCTAAAACTTCCAGAAAAAAGCATGATGATGAAAATTCTGCAAGCTAGTTAAGAGTGGGCCACGGGGACATGTAAGAGTGAGCTGTGACCTTGCTGGATAAATAACTGGTAATTCCATCTGAGAATAATCTAAACCCAGAGTTGTTGCATCAATTGCAAACTTTTTCTCACAACTCTGCCACTGACACAACCACCATTTTGCACGATTTCTCTCATTCAAGGTTTGTTCTGAGAGATGCTCTTCAAGCAACCAAATCATTCAATGGTACACATATGTCATGTTGATGATAATTTCACTACCAATTCTCATTATTGAAAGCAGATCTACTTTGCCATAGAACCATTTATAGGTAACCTTTTTAAATTATTGAATGGAAGTATCTAGTAGCATACTTTGCTCTTCTGAAATAGCCAAGAAAAGTCTTCCCTGGGTTCTGACATCCTCTATTTGTTGGGGGCAATGCTGGGTGGGGGGCGGGGAGGAGGAAATAAGCAAGGGTTTGCTGACTATAAATATTCTGCCATTTTAGTTCCTGCCTCTCATTCATAAGATACATGAATCTTAAGAGTTTTTCCAGTGTCTGTATCCCTAAAGAGACTGATGTGATAATTATTCTGCTCAGCTACCAAACTTAACTTCATATTAACCAGAACCAATTGAGATTTGTAGAGGATCTCAAAAATTAAGTGTTTTCTATTCATTCATTCATTCATTCATTCATTTATTCATTCATTCATGCCCTTTGTACATTTATTTACTCATCAAATAAGCAATTCTTAAGTTTCTATTATATAGCAGACAGTATGTACCAGAGATAAATAAGACAAAATCTCTACCTTAAAGAGTTTACAGTCAGTTACTTCAGACCTACTGACATTTGGGACCAGGTCACAGTTGTAGGGGATTTTCCTACACGTTGTAGGATGTTTAACAGCACCCGTGGCTTCTATCTACCTATTAAATGCCAGTAGAAGCCAACCCACTCACCGCCATCCAGGGTTGTGACAATGAAAAATGTCTCCAGGCATTGCCAGATGTCCTGCGGGGGCAAAGTCACTTGCAATTGAGTACTACTGAGTTAGAAGGAGGAAACAGACATTAAGTGCAAAAAAATGATACAGGTGCAATGATAGAAAAATACATAAGATAAAATGGAGATAAGGAGAAGAAGAAGTATCAGGAAATGCTCTGAGCAGAAAAAGGATCAGGAGTATGATCACAGACCTTCTTTTGACTGAACACAGTTGCTACTTCTACTGCGAAACTACCACAGGCTGGGAAGAGAGGCCTGTGTGAGGTGTTCTCTTCTTAGACCCCCAAATTAAACCTTCTCATTTGACTTCTCTTTCCTACCCTCTCCTGGATTGAAAGGGATAGTTTTCAAATATCTATTTCAATTTTTTTCCCCTGGATGAACTACTCTAATGCCACATTCTTTCCTTTCCTGGAGTCTAGTAAGCTTATAAACCTTTGCAGATTATTGCCAAGTATGATTAAGCAGAAGAAAGGCTTAAGATAACACTCTAGAGCCTCCCTCTGTTTCTGTGTGGCAGGAATGTGGCTCAGAAGTCACTGTGTGTCACAGAGGTTTCCAAAGGCAGGAAACTAATTAAAACTGTTGATACTGAAGTGGGGGCTACTCTAACATGTGGCTGAAGCTGAGTGGGGTCTGTTTGCCAAGTCAGCAAGAAAGGACCATGAGTCAGGGGGGTCTCTTGCACGGAGGAATGGGAAGCAGGGTAGATATCAATGACAACTAAAAAATTGCATAGAAAAAAAACTGAAGTACCATTAAAAGCATGTTAGAAATCCTCACTAAGTAGGGACCACTGAGGAAGAGGCTATCAGTTATAGAAAATGAGTAAGACTCATATTCTTTGTCCATGTGCATTTCGGTGGGAAGACTTTCTTTTACGTTACACGGTAACTGTGATATTGGAAATACAAAGTTTTGCAGGAACACACTGCAAAATAATTTAAACAGGTCTGGGTACTCAGGGAAGACCCAGATGAAAATAGAATTCTGAACAGAAACTGGAGAATTAATAGGAAATAACTATTGAAGAGAGAGAAGGGAAAGGAGACAGGAGGAATGTTCCGGAAACACATGTGAGAAGCCCCCAGTGTGAGAGAGAATCAGGTAAGTTTGAGAACTGGAATATACACAGCCGGTGTTTCTAAGGTGAGGAAAGATGCAGTGGTCAATATTTATTCAGGATGTAAATACATTCCAGGTGCTATGCTAAATTCTTTACCAACATTATTTTGTTCAATTTTCACAACCAACCAATAACATATGAAGTTATAGTCCACCCCTCTCATTTTACTATTGTTATCATCATCATCATCATCATCATCATCATCATCATCGTCATCACATCAGATTTGTGTTTCAGAAAGTATACAGGTACAAGGAGCGAGAAAAAAGAACCCATTAAGAAGCTTGCTACTACCACATACTGGGAGAAACCGGAGCTCCAGATTATGTCAATGCTTAGAACTGAAAGGAAAGGATGATTTGTAAGTCACTGCAATGATAGGATTGAAAAATACTGATGCAACCATTTAACTTTTCAAGTTCAAAGAGAGAGAAGTTGAACATGAGGCCAAAGCTCTGACCATGAAGAACAAGTAGCAAACAACTGGCACCAAGATGGCTCAAGAGGATGAGGAAAGTGGGGCAGGGAGATGCAAGCACGTGGAAAGAGCACACAGTGAAATGAGGAGCCAAGATGCGCCCTGCTGAGTTTGAGGTGCCAGCAGATTACTTGAAACGGGGGACGGGAGTTTTGAAGTGAAAGATGTTCAAGGACATAAATTTAAAAGACTTTCGGAAATTTTAGATGACTAGGTGACAACTGGCGTCCCAAGAGTGAACACAATGGAAGACAGAAGGAAGCAAATTCACACAACTACTGAAGTCAGAACAGAAAGAAGACCCGTGGCACATCTGTAAATCCACTGTCTTGCTTTCTGCTCCAACATTAACAACTGCAAGGGCAAAATTAATACTGCTCTTGCTGATTTTTGCTCCTAAGGGACCAGAAAGAGGGACCATGATCTGAGCATCGTTTCTTTTCTATCGCCTTCCCTGATGCAACCATTTCTAAGCTTTATTCTCTCTCCTTACTCTCAGAGATCCACATGCTCACGTTTTCCTATGATCATGCCCATGGACTGGCCCTCTCACCTGTGTCTCAGACTGTGTGCCAAATCAGGTGTGGGCTTTGGGAGGGAGTACAGTTTACTCCTTTTGGAGAAAATAGTGACTTCCCTCTAAAGGACACTGGGCTTCATGGCTTGATAACATTGAATGATTCCAACCTGATGTGTCAAAAACTCCCATCTCTGCTCTCTCCCAAAAAGAAGATCCTAAATATTAGATATTGAAACAAATACAGCAGGGGCGCCTGGGTGGCTCAGTCTATTGAGCATCCAACTTTAGTTCAGGTCATGATCTCATGGTTTGTGAGTCTGAGCCCTTCATTGGGCTCTCTGCTGTAGTGTGTAGCCTGCTTCAGATCTTCTGTTCCCCCTCTCTGTCTGCACCTCCCTTGCTCATACTCTCTCTCTCAAAAATAAAATAAAACATTAAAAAAAGAAAGGAATACAGCAAATGTTTAAAACATTTTGTCTTTTCTTCATGACCTTCTGGCTCATTAAATTCTGTCCACTTGCAATTACCTTCTTCCCAATCTGCAACTGCTAAAACTCTATCTTTCAATATCTAGCCCCAGTAACCCCGCTAGGAAGCTGTCCCAGCTCTGCTCCTAAGGGAATAATTGTCAACCCCTATGTGCCCCTGAGCACTTTACATCTCTGCTAAAGCATTCATTGTGTTCTTCCACATTTTGGTGGTGGTGGTGGTGATGGTGTGTGTGTGAATGTAACTGTAGTTGGGAGTTCATGAAACAGACATGTGGTCATGTAAGTAACAGCAATTAGAAAAGTCCCATGAAAGCATTAGCCAGGAATCCTTCCCCCCAACCCTACCAATTCATATTGAAAGTAATACTTTCAGCAGGAAAATCTCCCCCACATTTGCAAATAGCAACAGTGTAATTAGCCTTCAGTTGTATTTCCTTATTGATGATGCCGTTCTTCTCCTTTCCACACAATGCAAGACATTGTCATAAGTGGACATTTGTATAATGAATTGTAGGAGTATATAATCTAAACATCTGGATTCTTCCACATATGGCTCATTAGCTGTTGCTACAAAAGCCAATATGAGCTCCATGTTGATGCAATTAAATGTGACTGGAAAAATACATGCTTCTCACATTTTTAGCTCTACATAGGTATATAGTTGGCAAACAATTCAATGTAGTCACAGGAATTTGAAAAAGAAAGCTTTCTATAGCCATGTCTGTTAACCATCATTGTGCTACTTCCTGGAAGCAAGGGGAAAATGAGTAGTCCCGGGCGGACAGCCACTCCACTACATTGCCATAGTGAGAAAATATCTAATAATAAATAAATACAGTCAAGGATCAGGATTTCTTGTCTGCTCTTCATGATGGTTACAATATGCTTCAACTTGAAATTGTCTGGGACTGAGTAAAAAGAGGGTTTTTATCCATCATTTCTTAATTTGTAAGAATACAAAACAGGTGATTACTAACAACACACACTCTCTCTCATCACTGTCACACTAAAGTGGTCTGTAAAGTGTGTGGCCCACACTGAGTCAGAATGAGAACACAGATCATTAGCTTCACAGCGCTGGGTGAGCCAGCCCAGAATGAAATCCAATAGCAATGCAGCCGAGAGAGAGACGCAGATGCTCACTTTCTCTTCCACCCCTGCAGACCCAATTTTGCCCTTTATGTGCTGAAGACAAAGTTGTCCATGCCCAAGTCGGAATGGCCTTTCTCTTTCAAGTTTCTGCATGCATCAGAGCCTGAGAAAAGGGAGGGCATCCTCTTATGTTTCTTCTCTCACAATTGTTACGAAGAGAGAAGATGCATTTTGCCTTCTCTTTATTTGGTTATCTACCATGGAAAAACTATTGAGTTCTATAATATCTGTGTTCTCTCTTACTTGAAATTTCTCACCCTCATTCTGAACAAAGTAAACACTAAACGAAAGATGGTATGCTGTTATTAATTTAGATTGCTCAAAACCGTCCTACAGGGACACAGAGGTGTGGGTTGTCTTCAGTCAGACTTCCTGGATACAGACACTGAGACTTGTGTAAAGGAGGTTTATTGGCATGTCCTCTTGGGAATAAAACATGTAATGAAGTGATAGAAACTTTACAGAGGAAAAAGTTGAACCATGGTTTGGTTGCACAAATGCTTCAGCCTATCCCATGGAGAGCATGGAAGGATCTAAATCTTGGATGGTCCTTCAGAGTATGTTCCATGCTGAGACAAGGGGACCAGGCCTTTGAATCCTAAATGATGAGGTATGGAATGCTGACTGCCCCAAGCAAGGGAGTGTAACCTTGAGTTAAGGAATGTCCTTCCACCAAGGGCAATTCCCAGATAAGGACAGAGGTCAGAGCCATCAGCAGTCAGTATACCCAGGGTTGGAGAAGGAGCACCCCAGCTCTGGAGGAGTTGTCTGGATGGCATATAATAGTATCCACTACTGTCTACCCTCATTTAAGATTCTTGAATCTACTTACTTTCATAATAAGTTCTCTCCATCTAGGAACATCTTCTTTGGGACTCTAATTGGTCTCATTTTCCAATGAAACCTACAAAAGAAAGTTAGTAACCGGAACTACAGCCTCTCAGCTATGGCCCTTTCCACTAAAGCTAGCCTCAAGGCTGTTCGTAATACACACCAGTTCTAGATTTTCAATACCCTCGGCTTGCACATCTGTTGGTCTGGGTTGCTTACCTACCGTAATAACCCAAACTCTCATCTCTGAGGGATCAAAACTCCTCTCCACCATGAAATTCTTGGGTCATAGCTGCTGCACTTGCCTGTTACCACCCCGTCACAGTTAGGCATGGAACTGCCAAGAAACACACTAGTGGGCTGGTCCTGTCAAACTGCCCCCACTGTGACACAGCAGTTCCTCTTTCCCTTGATAATCAAGATCAAGTACCCTGACATCTTCTTTCCTTGCCTGATTATCTGTTGACATTACAAACCCTAAATGACCAGGAAGTGGAAATAGCTTAAAGTTCAATATTATTTTCATTATGTCCCCTGGTGAAAGCATTACTTTTCAGAGAACAAGGACCTCCAAACCCATAGAGCCTAAAATTGAAGGGAAAGGAAGCTAGAATTCCTTCAAGTGAGTCATAGGAGGGATGGCATGGGGGCTACTCCATTCCCTGATTTCTAGACCCTTTTATTCTACCTACTGGAAAAACAATGTCATATTACGGTCATTGATTTAGGTTATTTAATAGATCCTGGAGGATGGAGTATCATTATAGCAGATGTTATTGACATATCAGTTGCACTAAGAAAATAAAAAAAATAAAAAAAATAGAAAACAACTATCCCATCCTGCTTCCAGGCTGAGAGCCTCTGGCTAGTACAATGTAACTATTCCAATTATACATCTGAGGAACCAGGGAAATGACCACTACAAGAATCTAAGGAACCAGCCTATCCACTGTGAGCCTGAGCTGAGTTATCATCCCATTTATTACTTGTCCACCTTAAACAATGGGATATGATTGTGCTCCAGTCCCCAAGTATCAATGTCAGCTCAAATCCTGTGTCCAATTATTCTTGAAATGTCTGCATATTCCTCTTTCTCCATGGTATACTGTCCAAATAATATTCACATTCCCTTTTAGTGAAGGACTTATGAAGTCATTACCATATAAACTTGGCATGTTGCAGTATCTTTCTTCCTGATGACCATGACTACACCAATAACTACCACAAAGAAAATATAATACAGGAAAATACTAGTTACAATAGAAGCAGAAATAATGAAATAAATCATGGATATCATTTTTAGTGAGATCAACAGACTTCAACTATATATCTATACCTCTACACTTAGCTCTAACTATATATCCAGTTACTACAAATATATGCATATAGATATATAGCATTTCCTGACAACAGACTGTACAACTTGGGTTTTTGTGAATAAGATAAGAAAATATTCTACCAACCTGTGCAAGGGTAAGATCAGTATGACTCCTTCCATTTTGTGGCAACTAAACTCTCCCATCTCAGGCAGTAGGCATGTGTCCTACGGAAAGTACAATACCACACATACTCTCTACACAATGCTTTTGAAAAGCTACCAGGAGACAATATTCCATGGCTCTCTAGAATTTCTACATGCCCTGCTCTTCCTCAAGATTGTACTTTCAAAGATGTTTGTACAATGGGCAGCCTGGGAAGACAGAAATAGTATCTCCCTCTGGAGCCAAGGGCAGGTTTGCTCATAGCCTTAGGAAATGGAGACAATTGGGGTGCCTGGGTGGTTCAGTCAGTTAAGTGTCCAATTTCGGCTCAGGTCATGATCTCACGGTTCTTGAGTTCAAGCCCTGCATTGGGCTCTGTGTGGACAGCTCAGAGCCTGGAGCCTGCTTTGGATTCTCTGTCTCCCTCTCTCTCTGCTCCTCCCCTGCTCATGCTCTGTCTCTCTCTCAAAAATAAATAAACATTTAAAAAAAATTTTTAAAGAAAATGGAGACAATGTTTCCCTCCAAAGTAAAAGGCATCTTTGCTTACTGTCCAGATTAGTAAAGATAATGCCTCCCCAGAGCAAATGGCAGGCATCTTCCCACTATAAAAGATTTGAGTTCTCTCAGTTCAGAATTCATTTCCTGTAATGCAGCCCACTACATAGGTATAGGTGCCACCTGGCTCTGTGAATTGGGCCCGAGAACCAGCACAAAAATGCTGATATTATAGCTACTGCTATTGCTATGTGTAACAAACATCTCTGACCCAGGGATCTTGTACCTTCCACCAGCATCCAAAAATATGTGGCAGGCTAATTTGTTAGTTTGTAAGTAGTGTAAAACCTTTATCACCATCACACTTCTAGAGATTCTTTATGTGGCTGTGCAGAAGATGTATTCTAAACAGCAGTAAGAGTGTTATAAATATAGGCCTAGGAAGTGCTATGCAGGTAAATAGCGACAATCATCCACATACCAGTGCTCCAGGAGGAAAGGGAGGTACTAAACTATGAAGGTATTACTTTCTCAAATCTTATAACTACTTTATGATGGAACCAGGAGCTAAACATTGCTTGTGTGACTTTATTATAATGGGCTGTCTGCTGAGAACTTCCTATCTGTGCCTCAGAGGAAATTCTTAGGGAGTTTTGCCTAAGGAGCAGCTCAGAGTTAAACACTTTTATATACCTCTCATCTTTCCATTTTTAAACCTACAAAGAGAATTAGTATTGCTTTATCCCTACAGGAATAGCATTGTCAATGCCATATTCTACCATTTATATCATAATTAATTGCCAAACTACTTTGACATTTTGACCACTTCATGGTCTCTGCCTGTGTTCATCCAAAGCTGAGTCTGAGACAGAGGTTTACATGCCAGGAGTTTATATGCAAATTTAATCCCATGGAGCAGAAAGAAAGGCCAAGAAATAAGAATTGGGGAACAAGGGAAAGCCAATACCAAGGATGCATCATTGAGACAGCCAACTGCTATAACAGACAGGACTCAAACCAACAGGACTTCAGATGAGCCCTATGAAATGCATCTTAGAACTTGGAGAACCAGGAGAAAACACTGATCTCTGGTCTCTTGTTCCCCATTGGTTCAAGATGATACCATGGGCATTAACTCTCCTGAATGTCCAGGTTGTACATGTGTGAGGGCCAAGTGAGTTCCCACAGTGACAACCTAGAATCCTTGCAGCAGGAAGCGAGAGGTGTCCATGCAGACTCAAAGAGAGATGTTGTCATTGTCTTATCTGCATAAAGCTGGTGAAAGCCACGTGCTCTGGGGTGGTATCTGCATCAGTATGTGAGGCTGCAAGGGTTTGGAGTGATGTCCAAGAGTTATATAAAATGTGCTTCCTCTGCACATATTTTTGGGGTAAAGATGGTAACTTCTCTACTTCTGGCCTGAAACCAGTCCTAACCACACTCTCACCCACTAGAGAAATACCATCACTCTGCTTTTATGCACAGCCATTTCTTAACCCAGAGAGCCTGTATAATACGAGTGGAGTTCTCATATAATACGAGTGGAGTTCTCCTGCAATGAAGAGCTCTAATATAACTTGAGCAAGTTACTTAAGGTCTAGATGCTTCTGTTTCCTCACCTATGTTAGGAAAGCAATCATCACATCTATGCAAAGTTGTTTATAAAGATTAAATATATTAACATTTGCAAGGTATTCAGAGAAGTGGTTAGCACATGGCAAGGGTCCAGGTATGTTATATATCACCTATTAAATAACACTGCATCGTTTTGATATTTTTAGCTTAAGGTGAAATTTAATTACAGAATAACAATTTCAATAGAATATATGGTTTGATTTGCTTGTTTTAGGATCTAAATGGATAGATAGAATCTATTGAACTTGGACAATGTATGTTTCCAATAAATTTGTAAGAAAGGAACAGGAAAGCAGTCGCCAAATAGGAACTTACTGAGGGAAGCAGTCTGCTTTATTCATCTCTAAATTCTCTAGATCCAAAGACACTTCATTTTCTCCGTGCTCACAGGAGTCCATTCCATGCTACATACACACCCAGGTTTCAAGGTGTTCCATGCAGATGTTGATTTTTTGTTGCTGTTCCTTGATCATACCATGCTGTCTCTCAATCCATGACTCTCACAAGTTAACTTGTGCAACACTATTATTTCAACCTTTTGACCAATAATACTCATTCTTTAGGACTCAGACTCTCCTGCCACTGGAAAGCCTTCCTGGATCCCTCAATTCTGAGCAAAGTTCCCTTCCTTTTGTGCTCTCATAGAGCCCCATATTTCTGTAGCACAGCATCTACCATCCGGTACTGTAATGGCCTGTCCTCATCTGTTTCTCTCACTAGCTTAAGTTCCCCAGTTACTGTTTTATTTCCATCACTTAGTACAGAGCCTGGCACAAATAAACTCAGAAGAAATGCCAGCAGAGTCAACAAAGGAGCGAATGAATGTACACATAAATAAGTGCATGAACAAACAAAGGCATAGAAGACAGGAGCTAATTGAGTTACACACGAAGAATGACAGCTCTGAGTGTTCACTTGATTCATTTCTGTCTTCCACTCCTTAGCCTCGAGGTGGGTTAAGCTCACACATGGCTGGCACCCTCCTCCCAGAATACGATAGTAAAATGTATATTTGCAGCCACTCCTCTAGACTGATGCCTGACTGTGCAGGTCTCCCACTGGATTTCTAGCTTCGGCTGAGGCTGAGGCTAAGGAGCAGAGCCCAGCTCCAAACTCTTTCCTATCAAGCAAAATTATACTGCTCCCTATGGAGAGTCCTATTTTAATCTGACCCCAGCTACAGTCTTCATACTGCACACTTCTCCTCCCTAGTGAGATGCACAGAGGACAGAGTGTAGGGAGTACCATCCAGGGATACAAGCTTGATTGGTGCAGTGAGCGCAACCTCATTTTGGTATCACCAAAGACAAAAGTCATCTAGACCTCACTGATGTAAAGTCAGTGCCCTTAATTATTTCAGCAGTGACTTTCACTAGAGTATGATTATAATCGCAAATGGTTCCTCATTATGAATTATGAACACAGACAAGTGGTACTATTTTTAAAGTAAATAAAAATGCTAGGCCCTCTATCTTCCTTCTGAGTACTCTGCTCTTCAATCCTCATGGCCTTCTCCTGAATGTTCCTCCCCTCAGAAGAATCTCTTTACAAGCTCCTATGATTCTGCAACTGGCTCACAAACCTATAAAAGATGATGGATCATAAGGCTCAAGGCAGTATTTCCCAAAGTATGGCTTTTGGACCACCTAGTTCATAATCCACCAGGATCTGCACCAACACCTCAGGGCATTAAACCAGATTATCTTGGGGTGGGGTCCCTGCAGGTAATAGTAACGCCACCCCCACCATGAATACTATGCACTCTCAATATTGAGATCCACAAGCTTGACTACTTCCAGTATTTCCAAGTATTTTAAAGACAATAACCTTCAAACTTCAAAGTAATGAATATCTCTTTCTGTATCTGAACTGAGGATCCCTTGTACCCCATAAGAATGAATGGCTCACATCATCATCTAGGTAGCACATTCGTACTTTAAGATCAAGCAAGTTAATAAGACCATATGGAATTGAGATCACACCAATTTAGGGGGTTATTGACTCTGGCATCTGACATCAGTTTAAACCTGAAGCCAGAATTTATGAGCTGCTTAGAGATATGTTCTTAACTTCTAGGAACTGAATGTTCTCGTAGTAGCAAACACAGTTGGAAGTCTATAGAACCTTAATAGATTTCCTGGCCAGTGCAGTGGATATGCATGATTACCTGAAATACTGGAGAATGTAAGAGAAATATTAATGATACTGAAGAACTCTGTCAAACTTGAAGAATCTGGCCACAGGTTGCACTTGAGTAGCATCCAGAATTAATAAATTGGTGAGCAATGCCTTATGCACAGAAGTATTAAATAAATATAATAGTAAACAGACAATATTTACTTAACAGGAAAATTTCTAAGTAACCTCAGAATATTTTTCTGCACAAGCAAGTCATTATTTTCCTATAAAAGCAATTTCTTTCCTAGCAAAAACCATACTTATTTCTTGACCTGGGTAATTTTCATACTATGGTGAAATTCCTCTGAGTGAATACTGTATGTGATGAGAGAATACTGCCTTGTTCTTAATAATGGATTAGTTTCTACTGTAATCAAACAAGGTGGTGATAATCTCCAAATGTAATCCCTTATCTAGAAGTTGGTTCTTGCTTTGGGGAAACGTAAATTCCTCGTGTTGAGAAAAGGTAGTTAATTCCTTCTTTTCTGATAAATAGTTGGGCACTAAGATTCCAGAGAGAAAGAATATCCTGATGCCCCAAAGGGCTCCATCCCAAGTGAGTTTTGACAGTCTGCTAAGACTGAATCAGTAAATACCTTGTTATTATCACACATACACATACTCTAAATCTCTAAAGGGATGAGAGATTAAATGAGTCTGTTTAGGCACAGCCATCTGCACATTCGCTCAAAAAGATAAAGAAGTTAATTAAAATTTGTATATCTTTAGAAATAATAAGATATCAAGCATGAGATATTTCAGAGACCCACATATTAATAAAAATATACTTTTGTTCTTCTCAGATAATGTTTAATTAAGCAATAACAAGAAGAAAGAAAACCTAAATGTAAAGTACGTTAGTTATGGCAAAAGAAATGCTGGGATTTGGGATTTTAATTTAGGGTGATTCTTTTTTACTCAGTAAAGATTTATTAGTTGTTTACTCATGCCTAGCACCACATTAAATATCAGTAATTCAAAGAATAATAATACAATACTGTCTTTGCCCCACATGAATTCAAATTGATCAGGGAGAAATAAACACATTAATAAATAATTGTCATACAGCGTGTGTTAATTGTCACAATATAGGAATGACTTTTGACATAAAGACTTGGTGTTCTCATAAAGATACCATTTGAGCTTAGTCTTGAAGAATGATGGAGAGGGGGAATAAGCATTCACATCAAGAAAGCTACAAGTGCAAAGTCAGGGTCAACTAAGCAAACACAATGTATTCAGGTGCTGGCTGGAAGGTCCATAGCTGCAGCTCGGAAATGATGAAGAACAGTGTCAGGAAACAAGGCTGGAAAAGCATTTTATGGTCATCTTGTGAAAGACCAAGGGCCTTGAAAAAGTCACCCATGACCCTTCGCAAAATAGAATTATTTTTCAACAAACCATTTTCTAAACCAATTATTTACAGTTTCTCAACAAAGTGGGCAATATGAAACTTTCCACCAAAATAGGAAATATTTGTTGAAAGATAATACAATCTTATGACCACATATCCACGTGAAGCTCAAAATTCCATTCTACAGAATCATAAACATCGCTTTTTGAAGTTACAGGCGGCTCTGGTAGTTCAAGGGAACTACACACAAAAAATACAAAGTAGGTCAGAAATGTAGGGCACTAATCATCTGATCCTATTCAGTCTTTCTGAAGACTAATTCTTCCAATATGTGAAATTAGAAGATTGGCTTCTTTCTAATCTTAGGGCAAAAGTAAAGTAAAAATAAATTCAAATTTTCGGAGCTAAAAGTAGTAAGTAATTATTGGACCAATACTAGAGGCATGGATAGTCTTCTGTGCTCTGTCCTCAGTATCACGGAGCAATTTAGTCCAGTATTCACAAACATTCTAGAAAAAAATTAATCTTATAATAAAGTAGACAAATAGGGTATGCTTTGCCCATACCTGTCCTCACTTCACCTATGCTAATTTAAGGCACCGTCTTACCACAAAAGAAGATTCTATAGAAGCCTCTGCCCAGTTGATTGAGGAGAAACATTTTTGCTTTAGAAAAGGAAACTTTCTTGAAGTGAAGAAGAGATATGCTTCAAGGAAAGTGAGATTTTGAATCTTCACCTTCCAAAATATGTTCTCATTTTGACCTTTTTACTTTTGTGACTCTGTATTCCCAGAATGCCTACCATTTTTAATTATCTTGATTACCACTACCACATGGTGTGCTAGTCTTATGCAATAAGATGTTCAAACTTTTAGAACATTGTATTCAAATACAAGAAAAAATTAACTGCAACATAGCATGAAAAAGAAAATGAAGTATATGTTCTTGGATAATTTTTGGAGGATTCAAATCAACTCTATATTTTTCTTGCTTATAAATGGACAGTCATGATCCATTTATAACACATAGTATGTGTTATAAATATATATATAACACATTTATAACACATGATATGTATTAAAGTTGAACAAAACAATATACGTTATTTTGGTGAAAAAATACAGAGAACTTTTAAATATTTTGCTGTAAATTCTTAAATAATTGTTTTATCCCTCTGCTTTGCTCTGATACTGGAAAGCCTAAGACACTCATCCGAAATCTGTATCAATACCAATCTCTGCTTTATCTAACTCTATTTTAAGCGTCTATCGCTGTGAATTAGTTAGCTATTTCTCAGACTGAAATTATTTTTCCAATAGTATCACAGTATTAAAACTTTTAACTTATGATTTAATATCCTTAAATATCCAATATTTAACATGGGAATTTTCAGCCTTAATTTTAGTAGCTCATATTATACTAACTATTCCACTGAAAACAACTAGAAAAATATATTAAAATATTATATATATATATTTAAATATATATAAATATTTGAAGGGCTACTGAGATAGACAAATTGAAGCATGAGAATCTAAGAAAAGGGAAGGACAAGAAGTTGAACCCAACACTCTTTTTAGTCTACCCTCCAGTAGACATTTGCCAGATCTTAAGTAAAGCCAAAAGACTAAGAAGCCAAATTTTTTTAATATTCCAGATATAAGTGAGATCATACAGTATTTTTCTTTCCGTTTGACTTATTTCACTTAGCATAATACTCTTGAGGTCCATCCACTCTGTCACAAATGGCAAGATTTCCTTCTTTGTATGGCTGAATAATATTGATGGACACTTACATTGTTTCCATGTCCTAGCAATTGTGAATAATGCTTCACTGAATATGAGGATACATATATATCTTCAAGATAGTGATTTCATCTCCTTTGGATATAAACCCAGGAGTGGGCTTGCTGAATCTATTTTTAACTTTTTGAGGGACCTCCATGCTGTTTTCCATAGTGGCTGTACCAATTCACATTCCTACCAACAGTACACAAGGCTTTTCTTTTCTCCATATCCTTGCCAACACTTATCTCTTCTCTTTTTGATGACAGCCATTCTAATAGGTGTCAGGTGATATCTCACTGTGGTTTTGATTTGCATTCCCCTTGATGATTAGTGATGTTGAGCACCTTTTCATGTACCTATTGATCAACTGTATATCTTCTTTGGAAAAGAAGTCCTTTGCCCATTTTAATCAGATTATTATTATTATTAGATATTAGATATTAAGTTACATGAGTTCTCCATATATTTTGGATATTAACCCTTATCTGTTATTTTTTAAAATATTTTCTTCCATTGAATAAGTAGCTTCTTCATTTCATTATTTCATTTGCTCTGCATAAGTGTTTTAGATTGATATAGTCCCACTTTTAATTTTGCTTCTGTTATTAACGCTTTTGGTGTCATATTAAAAAAAAAATCATTGCCAAGACCAATGTCAAGGAGTTTTTCCCTGTTTTCTTCTAGTAGTTTTACAGTTTCAGGTCTTACATGTAAGTCTTCAATCAATTTCAACTTAATTTTTATGAGTGGTATAAAACAGGGGTCCAATTTCATTCTTTTCTATGTGAGTATCCATTTCCCAGCAGCATTTATTGAAAAGACTGTACTTTCTCCATTGAGTATTCTTGGCTCCCTTGTGAAAAATTAGTTGACTGTATAGGTATGGGTTTTTGAGGGGGAAGCGATATCGATTCTGTTCTATTGGTCTATGCGTCTGTTTTTATGCCAGTACCATACTGTTTTGATTACTATAGCTTTACTACTATAGTATAGTTTAGAATCAGGAAGTGTGAAGCCTATACCTTTACTCTTCTTTCCTACGGTTGCTTTGGTTACTCTGGGTCTTTTATGATTTCATGCAATTTTAGTATTGTTTTTTCTGTTTCTCTAAAAAATGCCATTGGAAAATTGATAGAGACTGCATTGACTCCACAGATGGCTTGGGGTCGTATGGAACATTTGAACAATATTAGTTTGTCTGATCCATGAACATGGGTATCTCTCCATTTATTTTCATCTTCTTCAATTTCTCTCATCAATGTCTATAGCTTTACATGTACAGGTCTTTCACCTACTTGGTTAAATTTATTACAAACCCATTTTTTAACTTCAATTATTTTTAACTTTAAACCCAATATCTTTTTAAACTTTAGATCTAATTTAATCTGCTCCAGAGTCCCTAATCCACAGAGATGATAAGAAAGTAAATCCCAGATAGTCCTGGAGTCCCTAACATTTCAAGGAAGCTTCAGAATCCAGGATGTTAATTGGATTTCTAAAATGGGTAACCAGGCTCTCACCATCTCTCCATCATGGGCATGACTAATATTTGTGATTTCTATCTAGCAGTGATTTGTTGGCTCTCATGTTTCAGGCCCTGGTTGAGATCTAGCCTCTCAGGTATGCTATCCAAAGACAATACCAACCAGAAGGATGTGGGTCCATGCTTTCTCTGGGAATAATTACTTTCCATTTTCTTTCAATTCTTGACCATTCTCTTTTTCTTCTACCCTAACTTGATTCTCAAAGGTCTCTCCATTTCTCTACCCTGCCCATTCTCCTTCCCTCAGGATAACTATGACAGTCTTTTATGTGGACTCTGGCTTTTGCAAAATATGCATCTCCTCTAGGCACAAAGAGAACTGTCTATATATCTGAAAGGAAAAAAGGCAGAAACTGTTTAAGTACTTCAGCTTCTTAAAAGTCGTATTTATTCTCTCGCCAAACAAGAAAGAAAGAAAATTTTTCTTTCATCCCACAAAGAAAATTTACTCCCCATACAGAGCTCATCCAGTATAAGACAGAACAAGGTCTATATTTGGAATAAGGAATAGTAACCCAGCACTCAATCAAAGTATGGCTGGGTTTGGGGTGGCTCAGCTGGTTAAGCATCCAACTCTTGATTTCAGCTCAGGTCATGATCTCATGGTTGTGAGGTTGGGCTCTGTGCTGGGCATGGAGCCTGCTTAAGATTCTCTCTCTCTCCCTCTCCCTCTGCCGCCCCCCAACAGGTGCACATGAATGTGCATGTTCTCTCTCTCTCTCTCGCTCTCTCTCTCTCCCTCTCTCTCAAAAAAAAAAAAAAAAAAAGTCTGGCTGGGCTTATGTATTTATTTGTCCTAATGTCTCCAAGTACTGAGTAGGTAAGCTTGGGTATTAGGCAAATTTTCTACCTCCAAAAAGATATTATTTCCCCTTAAAGAAATTCTTTCCAACCCACACTAGCTACGTTCCAACCAGGAGAATTATTTAGCTATTAATTTAACAAATATTTATTGAATGCCTACTATATGGTAGGTAGTGTTCTAAATACTGAGAATAAGACAGTGATCAAAACAAACAAAAATCTCTGCCTTTGTGAAGTTTATATACTAGTGATGAGGGCAGTCAACAAGCAAATAGATAGATAGATAGATAGATAGATAGATAGATAGATAGATAGATGATAGAAATAGCTAGAGATATAGATGATAGATATAGATATAGATATACAGATATAGATACAGATACAGATACAGATATAGATATAGATATAGATATAGATATAGATATAGATATAGATATATAGTAAACTATACAGCATATCATATAGGGATAAAATTCTAAGGAGGAAAATTAATCAAAAAGAGGATCTCCTTAAATTGTCATCTGGCAGGGGCTGGGAGTAGAGTAAGAAGGAAGAAGGTGTAAAATTTTTAAACTGGGTGGCCATAAAAGCCCCAGCCCTATAGACCAGATATGTCTTTGATGTTTTGTTTAATTACATAAGGTAGAAGGTGGAAGGTGGAGGGTGAGGGTGAACAATTCTTTGAGGCTTAAATGTAGCCAGGTGTTGAGTCAATTCTAACAAATGGTGGACTAGTCCTCTACCTGACTCCAACTTTAGCCATAACTCTTTACCACTAAGTCAAGACCTTTTTTGTACCAAGAAGTTTCTTGAATCAAGAAGTGGGAAGGCCATGCATGCTCTTTTCACTAGTGTAAAAGACTGATCCCTGCAACAAGTATTACTCACAAGGTCTGGCACCCAGGCTCTAGCTCCAGTCATCCCATTTGTCTCTCCAAAGTAAGCAAAGAAAAAGGTGCCAACCAAGCTGAGATTCCTGTGGGATCAGAGCAGCTCCACAATCTCCTCACTTTTCAGTTTCCTGAGACACCCATCAATATTTTGCTTCTATATTACTATCTCTGGTTAACCTTTTTGACTGCTATCTTCCAGCAAATGTAAGTCCTAACCTTTTAATATCTTTCCTCTGAAACTAGGCAGGATTCTATCCAGGAAGGTTATGGGATCTGGCCTTTGCTGAGACAACATACCTCACATGTGCTCCAGACGAACAAAGACGATGTGATGGTTAATTTTATGTGTCAACGTGCCTGGGCATGGTCCTCATATATGTGACCAAACATTATTCTGGATGTGTTTTGGGGGATGAGATTAACATTCACATTGGTGGACTTTGACTAAAACAGATTGTTCTCCAGGCACATGGGTGGCTCAGTTGGTTAAGTATCTGACTCTTGATTTCAGCTCAGGTCATGATCTCGCAGATTGTGATACTGAGCCCCGTGTTAGGCTCTGTGCTGACAGTATGGAGCCTGCTTGGGATTCCCTCTCTCTCTTTCTCTCTCTCTCTCTCAAAATAAGTTTATTTACTTAAGTAAATAAACTTAAAGAAAAATAAACCACATCGTTCTCCATAATGTAGGTGGGCTTCATCCAATCAGTTGAACACATGGATAGAAAAATGAATGACCTCCTCTGAGCAAGAAGGAATTCTGCAACTCTTCCCTGGGTCTCCAGGCTGCCAACCCATTCTGCATATTTTGGGCGTGCCAACCCTCCGCAATCATGTGAACCAATTTCTTAAGATAAGTCTTTTCTTCTCTCCCTCTCCCTCCCTTTCTCTCTCTCCCTCTCTCCATCCTATTGGTTCTGGTTCTCTGTAGAACCCTAACTAATATACAGAGATAATGCTTATTTGGGGGTGCCTTATCCAGGTAGATTTTGTGATTGGCTATAGAAGAGTTTTCCCCCAAACCCTGCAAAGTAGCAACTTAGCTGTGATAATCCCCATTTGTCTCAGAACAAAATAATCCCCATTTGTCCTGAGGGAGGGGGAGTCACTGTATAGAACCATCTGTTTCTAGGCCTCTTGACTAAGGAGGTGAGCAACCAATTCTACTTCTTTCTCTTCTTTTATCAGCTTCAATAGTACTCAATAAATTATTGTACCACATAAAAACATGTGTTTTTGTCTTTATCAGTAAAGTGTAAACTCCTCAAGGGCATGCACCATATGCTACATATACCATCACTGTAGCACCAACATACCTACAACGATAAATCACACATAGCAGAAGCTCCATAAAAGGTTGTAAGAGAAAGGAAAATTGGCCAAACTGTACACTGAGACACTAAATGGGAAAAGCTGACCTGATTTAACCCCAAGAACTAATCCAAGCATGCAGGTGTATGTGGTTTAATTTTGCATACCTTCTCTGAAAAATCACTTACCAAGCAAAGCTTCACACATTGTGGTTATAAGGATAAATTTTTTCACTGGCTCCAGTTCACATGGTTTAAATAGCATTTCTTCTTGCTATGAACTTTATTTTTATTTGAAACTCCACGAATGTGAAACCAAATGAATCAGACCAGATGCAAGCACTCGAAATGTCCTGCTAGTTCCTTTCAGCTTCTTTCACTTGTGAAACAAGTGAATTTCATTTTAGTTCAAGTAAACCCTTACCCAGGAGTGCCCTTTTCCTCTGATGGTCTTCTCAAACCCCTCCACCCTTACTAGCTGTTTCAGAGGGGAAATCAAATAATCTTAAAAAAATATTTTACCTTTATTCCTTAAAGACAAGATTTTTTTTTCTTTGGCAGTCATAAAATAATACAGAAGTATATGAGTATGTACATTACATGTAGATGTATTGGTTGTATACTCAACTCGCCCACATATACCCAATATCCTCTTTAGTTCACTCAGTTTATATGGATGCATAATAATAGGCCAGTTCCGGAATGATGCCTGACTTATCATGAACAGAAACATGAAGACAAAGTTTTCCATTTTCACATACACTACTGTTTGGGTATGTAAGCATCCAATGTGGTTAGTACATGAGAGGCGAGTAATATTTGTGCCAAATTCCACTTGGAATCCCAACCTAGCCTAAGCATTGTCTTTTTTTTACTTTTGCAGTGTAAGATTTAGACCTAGAAAACAAATGGATTATTTGCAACTGGAGTTTATCCTTCTCAACTCTTCCCATTTTTCATTAAACTCTACTTTGGAAATCCTGTCTCTAACATAGATGACCAAGCCATGAGTGTCCAGACGCTGGACTAGTGACCAAAAAATGTCATTTTTTATCCAACCACCAAGGTGAATGACCTCTACTAGAGTGAGGCCTACTAGATGCATTTTAGAAGCACCCACATTTCAAACATACAATCCTTACACACAAACAACAACCAAAAGATGAAAAGATCTCTGTATGGCATCCACTTAGGGGAAACCATTTATTTAAAAATGTAAGTGTAACAAGGAAAATGATGATATACATTGAAATATAGGCACAGAGGGAAAAACAGTATTTTGCTTTTACATCCAGGATGGGAAATCGTACAGAAGAACAATGAAATGCAGTCCCTTTGCCCTTTCTGCTCTTCTGAGCCACTGTTGCAGCTGAGGGAGAGGAGAGAAGCAGAGGTTGCTGTAAGCTGACTTCGCAGCTGACTTAGCCATGAAGGGTCTATTGAGTGACCTGCCTAGACACCACTGGTGGTTCTGCTGCAATATTCACAATGCAGACTTTCACTACAGAACTACTGATCACATATATTCAATGTCTATCACATGCCAGGTGCTTCAGAAGCCTTATTCATCCTCTCAGTCACCCTTTATTTACTAGGGGTCATTGTACTCATTGTGTTCAATGAGGAAATAGAAGTTAAGCAGAAGCAAGTCGGTCACCCCCCAAATCACAGAAGTAATAAGTGACAGGTCAGGATTCAAATTCTAGAACTGACCTACTTGAAATCCAATTGCTAATTTCCACTATGATATCCTGGAAAAACAGAGCACGAAAACTTTTTTTTTAACAGTCCTTTTCTATCACCTCTTTTTTGGTGATTCCCAGATCTGTATTTTCCTAGCCCATTCTAAATTAAACATCCTTAATTTGTCATGTTTCAGTTGATGATCAAAGCAGCAAATTCTACTTAAGGAAAAAAATAACTTAGAGAGGAAAGAAAAGAAAGTCTTATACTTTCTATTTTTTTCAAAGGGAAGTAGCCCTCTGTTAGGGATTGAATAATGGCTCCCAAAAAAAGATATGTTGAAATCCTAACCCCCAGAACTTAAGTATGTGACCTTATTTGCAAATAGGGTCTGTATAGAGATAAGCAAGTTAAAATGAGGTCCTTAAGGCGGGCTCCAGTTTAATACAACTGATGTTCTTAGGAAAAATTTAGACACAGAGACAGATACATGTAGAGGGAAGACAACATGAAGACATACAGGGAGAAGATGGCTAGGGGACTGGGGTGGCACATCTACAAATCCAGAAACACCCAAAATTGCCAACAACGCACAGAAGCTAGTAAGAGGCAAGGAAGGATTCCCCTTCATGTTTCAGAAGGAGCACAGCCCTTGATTTTGGACTTCAAATCTTTAGAACTGTGAGACACTAGTTTTCTATTGTTTTAAGTCACCCAGGTTATGGTACTTTGTTATGACAGCCCTGAGAAACTACTACACACGCCAAAGAATGAAAATAAAGAACAATGAGCCCTTGCTACTCCCCGTGTGATCTTGAGACCAGCAGACCCTGTGCCACTTGGGAATACTGTGGGGCCCAAACCAGTCCTACTGGCTCAGTCTGCTTTTCACCAACCCCTCCAGGTGCCTCACACACACATTCAACTTTGAGAAGCACTCCTACAGAGAAGTAGGATTGCAAATTGGATGGACAATACATTCTAAAGATACATACTACACAGATCCATTCTGATCTGTAGTTGAGAAAAAAAGAACAGACAAAAATACTGCCATAGGGCACCTCTGAAATGCTGCTTCAGGAGGAATGGAGGCTCCAGGAGGCCCACTGGAAGAGGCGGAATGCGTGTGGCTCGGCAGAAAGTGAATGTCTTTACCAGCAACAACCAAAAATATACTTAAGAAATAGGCAGGATCATGGAATGACCAAGAAAGAGACAACAGGAACAGAGCCAGGATGACCTGGAGAAGGAAAAACTTAAACTGGGTTCAAAACCAGAGGAAATCTAAGAGGCAAGTCTGGGTGACAAAAGACAGAATCAGGAGTGTGTGGGCAGGCTCTGAGGAAGGGAGGTGCATCTTCCTCTTCCGTCTCAGTAAGTGGGGGATCAATCAGGGGAGGGTGGGGACACCCAGAGATCTTGGTTATCACATACCTGTCACAAAGCCCTTTCATTGATTCCTATGAAGTCAATTTTGTCCTCTGAATTAATTTTTTCCCCAAAAGTATTGAGTGAAGAGTGCTTACCAAAGGGAAGCCCTGGACTGTCTGGGTGGCTCTTGCCCAGGGGCTCTGGGTCAGGGCTGGAGCTGGACCAGCTCCTTGCAAAGCACACAGGCCTCATTCAAGTTGGACCCAATCGCTCACTGAGATGTAGGCACTTGTTCAACATACACAGGAAGATTAGAGACATAAAATAAGGTAGAAATGATTGATCCCAGCTAAGATGTGGAAGGAGGGGTGAAAATGCAGACTGTGTTCCAGATGGCACAAGTTACAGGGAAGAAACTTCTCAAGCTGAGGCTCAGCTCCGGTGACCTCTGGAAAAGAGAAAATTGGAACTAAATCCCCAGAGACTGACAACAGGGTGATGAAGGGCTGACCTTAACAGCTTCTTTGTTCTCAGCACGGCTACATCCCATGCAAGGACAAAATTCTGATCAGCATTGTAAATGGTCCACACAGTTTCCAGCTGAAGGCTATAGATTCTTCACCCTTTCCTTCTCCGATTTATGGACACCACATGCCAAAAATCAATAGAATACAGTAACAAAGCAAAACTTGAATCTTTGCCTGGAAAGAACCCAAATCTCCAGGTTTTCTCCAAATTCTTAATTTAAAATTTCTCAAACAATAGAATAAACCACTGAGTCACAGTTAACTCTGACAAAATCAGTTCATCCATCCATTTTTAATTCTTCATTTTCCACCTTTGCAACAATTAAAATACTCACTTGAGATGAAAAAATTTTAAATACACTCCAACAGAAAATTTGTGACCCCAAAATGATCTGTTTTATAGATTAGTGTGATTGCTGAAAATAGTTATCTATAATTATTGCATATGAGTTTATTTGGGATTCTTATTCTGGGGAATAACTAGGTGAGGTGGCCAAAAAAATCTGTTTGACCATGAAGATGGACATTCTAAATAGCCCACTTTGCCCACAGAGCAAATGAGATTGGCATATCAACACTTAATAACTATAACACAGACTGCAAAAAACTGAAAGGCAGAAAAGAAAAACCCTCTGGAAATGCTATCTTCCACCACCCTCCCCCACGCATACACAGCCAAGATGCCTCTCGTTTTTTTAATACAGGAAACATTTGTGGGACAAATGTAGACTAGGAAGAATTGTATCATGCTCCCAAGTCAGCTAAATTTGAAATAAATCAGAAGTTAAGATACCCTTGTCCTGATACCCTTGAACTGCTTCTTCCTCTCTGCTTGTCGTTTTTTTCAAGGCCCGGTTTAAAAAACTCCAGCTTTCCGTGACCTCTCCCTCCTCTGAATTTCACTCTGAAATGTCTGAACTGAAGGTCTGTTTCCTTTCCCTGGTATGAAGTTTAATACATACACATACATGTTTTGGAGAAAAGAAGATGAATGTCTTCAGATGCGGGGTTTGGAATTTTGACATTAAAACTAGACCGTTAGTAGCCCACTTATGTTATTACGTGAAACAGTCTGGTTCAAATAGTACCACAGGGCTGAAGATCAAGTGATGCATTTTCAGTAGATAGACTGCAGCCAAAATGGTCTATCAGGATCAGGGTGTCCCGTCTTCATGCAGCCAGCCTAGTCAGCAATCTGCTTGTGCATGAGGAGCTCCTTGAGCTGAAAGGAATCTGAGGAGGATGACTGGGCTTTGTCAATGACTTTATTTTCAAGAGTTTGATCACTGTTCGTGTATACATACCACTGCTGAGCTTTCATTTCCCAGGGAAACCCAGGACCCTTCACAGCACTGAAGAAACTTTTCTCAAAGGCAGAGATGGGCCCAGTATGCCCTCAAACGAGCTTCCAAACTGCCAACCTTGTCTTGGTTAAATGTTCCTATGTAACTGTGGGCTTATGACCTAACGCTCTCATTGCATGCTTTTTGGACAGTTGCAATGAAGAAGGGAAAATTATGTGCAGCAAAATCCTATAATGCATTGGCTTCATATAGACACAGGCACTGTGTTATCAACAGGCATCTCACTCCAAATGGGATCTTCAAGGCAGCCTGGATCACTTTCCCCTCCATTACAATGTGCAGCACCCCATCACCGCTAAGCCAGTTTTCTCTCTCTTCCTCTTCCTTCCTCTTTCTCTCTCTCCCTCTCCCTCCTCCTTCTCTCCTCTCTTTCTCTCTGTCTCTCTCCATCTCTGTCTCTCTCCTGCCTTCCTCCCCTCCCCCTCTCTGAAGCAAATTACACATGTTAAAAACAGAGCTATGTGCTTTATGATTGTTTTGGCACCTTCCTACCACCAGTCAGCCATTCCTTCTCTTCAAACTTGATGAAATCACAATGATTCATTAGCTTTATTCAGAATGGTTGTGCGATACACTCTTGAAGGAGCCATCAGCCAGTTACAGTGCCCAAATAAATGGACTTAAAAGGAATAGAATAGCTGCACCCTTAACTAAATTGAATGTGACAGAGACTCGTATAAGATTTTAGTCATATTTAACACAATTAAAATTAAGTCAGCATAAATGCACTGAGCTTTAGAAGTCACTTCCTCTCTGCTCCTGGAGAAGAATCAGGATCATGATATGTCGCGAATGTTTTGAATAAGAGGTGAGGTCCTAGTCTATATGTCTTTGAATTCTACGACGTCAAGATCCTAACACAGCAGAAAAAATGACTGGAAAGAAAATGATTGACAGATGATGAATCTGAGGTAATATAATTTAATTTTTAAGAGTCAGGTCAAAAGAAAATGGTATTTCAGATGATCAAAAAAAAAAAAAAGGATTGTTGATCAGAGTCTGTTGTCCCAGTAAAGCCACAAATTACATTCTGAGAAGCGAAAGGAAACTTAGGAGGTGTCTAATTCAATCTCTTAATTGTGCCTATGAGAAAATCGAGTAAGAAAAACACAATGACCTACCTAACGCTATCTGATTACAAACAAGAATTGAGATGGAACCCAAAGAATGTCACTCTCAGCTCAGTCTTCTCTCTACCATGTGAAGCAAGGTTCCCACACATTAATGAACGTCTCCAAAAAGTAGGGACAGATGGTATCATTATAGAAACTCAATGGTTATTGGGTTTCATTTATGAAAGTTGCATCTTTCCTTATTTCCCTTATTTTACTGAAGTCCCAAAATTCATCCACTTACCATATCAATTTCACATTTTCAGGGCATATATTTCAACAGTTATTTAGAGATGATTCTTTTTACAAATGGAAATCTCCATACCATATACATACCAGGTTCGAAAGTCATTTTCAGTCATCCACTGCAAAGTGAGAAAGAAAAACTCATTTCTACTTTGTTAAGATGGTGTCACCAACATAATAAGGGCTCACAATTCTAGCTTCTCTCTAACACTCAAATCCAAAATTGATTTTCTTTCCCAGTTTCTTCCCTTGATTATTCATTACTTGGCACAAAAGAAACGTTCAACCTTTCTTCTTTCTCCCAAGAACATCTTTGAGCAGAGAACACAGTGTATCATACAAAATATCACACTGACTACAATCTAACTGGAAACCATGTGGTCCTGAAATTTGCTGCTGTCCCTTCTTCTCTTTGCTAGCACCATATCCAAAATTTACAATCTGCTGGAAAATATTTAGAGTCCACAAATTTGCTCCAGGGACACTCTGGTGGCAAGAAACCTCCTTGGAGATATGATTCTAGAATTCTCACAAAATTAAACTCATCTTTGGGAAGCTTGTCAGCATTCAGGCTGGGAGTATCTAGGCAACTATGAGATGAAACACAAGACTGGTCATAGGGCAGCCAGAAAAAGATAATAAGAATGTAAGAATCACTAAAATAAATCAGACCCACGATCCATTTGCCTGTGCATCACTCTCCCTGTGGTACCAATGAGAACAAGAATTGTGAGTAAGGAAAGAAGTAGACTTCATAATTTCTGGAGACTTGCCTTTTTCATTTCTCTTGAGTGCCTGCTGCCCTTCCCAGATCGGCCCCCCTGGATTCCTGGCCACACACAGAAATATTTCTTTCCACACCTGCAGTTCCCTTCTCCACTGGGCATCGTATCTCCTTGTTAGGAGAAGAGCATTCACTTGCCTGAAAATGCAAGTGACTTGTAACCAGACTTAACCTGCTCACCTTCCTGGGGGCATTTTACATCTCCAAAAAGGAACTTGTGGATCCAGAGGAATGGATTTCTAATGCTGGGATTTGGGCTGAGATATCCGAGGGCTCAAAGCCTACTCAGCACTTTAGAAATTACACCGGGTAGATTTTCTCCATAAGTGGAAACACTCAGCTCTAGGATGGGACTAGAATGATGGAAATTGCATGAATTTAGACTCAGGACATTGGGCTCCTGGTTCGGGCTCCCCAAAGCAAGAGTTAAGCAAATCACTTCATCTCTTCCTCCATTTCTTCCTCCATGAAATAGATTTCAGAATACATGCCTCAAAACCCTTTGGTGGTGGTCATGTGGCTAGCATGTATGTGAAAGCAATTTACAAACACTAGTCACCTTAATTATGGAAATTTATCATTTTCCTCATTGATGTCAATTAGGACAATACATTCTGGTGATTCTAGCCTTTTAAAAGATTCTTCTTCTTTTTAATTTTATTTATTCATTTTGAGAGAGAGACAGAGATAGTGCAAGCTGGGGAGGGTCAGAAAGAGAGGGAGAGAGAGAATTCCAAGCAGGCTTCATGCTGCCAGTGCAGAGCCCGACATGGAACTCAAACCCACAAAACCGTGAGATCATGACCTGAGCCAGAACCAAGAGTCAGAACCTTAACTAACTAAGCCACCCAAGTGCCCCAAGGATTCTTCTGAAGTAGACGTTAGCAAAATTTGTAAAAAAAAAAAAAAATCATAGTAAATTATTTTGGCTTTGCAGGTCATACAGTAACTTTGACTATGAAACTCTGCTGTTGTAGGGAGAAAGAAACCACAGAGGATATGTAAACAAATGGACATGCCCAGACCTGGCTTGCATGTTGCAGTTGGCCAATCTCTATTCTAAAAACAAAATATCAAAATAGGGATATAGGAGAACAAACAATATACCTGAAGGTACCTTCTTATTTCCTTGACTTGTATCCTGCCTACCTCAAAAACTATGTATCTAACAAGAAGCTTATAAAGCAAACAGTAGAAATGATGTACACTCTTGAATAAGTGCGTTATGTTCTCTGGTCTGTGGCGCACACATTGGGGAGCAGGCTCAGCTGTCACTGGTCGCCCTGGTGCAAGAATGGCTTGCTTGTCAACTCCTCCCACTTTCTCTCTCAGGTTGAGCAACAGGGATGAAGCTCTGATGATGGAAGAAGAGCTGATGGCACGTGGTTTCTGGTGCAAAGACTTCCAGACCACGGCTCTTCTATTTCAGAGTAACTCAGTCCCCATCAATACCTCCCATATCCCAACCCTGCCTAATGTACCATTTCTAAGTGTTCTGACTATTCCTTTGGCTACTTGCTGACCCCACTCTCTCCCCTTGCTCTGGACCCACCACTGCAGAACTTTTGTCATTGTTTTTGCTCTAACTAGCAGGGGCAAGATCCACCAGGGAATATTCAGGAGTAGAAAAATTACAATTCAAGTTGTTTTTAGGCCACACTACTCTGGAATAGGTAGTGTGAAATCAGTGTGTCTATCTTAGAGATTCCTCAACAATTGTACATTAACGGTCAGGGTGTCTCATGCTTTCTGGCCTCCACCCTGTCTTCCTTATCCCTCCCAAACACTGGTTCCTGGCATATCGTGTCACCAATGCTCATGTAAGAAAACATACAAACAACAGGGCACATGGGTGGTTCGGTCAGTTAAGCATCCGACTTCCACTCAGGTCAATCAGGTCATGATTTCATGGTTCATGAGTTTGAGCCCCATGACAGGCTCTGTGTTGACAGCTCAGATCCTGGGGCTTGCTTTGGATTCTGTGTCTCCCTCTCTCTCTGCCCCTCCCCTGCTCTCTCTGTCTCTGTCTCTGTCTCTCTCTCTCAAAAACAAATAAACATTGAAAAAAAAAGAAAAAGAAAGAAAGAAAGGAGGAGAGAGAAAGAAGAAAAAAGAAAGAGAGAAAGAAAGAGAAAGAGAAAGAAAGAAAGAAAGAAAGAAAGAAAGAAAGAAAGAAAGAAAGAAAGAAAACATACAAACAAAAAGAAAACTTAAAAATTTGCTGCAGGCACCTGGGTGGCTCAGTTGGTTAAGTGTCCAACTTAGTCTCAGGTCATGCATGATCTCATGGTTTGTGGCTTCAAGCCCCATGTCTGGCTCTGCACAGACGGTGCAGAGCCTCCTTGGGATTCTCTCTCTCTCTCCCTCTCTCTCTCCTTCTCTCTCTGCCCCTCCCCAGCTTCCACTCTCTCTCTCTGTCTCAAAAATAAACTTTAAAAATAATAATAATAATAATAATAATCCCTCCATTTCTACATGTGTTATAATCTTTAAAAGTCCACGGTGCAGGGTTACCTTGTGCACATCTCCCTCAGACTTGGGTGATAGGGCACTTTTCTTTCATTCAGTTTAACCCTCTGTATGCAAGAGTCTGGTGGTTGTGGCTAGGTGCTGGGAGGGAGGCAGTCCAAATAGGCCCAGACAATAAATGTAACGCTGAAGTCCTTACTTGGTGACTTCTCTCCCTGGCAATATTGATAGTCAGGCTTGTAACTCTTCTACTTCCTGACCTAATCTTTCTCAAAGTTTCATTGCTTCTCAGTCCTGAGTCTCTCCAGAGTCCATCCCTCCTCTCCAAACCTGCTGCTACTACGCAGGCTCTTTCTCTATCACCTGGAATATGCTTCTTATAACTGATTTTTCTTGCCAGCCAGTTTCCCCCACTCCAGGTGCCCTCCCCTGTTAGAGTGTTTTGTCTAAAACACTAACCTCTCCCTTCTTTGGCAGGTGTGTGACCTGGGGAACACCATCACCAAAACAAGCAGGGGACTAGTTACAACGCATTTTCCTGGCTTCCACTCTTGGAATCACAATCTCTAGAGGGGAGGGGCCCAGAAATGGGCATTCCTCCATTTCTTAACTCCTGTCCTCCTCCAACCAGCAATTCTGTTGTATACCGAGTTGTCCAAGATACCACTGGCTTAGGGGTGAGATCCAATCTCTACAGACGACCCGCTCCTCTTGTTTCAGACTGGTCCCCTCACCGATTTTCTGACCCTCTTAGATCTGATAGGTAAAACTGGTCATCATGGTAGATGAACATTTCTTTCTGGAAGCATAAGCTTGGGACTCTCCGGAGGGCTGCTGGTTCTCTCGACTTTTGAAGGAGGGGTTTTCCCTCCCACAAGCCTAAGCACTGCCCCTCACCTCCACACTTTCACACTGCTTTCACCCACACATGGGTGAAAGGTGGCCAAGTGTGGGAGGACATGGAACCTGAGTCATGAGCCATGTCCTTCCAGCTGCACACTACTGGCATTCGGTGGGAAGGCTGGTGACAGGAGGGGTGACTTCACCGAAACGCTGCTATCTCGCAAGCTCCTCTGAGACCCAAGGCAGGATCTGCTTCCCTGACAACTAGGTTAATGACTGGCTTGGTAAACATTTCGTGAATTAATTAATAATGGAAGGAAGCAATCAATCAATAAATGAACAAATATGTAAATAGCCCAGCCTAAGGAAAAGAGTGTGCTAAATACCTTGAGAGGCATTTTTGTTACGCACAGGCATGATTTTTGACGAAGTAATTCAACACATCTGCTTGTTGGTTTGCTCTTTGGGAATGAGATTCTGGATAAGACTGAGTCTAAGAAATAGTATGAATTGTACTCTCCTTCTGTGATTATTCCCTCTGTGATTTCACCATTAACCAAAGCCAGTAAACAGTAACCTTCTAATTTATTCATTATTCCTACTGTTGAAATTGTGACAAGGCTCCAACATAACAGCTTCTCTCTATCATCATTTTGGACGAGCCGAACATTCTTTAGAAGCATTTGGATGTGTGGGTGTGGGTCTGTGGTACGTGGTGTGGGGGAAGGATCACAGAGGCCTGGAAAAAGTCATACTTCAAAACTCAAAAAGCCAACTTGCACCTATTTCAGCAAATTGGAAATTGATGGTGTGTAACTCTGAAGGGCCTAGCGGTAGCTATTATTTCCATCCAGGCTATTATTAACTGGTAATATTTTCTCTAGTAAACATTCAATTACCATAGCAACAGGAGGCATGTCATATGGACACAAGGGCTCCCTGGCTTTGCCAGAGTAATGGACGGCGTTTCAAATGAATTTCAGAAAATGCAAAGAGACTTGCCAAAAGAATATTTTTGAAATACTAAACTCAAGTTTTGTTCGAGACAAAGGAAAGACGAGAGCTCTGATAAAGTGGAAACTTCACAAACCCCACTTCTGGTATAATGCATCCAGGGCCTTCCCATCAGGCCCAGAAGTGCCTTCTTCCTACCTGAGCCAAACCCTCCACTGGGCTCTGGATATTATTACATGCCCTCTTCTAAGACTTTTATTTACACTGTCAAGTATTTCTTCTAAATCCTGTGGCTTCAATCTCTTCCTGCCCATCAATATCTTTTGAAAAATCACTTATAGCGACTCACAGTATGCACGCAAAACATAACAAATTGTAAGAGTACAGCTCAATAAATTATTTCAAAGTAAACACGCCTATGTACCCACTATATAGTCAAGAAAAAGAATATGACAGTACCCAGAAGCCTCCCTATACCCCAGCCCATACACGATCCGCCGAGCCCTAATGGAAACCACTATAAGTTCATTTTCCTTGGTTTGAAATTTGTATAAAACGACTTTCACATTGTTTTCTTTAGGGTCTAGCTTCATCCGACTCAAAAATACAGTCAATAGAATCCTGCATGTTGTTGCATGCCATAAAAGTACATTCATCTCATTGTTGTATTTGTATCCTGAGGCTGCTCTAACCACAAACTAGGTGGCTTAACAGCAGTTTATCGTCTCACAATTTTGGAGGCTAAAAGTCCAAGATCAAGGTGTCAGCAAAGTCCATTCCCTGTGAGGGAGAATCTGTTCCAGGCCTCGCTCCTAGCTTCTGGTGGTTTGCTGGCAATCTTTGGCACTCCAGGTCTTGGAAGTAGATGTATTGTTCTGTTTTCTGCCTCTAAGCTCACATGATGTTCTCCTGCTTTATATCTCTCTTCACAAGGCATTCTTTCTACCAGTCATTTTGGATTAGGGACCCAACATGGGTCTTCTTAACTAATTACATTTTTTGCCATGATCATACTTTCAAATAAGGTCACATTCTGAGGTTCTGGGGTTTAGGACTCCAACATAAGAATTTGTGAGGGGACACAATTAAAACCATAAGGAGTGCTACAAAGTATTCCATTGTACGAAATCACCACAATTTATTTTGTTCATTCTCCTGTGGGTGGATATTTGGTAATTTCCAATTGGGGCCATGCCATCCTGGGACAAGGGTTGATCCTTGACAAAAGAGTATAGAGCATGAAGTTTGTCTTTGATGTTGCTCTCCTATCCTAGGCTTTCCACTGAATATTTTCCTCCTGCCTCAATACCTTTTTCCTCTGTAAGGTTTTATCCTGTTGCAATTTAATAACAATAAGATTTGCTGATTTGGTCTTTGGAAGTTACTCTTCTGCCCAAGCCTCTCTTTAGAGGGGGATTCCAAAAGACCGGAGAGTATTGAAACTTAATGGAATGAATCTCCAGCCTTGAACTCCAGGATGTGGGAAATATTTGGAGGGAGGCTGGCATGCATTTTCCCCAAATCAAACAGAAAAACCAGTGGAGACTTTCATTACACAATATGACCCAGATATAGCATGTTAACGGATTATCATGGGATAAAATAATAGATGCATCAGCTTTTGCCACAATAATGAAAAAAAAATCCACCTCAAGTATCAGTAGCTTAGAACAATAATCATTTATTCTCACAGGTCTGAGGGCCGGCTGCAACTTGCCTGAGCCAGGCTGGACTCCCTTCAGGCTACAGGGTCAATTCAAGTCTGCTCTCACATGCATTGGTTCTGAGGCCTGATTTCCAAGGGCAAGACAGGTCACGGTTAGTGTGCAAACACATTTCAACCCTCTGCTCACCTCACATCATTTCAACACCTAACTGATTAAAGTAAGTCACATGACCAAGTAAATGTAAGTGGGACAGAGATACATTCCTCCCATGGAGATGAGGAGAGTAAGCATTTGCTGAGTAATACGGTGATCTATCACAGAAAGGATGAGAAGGTTCTGTAGTCAGATGACATGAGGTAGAGATAGAAAAGAGCAGAAATTATTTGTCTCTGACCTGATAATTTTTCTCAGATCAGCTAAGGGTTTCCGTGTGGGACATCTTTCCTCTCTAATGAGCTGACAAAATATAATGGTGGTTTATTAGTTTGCTAAGGCTGCCATAAATACCACGAACTGGGTGGCTTATGCAACAGAAATTTGTTGTGTCACAATTTTGGAGGCTAGAAGTTCAAAATCAAGACGTTGACAGTGTTGGTTTCTCCTGAGGCTTCATTCCTTGGCTTACAGATGGCTGTTTTCCCCCTATGTCTTCACACGGTCTTCCCCTTATGTGTATCTGTCAAAATTTCATTTTCTTGTAAGGACACCAGTTGTATTAGATTAGGGTCCACCCTAATGACCTCATTTAAATTACATCTTTAAAGACCTTATTCCCAGGGGAGCCTGGGTGGCTCAGTCCGTTAAGGGTCCGACTTCAGCTTAGGTCATGATCTCACCAGTTAAGGAGGTCAAGCCCCGCATCAGGCTCTGTGCTGACAGCTCAGAGCCTGGATGGAGCCTGCTTCAGAGTCTGTGTCTCCTCCTCTCTCTGCCCCTCCCCCACTTGCACTCTGTCTGTCTCTTTCTCTCTCAAAAAGAAATAAATAAACTTTAAAAAAAGTTATTTGCAAATACAGTTAGAGTCTGAGGTACTAGGGATTAGGATTTCAACATAGGAATTTTCAGAGTGTGCAATTCAGCCTGTAACTGTGACCAAAAGCATAGGGCTCAGAAAGTAAACAGAGGTGGGTTTGAATCTTGCATTTATCACACACTGGATGGCCACCTCTCCACACCTGTAGTTTTTCCATATCTGCACTTGCAGATGGTAATGTCTCCTCAGCAGACTGCCTTGCCATTGCTTTCAGGAGTCAATGAGATAAAGCACATAAAATGCTATCACAGGGTCTGAAACAGTGTTCACAGTGTTATGAAACTCACAAATAACGATTACTGTTGCTGTTATCATTTTTCTATTAAAACACTGTAACAATAAAGCACATTCTAAGCCAGACACTTCATAGAGCACATAGTCCGTGGAGCACATAGTCCGTTTATAAAGATGTGTAACATAAAAATCACTTGGCAGTTTAATTCATGTAACTTTGTGCGCCACCACACTTCAGTTGAAAAAAAGTCACTTGGCAGTAACCATGAAAACATTATGTTTCATTTTGTGGGCCAGCAGCAAGCCCTAATTACTCTTATGCCTTTTTATACTCTTAGGCCCTGCAAAGGTCTTCTGAGTGAGGTGTGCACATCATTATGTTGATTTTGCAGCCGAAGAAACTAGGTACAGGAAAGTGTAGTGATTTGACTGTCAACGTGGAGTTAGCAGATCAGTGACTCCTAGAATCCAGTCTTTTCCTACAAGCTTGGCTCACAGATCCACAGTGAACAGCCTTCACTCCTTTCTTTGCTTTGATGATCATATACAGTTTGATTGGAAGCTTACACTATAATTTCACAGTGATTACATGCCCCTGAAGATCATTTTGTAAGTAAATTGTTTTGAAACCAAAGATAATCATTGTTATATGACCATAGCCCTTTTTCTTATGCCATATTCTCTACCAAGAATTTAACCAAGCTAAAGTTACATTTGAGAGTCCCAGTAGCTGGCTCTAGGCTCTGCTCTGCATTCTGGAACTCTAATTTCATCAGCTCTATGGAGATGAATTACTGTTTCCTGGCCTCTGGAATAACCTCTACCCTTTCCACTTGAGTGTATATACAAAGAAAGCTGCCACAGGGCTTTCCACACAAACTCTCTCAAACATCACGCCAGAATGAATCAGAAAAGAGGCCTTGCATGATGGGTTGTTCAAATTGGAATAAATTGGATGGGTCCAGAAGCTCTGAAACATGCTCCTGATATCCAGACATACCCAAATGTTCTCTTCTTTTTCTTAGAAACTTCCTAATTTCTTGGCTATATAGTCTCTAGGAACATCTCCAGGTTTAAGAATCTTCTATTCTAGGGGTGCCTGGGTGGCTCAGTTGGTTGAGCATCTGGCTTCAGCTCAGCTCATGATCTCACAATCTGTGAGTTTGAGCCCCACATCAGGCTCTGTGCTGACATCTCGGATCCCAGAGCCTGCTTCGGATTCTGTGTCTCCCTCTCTGTCTCCCCCTCTCCTGCTTTCTCTCTCTCTCTCTCTCTCTCTCTCTCAAAAATAAATAAACATTAAAAAAATTTTTTTTAATCTTCTACTCTAGGTTAGTGGCTCAGAGCTACCCTACCTACTAACTGTAGAGGGCAGTCATAATTATGGTCTTCCTTAGTTCTCTATCGACAAATAAAGCAATAAACTACAGTACAAAACGTTAATAGTGACCCTTGTCCTGGGCAATCTACATTTACTGCATTTTTCCAGTCTGCCTGAAATTTTTATAAAGAGTGATTAAAATTTAGATTATGCCCATTTTTATTTTACTTATTTATTTTATTTTAGAGAGACAGTGGTGTGAGCAAGGGGCAGAGAGAGAGAGAGAGAGAGAGAGAGGGAGAGAGAGAATCTCAAACAGGCTCCATGCACAGCTTGGAGCCTGACATAGGGCTCAATCCTATGACCATGAGATCATGACCTGAGCCAAAAGCAAGAGTCGGCTCAACCGACTGAGCCACCCAGGCACCGACTGAGCCACCCAGGCATCAGATTATGCCCATTTGTAGAGTTACCAAGTGAATAAGCAATTATTTACCCACCAGCCTATCCTGCTTGCTCATAAGTCCCAGAGTAAAGGGCAAAAGAGAAGTATCTTGACCGTCACATCTGCCTTTGGCATCTGACAATAAAGTATATTCGTCTGCTACCATTTTCCCAGAGTCACAAGATAAAAAGCGATATTCTTTTCTAGATAATACAGAAAGAGCTTATGGTTTAAATTGCTTCAATCTCTGCCACTTATTTCTCAAAATCCTGTCTCACTCGTCTGTGGTCATGTGGTAAAACTCATCTGGAATGCATAATGTTTATACTGACTTGCCTTTTTACTCCATTTTCACTTTCTGGTGTAAAAGCAAAGCTTTTCTGGGCTCAGTAATGTTTTTCACTCTTTTCGTGGCAATGGTTTTTAGAAACAGAAATGATAGCAGTTTCCATATACACCTTTCCCAATAAACTTGTCATCAAAATTTCTCAGAGAGCTCACATTAATCACTTTTAGCCATTCCTTCCATGCAAATGAGGAACCTTGAAATCATCTGAGCCGTGCTTGCAGTGGATTCAACGGCAAAATCTAAAATACTATTGTGTTTGTTTTCAAAGGATTAAAGATGCCCCTCTACAATTCCTGAGTATTGGTAACATCAGGCAATCAGCCTTTCCAGAAGACAAGAGGAAAAAGAGAAAACACCTCTGTTTGAAGCAGGAAAAACAAAGAAAAAAAAAGCATCATCATTAGAACAGACTTAGGACAAAACATAATTTAAGATGCTTAACAGTTGATCTTGTGCTCATTTGAATCTGCCGGATATTGTCTTGAGCACTGAACTACTGAAATCAAGAGATAAACAATGGAGAGAACTGAAATTAAAAGTTAAATCCTTGCATGTGTGTGGACGTCTTTCTCTGTGTGTGTTTTCTTCAAATGGGCAAACCAGCTTGTACTTTCTTTCATCTGAAACCCGCTTTGGCACAGGACTGTCCTTACAGAACTCCGGATGAACTACTTAGGTGGGATTTCTGGATGGGTTGCTGGAAATGAGATCCCAATCTGCCCCCTGATTTCCTGTGTAAGCTGGAGACCTTAATCTCTGTACCCTGTTTCCTCATCAGTAACTTTATTCAAATGAGGGAAGGTAAGGGAGTCATACAGAGGCCAAGAGGGCAAAAGGGGAAATGCAAGGCATGGCTTTAAGAGTAGTAACGTAGATTGCCTGAATATCTCATCAAGTCTGAATGGGCCACACAGTTTTGCTGGGGAGAATTCACCGTTAAAAGCAAGAAAAAGAAGAGATTTTATACATACATCTATCCATATAGTTCTTTAAACTTAGGCCCTGAATAGGACCCAGATTGGAGAGTGGTATGCATTTCTACATATCCATGACCCTTTCTCCTAGGTTGTGAGCAGAGGAGCAAGAGTGAGGTTATTTAAATCAGTTTGTTTTCTTAATGTGGCTATGAAACAGTGGCGTTCAAGCCCCACTGGGCACCAGAATCTCCTGCCTGGACTCTACACTAAACCAGTCAGAATTTTTGTGATACTCTTAATCTCCACAGGTAATTCTGATAAGTGGCCAAAATTAGAAAATATTCAGGTCTATATTAGGATTCTGATTCTTTTGGAATTTACAAAGAACATTCAGATCATTGACTACTCTTTTTCCTTATTCATTTTTTTTTAAGTTTTTTTTTTTTAACGTTTATTTATTTTTGGGACAGAGAGAGACAGAGCATGAATGGGGGAGGGGCAGAGAGAGAGGGAGACACAGAATCAGAAGCAGGCTCCAGGCTCTGAGCCATCAGCCCAGAGCCTGACACGGGGCTCGAACTCACGAACCACGAGATCGTGACCCAGGCTGAAGTCGGACGTTTAACCGACTGAGCCAACCAGGCGCCCCCCTTATTCATTTTTAAAACATTAAGCAGACATAGTCTGAATTAAACATTTGAGTTTGTGTTGAGTAGTTGTAAGTACTTTCCTGCCTAACATTGTCTTTAAAAGTTTTTCTGTATTTCAAATCTGTACAACCCCATCAGGAGGACCAGTAGAGTCTAAGCCCTTGAAAACATCTCCCTCTGGGTCGAGATTTCTTCCCCTGGACACTATTGAGTTGGATAATTCTTTGTTGTGAAGGGATGTCCTATGTATGTTAGGATGTTCAGCAGCAACCCTGGCCTTTACCTACTAGATGCCAGTTGAACGCCCCTTCCCCCAATTTTGACAACCAAAAATGTCTTGGGTCATTGCCAAGTGTCCCCTGCAGGGCAAAATCAGCTTCATCTTAGAACCACTGTTTTGTTTGAAAGAAAGAAACATAGAGCAATTGAATTACATTAAATATTTCTCATCCATCAAGCTTTCTTTGACTTTGGACTCCCAGATCAATGGGAAGACCTTTCTGATGAACTGGTCTAGCATCAGTGGAAGTGAGTTCTCCCTACTGCTTCCACACCTTGTTGTTCCCGTCTCTACTCCACTAGCCCTGCTGGCTCTCCCAGAGAGAGGTCATTACTAGTAACTAATTAGTAACTAATCACTGTGCCCTTCCATCATCTCTAGGGCAATAACAGAGCTGCTGTAAAGCCCCTTCTCCTTCCACAGGCCTCTACATAAGGCCATCCCCTCCAAGTCAGGTCCATCTCAAGGAATTAGCTACCAGAGGCTCTAGATGTCAGGCATCACCGTGACCTTGGCACAGTGGTGCAATGGATCCAGAAAAAAGAGTCAATTCCCTCTAAGGAATAACAGTATTTTTATATTTAATTATTTGTTACTGTAGTTTTTCATTTCCTTTACCATATTCTTCCCCGAATCACTGAAGTAACAGTGAGGGCTTTCTTTATGCAGTCCTGGAAAGATACTGCTCTGGAACAAAGTTACTTGAAGCACTGGGTAAATTTTGTAAATTTGGAGCAGAAGCAAATGTCATGAAAGTCAAAATGATACATAAGTCCATCCTGGGACTCCATTTATTTCCAAGAAACAAGAAGGGAAATGCGAAAAAAGAATCTTGAATTGATGAAGTGTAAACACTAAATTAATAAATGTAATAATTAATTACATAATAAATAGTAATTGATTAATGTACATAGTAATTAATATGTATAGTAATTAATATGTGCATAGTAATTAATAAATGTACATACATGTATATATGTATATAATATACATAAATACTATAAATAAATGCAGAGTGATTATATTAAACTGTTACCATTAGGTTTAGGCATAGAGAAGTTATTTCTCAAATTACATTTCTGCAGGTGAGAATCTGTAAACATTTCATGATAACCTCCTATACCACTTTTCATCATGGACAAAAACTTCTTTACAACCCAGGTGATCTATGATCTTCCCACTTGTGCTTGAGCCAATCATATTTCCATTTTCCCTTCACTGTATAAACAAACTCAGTTCTATGGTAAATTTTTTTTCATCCCCAAGATTGGTAATACTATGTAAAACTTTTGAGTATATTATTTCTTCTACATTATTTTGTATATTACCTCCATTTTGCACTAAGAATCAGGCAAAGAAAGATGAAGTAACTCGCTTAAAGTTCACAAATGACAATTCTCAGACATGTAGATCTGCTGATTTGGAGCATAGTGTACTATACTATACAAGGCTGACAACTTAATATTTCAAAGCGTCCTTCCCTTGACAGGAAAATGTTTGATGAGTGTCTTTGATTACAAGGTAATCAAAGCACAGGACCATCTTTGATGTTTGTTAATCCGCACCGCATGGTACATAACACAACAATATTGCAAGGGGCACAGACAGAAGTTAGATCCTTGTGGTGTTATGAGAACATTGTGGTTAGCTTCCCAACAAGCCATTTTATTTTAAGTAGGCACCACGGTCTCTCGTCAGATCCCTAGTTTGACCTCCGTTTGCATTCTGTATTGTTTTTTTCTACTGTGAATCTCTAGGATAAGCCTGGACATGTACACAAAGTCTGAATCCTGGAATGGGAGATTTGTCTTAGAGCCCAAGTACTAAGTGTTCAAGCCTCCCTCACCTCTTCCTCTAAAGGTCAGTACATAATGGAATTGTTGCCACCCATGCTCAGATGGAAGCAGTGTGTTCAACTTAATATTCCATTCTAATGAAAACAGTGAACACATATCCATTCATCTTCCTGTCCCCACCCTTTCCAAGGATCTACAAAAAGGGAGGGGACAGGTGGGGCTTTCTCTTTTTAATCAAGTTTCCGGGAGTTTTCTCTTATTTCAACTGGGAATAGCTTACTAATAAGCAATTAATATTCCCTAATTATCATCTTTTCACAAAAATTTCCAAATCCTCTCTGATAAATAGAAATCATTTTCCAAATGTGTTCAGGGGAAGTAGGAACATCCTCAAATACTGTCCCCTGACACAGGGATACGTGGTCATCACCTCTCATAATCTGGATTTGAGAATTTTCACCCAATATAAATGGCAACTGCTTAATATTAGCAATGAGTAGGAAAGTTCTGGGACAAAATACTATTACCGTTGCATTTTATTAACTGGATATTATTCTCACTCCTTCACTGCTACTTATGAAAGTTAAATGTCAGAAAATCACGCTAAATACAACTATTAGAAAAATAAATCTCTAAACAAAATTCTCAGTAAGTTGAATGGAAGGAAGAGAAAAGAGTCAGAATGTGGAAAGACCGAAAGCTCATAATTATCATCCGTCTCATTATAGAAGTGAAATCAACACAGCTATAGATCTAGCTTCCCTTCAGCTCTTGAAGGCTGACAAAAAGACGCAAATCTGCAGTTTGTCTACACCTGCTATGTAAATAGAGTATGAATGGTCACTTCTGTGAAAGCCCTTGGAGGTTTTATGAGATCGTATCTACTGCTTTTTAGGCAATCCCAGCTTGTTTCACTTCTGCCCAGGAGACTTCCTCCTCTGTCTCCTCCAAATCCAAGTCAGTCTGATACCTCTGCTCGAACGTTTCAGAAGGATTTTCAGAAGGATCACAACCCATTTTTCTAAATAGGAACAATTCTTGAGTGACCTAAGCAAAGTATCTGAAATTCCTAAATATGACTTACTTTATGGTTATTGGAAAAATGTTTAGCAGTGAATACAAAAATAGAATATGCTTCTTTGGTTTTCCTAAATACATAGGAAATTATTCAGTAAAAAAATAATAATGATATTAAGTACCCTTATTATAATTATAATGTGTTGCTATTATACCATATTCCTCCCTAAAACTCCCATGTAACCCCTCCTCCCCATCTTTATTTGCTGACCTTTTATCATTTATTTTATTTACTTTATTATTCAGAATCTTTAAGGCTCAAATAATTTAAAAGATATGATCAGCTATCTACAAACAGGCTGGTTAGTTGGTCTTTTTTCACTTTGGCTATTTTTAATAGGACCTATTGTTTTAGATTACTATTTGAGAATTTCATGGATTCACTCCTAGATGCAGGAGATAAGAAAACATTTAATTCATAACTTTTATATTAACCAATGTGGTAAAAAAAAAATCCATACACAAAAAACGAAGTTGTCTTTCTTTGAATGAATCTTGCCTGAATAAAACAACGAAAGAAAGCTAAAAATGAAATTTAATGGTATGTAGTCTATTTGTAAATGAATGAATATTGAAATCATCCACACTATGGACATACTTTAAGGTCTTACATAGTTTTTAATTTTTTTTTATTGTGATTTTTTTAAATGTTTATTTTTGAGAGAGACAGAGAGACAGAGCATGAGTTAGGGGAGAGCAGAGAGAGAGGGAGACACAAAATCCAAATCAGGCTCCAGGCTCGGAGCTGTCAGTACAGAGCCCATGAGGGGCCCAAACTCACAAATGGTGAGATCATGACCTGAGCCGAAGTCAGATACTTAACTGACTGAGCCACCCAGGCACCCCTAGGTCTTACATAGTTTTAATTGCTTTATTTAATTGTTTTAATAGTTTTTAACTGCTTGTTCTACAGTGATGCCTAAGACTATGGCATATGATTCCCTTCAAAGTATATCAAGTATTGTGAATGCTTTTGTTCAGATGTATCAAATTAACAGTAAAACAGTAAATATGCCCAAAAAATGTGATTAGCTATCTAAACAGACTTCTTGATTATCAAAATAAATATGGATTACCAGCCATACAAAAAAAATCAAAGTAATCAATGTATCAGGAAACGGACATTATTTCAAGTGGACTTATTTTCCTACCTGGTTTATGATTCCTGTTTCTAATCCAACAGTTCACAGTGATAATCTTTACTTTGAACAATTCCATAATTTGAATTTATTTTTTATTTTGTTCCTTTAACTCTCCCATCCATAATAGTAACTACATGATTTTTTAATTTAGCATTATTAATGTTTAAATCTCAAGCTAAAGCACTCAATCAAAAAGAGACCTCTGATTCTTGAATCAACCCTTTTCATACATTCTATTTTTAGAATAAGTTATGTAGTCTGTGGTGTGTCCAATAGGCTAAACGTGATGAAATGTATAAACCCTTACAAGTAAAAATGAGGCCCATTAGTCAAATTGTGCTTTTAATCTATAAAGGCATTACATCATGAGTCATTTGGAGGAAAGGGTAGAGTTTCCTCCTGAATTCATTACAGCATGAAAAGTAACATTTAGAAGGGAGAGTTTACAAAACGAAATTGTACCTCTCAGGTAAAAGTATTTTTCCCATGAGAAAGTACACCTTCTATTTAAAAAGAGACCAACAGTATTCTTTCTCTATTTCATCATGTATAAATGACTGGAAATTCATGAGCTCATTAGTAAAATCTCTGGGACTCTTGATGCAAAAAAAAAAAAAAAATGAGGCAGTGCAAATCAAGGCTATATAAAAATATAGCAAAGACAGATCATTTTATTTGAGGAAGTGGTATGTGTAAATTTTTAAACAACTCTAGAAATTTTTCTAGAAATATAAAAATCCAGTCAAAACTATTTCTTGAAGAACACGATAAAACTAATGGCTTGTCTTACATTTTTATCTTATAATTTACTAAACTTAATATCCAGGAACTCCCAACACTTATAGACTTGATTCAACACTGAGACACCTAAAAATTAAAATTTTAATGTAATTTTCTGTGACTTCAATGTTACGTCTAAGGTAAACCGTTCCTTTCTTAGAATTAATTTTTTAAAGATGCCACAAAAAAAGGTCATAATATAAAAATCTATAAAATCAGTTCTTTTTGCTTCCAAAAAATATCTTTGTCCCTCAGTTTTCTCATTGTGAATGTAGAGTTTTACGAATCCTTACCTATTTCACAAGGGTATTGTGAAAATGAATTGAAATGATATATTTGAAAGTATTAGAAATATGGACTATATCTATGTCATGGAATGAATAATTAAAGGAATTTGACCATATTTACCCTGGATAAAAGACAACTTGGGTTGGATAGAATAGAAATATTTCAACAATTGACGCATGGAAGCAGGATTAGAACTACTACCTATATTGCCTCAAACACACACACACACACACACACACACACACACACACACACTAGAATCAGTAGGCAGAAATAATAGAGTGATAGATTTGGACTCAAGAAAAAGGAAGACATTTCTAATAGAACTTTAAGAAGCATAAGTTTCCATATAAGCTTTAAAAAATAAAAAAATGTGTAAAGTATAAACGTGTAGTTATTGTTATTGTTGTATTGTTATTTTCAATACTCTGCATACGTGTCCAAATTATGTGAAGCATGGGTTTCTCAAAGTTGTAAGGTGCTTTCACATGGGCAACATTTCTATACCTTCAGCATCTCCACATTAGGGGGTAAGTAAGCAAGCAGAAATGCCAGAAGTCCCAGAAGGAGCACACCAGGAAACATAGTCTACCAAGAAAATAATGTAACCGATGGAAGAAAGGGCAGGGAGGAGAGGCACAGATAAAGATGAGAACTTATCCAATGACACTGCTTTTCCCTAGAACTAGCTCTCTGACTGCACAAAATGAAGAAACAGATCATTTATATGGCTTGGGCTTAATCAAGTTGATAGGATGCATGAGTTTAAGGTCTTTGTATTTAGCTGTGTGTAGATAAAAATCCAATTTTTTTTTAATTTTGTGATTATTCAAGTAATTTCCTATAATTATTAAGAATAAGAGCAGTAATCACCTAATAGATCACACGTAGTCTACTTAACTCAGGCCCTAACCCTTTCTTCTCCCCACTATCAGTGTTCTTTGTTGTTGTTGTTCCATGAATTATCCAGATAATTTCTGCAAAGTTCTGTATCTTTGCCTTTCTGGAAATACCCTGGGGGTACTGTGAACACAATGCTAACACTCAGAAAGTGTTCTAAAGAACTTTGGCAACACCTAGCCTTTGGCATGGGAGGCCTAGAACTACCTCATAGACCAATTTTAGTATCAAATTCAAAGGGTATTCAGTATTAAATCAAAAGGACATAAAATTTTATTTAATAAACATATTGAGGTGTCTTGGGCTAGGAGTTGGAGCTGTAAAGATAAACATCACCAACAAGATGCTGTGGTCCAATAGGCCCACTGTCAATCTACCCAACTCCCACCTCAAAATATGTATGTACGTATATCCAGTGGCCTCAGATGAATTCAAGTACCTTATCATAAAGAAACTTCACAAGTGAACATTAGTTCTAAATACCCTTTAAATAGATTATCAAACTGACTGATAAAATTGAGTCTAGGGCAAATGATAATTCTATAAAGTTTTTTTATACGTAAAGGCATATATATATATATATATATATATATATATATATATATATATAATCCACCAAAAGAAACTGATTGCAAGTACTATTTATTAAATTAGCTTTTAATTATGAACAGTTGAAAAATCAATTCTGGGTAATTATGGCAATATAAGTTGAGTGGTGGCTTGTCTAAAAAGCTGAGTATCCTTAGTTTTCAATCATCTCTCCAGAAATGGGAACTCTGGTGAAATCCAAAGATCTTGAAGTATTCAAGAAAAGTCATCCTATTATAAAAACAGCAATGTCTCATTCCTTAGGTTTTTTTTTCTTTTTAGCCACAAGAACCCACTAAAATAATTATCCAGGTTACAAATCATTCCAACAGGAAGCAAAGGCTCAGAAAATCAAACATATTTAACTGGCTAGAAATCATAAAATAAACAGGATGTCCAAGCTAAAATTTTGAAATATAACAGTCATTTGTGTTTTATTCGGATCAAAAAATAATGATTTGTAGCAAATAAATACAGCCCATATTAGGCAGATGTAAAAATTCACCTCTTTCATGGTAGATCAAAATGATAATGGAAATACAGAATGTCTGAACTTGGCTGAGACACAACAGTACCAAAGAATACCCTGTATATGATTCTTCATTCCCCTTGTTTCATCTTTTTCCTCTCTCCATGAATCTTTATTCTCTTAAGATTGGGAAGAAGAGGGGGTGGGAGGGAGGAGAGGGTGGGTGATGGGTATTGAGGAGGGCACCTTTTGGGATGAGCACTGGGCGTTGTATGGAAACCAATTTGTCAATAAATTTCATATATAAAAAAAAAAAAGATTGGGAAGAAGAAGGAAAAAATGGAAGGTAGAGGGGGTGGGATTTTTGGCCAAGAAAAAAAAAAGCTTTGGGAGGATAGGAAAATGCCACTCAAGCAAGATCCCACCTCAAAGTATGATCAAGCCACAGGCTGCCATTTTATGAGACTTTTTTCTTCAACGTGTTTTAAGTGTTTATTGAGGTATCCTTGGAATTAAAGTCCTGCTTAAGAAGGACTTCTGTGCACCCCAAATCAATTTGAGTTCAGCTCCATCCTGATGCTTGTGGTGTGATGCCAGGTACACACACACACACACACACACACACACACACACACACACAGTACTGTGGTCCTCAGATGCAGACCACCTCCATTATATGAGACCTAAAATGCAGATTTCCAGATCTCCTGGGGCAGGGCCCAGAAATTTGTATTCTAGGAGCCCTCCAGTTGATCCTGAAACTGGCAGTTCAGGAACTACTAGTAGGAAACTCACAGACATCACTCAAGATGATTCTCAGAAAACAGCTGCCACAAATTATTTACAAAGGCAAAGCGCACAGTACTTCCCTTTGTGTTCCTGTTCACTTCCTCCCCGGGCACCCTCTTCTAGAACTGAGTCATTGCAATTTGTGATTCCCCAGGGCCCACACGGTCCTTGGCACAAAATAAACATATGATAAATGTGTGTAATGGGATTCATGTCTTCTTCTAATCTTACCGATCTTTAGCTCTCCTTTCCTCTCATTTTCCTTCTCATTCTTACTTTGCTTCACTTCCTTCTCACCATTACACTACCCTACCCCATTCTCCAACAGCCTAACCCACTGCCACGACATCTGGAGATGAAAGGAACTGAGGGATACTCTTTCAGTTCAGAGACAGAAATTGACAGGCAGGAAATTTATTGCTCGATTTATAATGGTCTGCCCAATACCATTAATTTTTTAGTCTGGTTTTGCTAAGGAATAAAATCCTGAACCCCTATGCTGACCTGAAACAATGAATTCACTGCTATGCTGATCACTTGAATCAGAACCACCTGGCATCCTGCTTAAATATACAAATCCCTGAACTCACCCCAGACCTGTCCAGTCAGAACCCTTTGGGGAGGAAGGTGCATGGCACTTGCCTTTCTCGTGAGCTCTCAGGGTGATTCTCAATGCACCACTCGGTTTGAAAAACACCATGCTAGAACAGCTGAGCCAATTTCTAACTTCCTTGAGCTAAGGTTTTCTCCACATTTTTCTCAAAAAGACCTTTAATAATTCATTCATTCAATATTCATTAAGGGCCTATCCAACTTCTGGATTCAACAAGAAAATGAGCCTGAGTTTAAATATGCCAAGTATCTTTTACCTCTTATAAGAAAGTAAATGTTTAATCAAGAAAACAATATCTTTTGCAGACCAGGGATTTTGAAGTGGTTTATTAATTACACCTTTAGAATAAATTTCTAATTGCAAAAGTAATGTTAAAGTGTTTCATTTGAATCCATCATTATGAATATCGATGGCTCCCTAGTAAATAAAGGTTATAAAATTAGTATAGTAATAAACAATGAATGCTTTATCTGAATCAATAATGATACAGATGCCATTTGGAAGCATAATGTCCATTATGCTGAGAGCATGACTTCTTCCATGGATGTTATACCTGTGTGGCTGCACAGGAATCTGCTCTCAGAAGGGACCCAGCACTTGCTTTAATGTTCTGCTGTTGCCTTCCTGACATTTTCAACAATCCAATCTTCAAACCTGAGTTTTGTAGGGTTAGCGTGATGAGACAATGAAGCATGTGTGTGAGCAGAGGATATATAATACAGCTAGGACGTGCACAAGTATAGGTCCATTCATGGCTGGAAGTGAGCAGCCTGAGCATTTGGCTTGGCCAATCATTGCGCACACGTGGAGTAGTCCTGGGCACCTCCTCAGGGCCTCCAGGAGCAGCCACAGCAAGACCAGGACCCAGATTGGCACTGGCATTGACAGTAAAAACAGCAGCAGGGACAGCAGCGTCCACAGCCCTGGAGGACAGAAGGGGCCTCCCATGGGAAAGGACCCGCAGTGGGAGTCCAGCTGGCCTGACCATTCCAGGAGCTCTCCTCCCTGCAGCATCTGCATAGATACTAACTCTCTGGCCCAAGCACGGGGACAGGAACTTCCAGTACATGAGCAATAAACTTTGTCAATAAATTATTAGAGCAGAAGTAGAAGTGTACACATGGACATTGCAATAAGACATATCAGGGAGCTATTAGAATTTTTCAAAGGTTTTGAAAATGGCTACAATGTTGCAAAGCAAATATCCACAGGCTTAGGAATACAAATTAAATTTAAAGATCATCACATCCGGTAGAAAAAAGAATTATTACTATTCTATTCTGACACAAAAATACTTACATTGCATTTGTAAGTTCGTGTTGTTACATGTTCATTACCATCACCCCTTTACATTTTAAATGCTTTTTGGGTTTTTTTTTAAGGTTTTGTTTTTGTTTTTGTTTTTTGAGAGAGAAAGAGCAAGGGAGGGGCAGAGAGAAAAGGGAAGAGAGAGAATCCCAAGTAGGCTCCACACTGTCAGCTCAGAGCCTGATGCGGGGCTTGAACTCACGAACCACAAGATCATGACCTGAGCCAAAATCAAGAGTTGGATACTTAACCGACTGAGCCACCCAGGTGCCCCCATTTACATTTTATTAGTAACAAAATATTTTAAAGGATAACTTTACATTTTGCTTTTCCTAACTGAGCTTTTTAAATTCACCTGTTGGACAATAGGCCCTGCATTTTCATTTTGCATCATGTTCTACAAATTATGTAGCGGCTCCTGCCTGAGAGGAAAAGGACTTTGAAGCCATTTTACAACTGGGAGGACTGCGAGGGGTAAATGACTTGGTGTGCTCAAAGCTAGTGTAAGAGAGCCAGTTCCTACACTTAAAATTTGACAAGGGAGACTTTGAACCCATCAAGAACCCACCTAGAACCCCTCCAATTATGAGAGGGGAAGACTCAGATATGCTCCTTGGGACTAGTTTGCCTGGTTAACTAGGACCACAGGGAAACAAGGGAGCAGCCCAGGGTACACAGTCACCAGCCAGACCACAGGGAACTAAAGAAAAGGCATGCTCTGTGTGCCTGGCAACCAACAGCGAGATGAGCTGAAGGACTCAGCAGAAACTATTATATGTTCTCTTCAGTGAAAATGCCCTTCTTGGTGACTGCCTGTAGGCACCATCCAAAATCCCTGTGCGTTTTATAAGCCAGACCTGTTTTGTATACCAGCACCTCCCCAATCGTAAGGTGCACACTAATCACCGGGAATCTTGTCACAATGCAGCTTCTCATTCAGGAGGTCTGGAGGGGACTCCAGGAGTTTGCATTTTTAAGGAACTGCCAGGGGCTCCTTCTGCTGCAGCTGATCCGGCCACCATGTTTTGAGAAAGGTTAGAGAGACCACTGTGCCGTAGAACAGAACAGAGGTGATCGTGTGCAGGCACTTCCTACAGGGTCTGCCAGTTGTGAAAATACTGACACACAATAGTTCCCCCTTATCCACGGCTTCGCTTTCCATGATTTCATTGACCTCATGCAACCACAGTCTGAAGCTGACATACCACCAGGTCTGTAGTAGCCTAACACTCATAATGCCTGTGTCAGTTGCCTCACTTCATCTCATCGCGTTGGCATCTTACCATCTCACATCATGACAAGAAGGGTGAGTATAATAAGATATTTTGAGAGAGAGAAAGACACCACATCCACATAACTTTTATTACAGTATGCTGTTACAAGTGTTCTATTTTATTATTTGTTGTTGTTAATCTCTTACTGTATCTAATTCATATATTAAGCTTTGTCATAGGTATGTGTATACGGGAAAAAATATAGCATACATAGGGTCCAGTGCTATCTGCAGTTTCAGGCATCCACTGGGGGTCTTGGAATGTATCCCCCATGGATAAGGGTGGAGGGGAGGGGGGATCACTGTACTTCATAGAAACTAATAAACAGCTATTGAATGAATGTCCATTCTCCTCAGTAATCCAGCTCCTCTCCAGACCTCCCCAGAACCCAGGAGCAGTTAGATGATGCCACTGGGAGGCCTCTAGAGCCGCTTTAGAACTGCAGCCCAGCCTTCATTCTGATTGGTCAGTGACAGGTTGACCAGTTGTCCAATGTTTTGAATGTCACCCTAGAAAAGGGATCCCAGCAGAGGTATGTTGAATGACTCTGCAGAAAGGGTTCAAGCTTTGTGCAGTTTAAATCCCTGTTTATCATGACTCCTCTTTCCCCAAACCTACTCAGTTACTGGCCCTTTTTTAGCTATTGGTCTAGTTCACCCCACTCATTTTGCTAATGAGAAAGCTAAGAATTGGAAGGTTGGGGCGATTTGACCAGGCAGATAGCTAGAGAGAAGCCAACGCAGGACCAGAAATCAGGTCTCATTCCCATAATGTCATGCCCAGTTGAGTTTTCCTAAAATGAAAGATTGTTTAGTTTGACTATATCATAAGTAGGATGTTGACAAGATACGAAGTTTCTATTGTGAATCAATTCAACTATCTGAATCAGTGTTACTTTAAAGAGCTATCACTATTTCTTTAATTCCAAGCTCTCAGCTTTGAAATATATTTTCATCAGGGCTATAGAGGTATTTTATGAAAATTCTACTGTAAGTAAAATCTTTAGTCATACCATCCAAAACCCCTCGCTGCAGATGCAGAATTGAGCTCCAGTGACTTGCTTACCACCACAAGGCTATTTGGTGACAAATCCAAGGCCAGAAACAAAGACCTCTTTACCCTCACTGGGGTGCACATTCTTCTGAACCACAACTGCACTCACTTTTGTTTTTCAAAGGAAGTGTCGGCGTGAATGACCAGTTTAGCACAACCCAAGCTGCTGTGGAACCAGGTCCCGGACTACAAGTTTACTTTTCCCCAGAACAAGGTGTGAACGACCACATCTGAGAAGCAAGAGGGAGCCCTGCAATGGCTCTGGGAAACCGCCCTCTGCTGGGGAGCAGAGGCTCCTCCTTCATGTGTGCCTTTAATAGGGAAACTGAACCACCATCAAATGCTCTAAGGTTCTGTGAGGTATAAAGAGGGCACACAGAGATATTGGTAGTTTGAAGCAAAATGTTTTGCCATATGCCTTCGTAGGAAACTCTTTTCCAGCTGCAGTCATATTCACTTTTACAAGGGCATGTGCAATTGTAACCCGCTCAGCATCCGGCTTCTCCAGCATCACCCTAGGGCATATCTGTTACTGGGCTAGATGCTCTCTAGTGAGAAATCTGGGAGCTACATCCCCGGCCTCTCATCCACTCCAAACCAGGAGGACACAGCGGTTACCTCTGTGTGCTAGCAGATAGGGTTACGGAAGCAATTAGAGAGGTGCCTGTGATTCAGTTTAAGGCCAACGTAATTGCCACCACCTCATCACTGAAGGGCTTTACAGAGGAAATAAGCACCATCAGGTTGCAAGGCTGGCTTTCCTGTCCAATCCTAAAAAGGAACTGCCTTCAATAAATCATCTTCCTAATGGAAATGACAGAATTATTCTCCCAGGAGGGCCAAACCCAGAGGACTACACAAACCACATGTCCCCCTCAAGGGCAATAGGAAGGAAACACAGAGCCATGGCTGCCTGGGAGGATCTAAGGCTTCCTAGGGACTTGTTCCGGCTCTCTCCCTCTGACGTCACTCTTAATGCCTTCCACAGTCGTTGTTCATACATAAAGAGAGAATCACTCTCAGTAAGCATGCTTCATGTTTATTGTTTATGAAAAAAAAAAAAAAACCTACCTCTACTGTTAATCCCAAGGGGAAAAATTATCATATATCCTAAGTAAAAAGAAAAGTTGTAAAATCAGAGTAAGACACCTGTTATTAATAATACCCACAAAATTAAATGCATTGTGGGAAAAATCAACTGGTAACAAGTGGTAGCTTTTCGAGAAGATTGTGTATGATTATCTTCCCTTCTGTGTGCTTTTCATAATTGTTAAATCGTGCTTTAAAATTTGATTATAAGGTACTTGTTACTTAAATTCATTTATCTTAATATGTAGCCTAAAATGAGGGTGGGAATGCATAACAGTATCATTAGCTACTTGTTAAAGTAGAGTAGAAATATATGGATAATATAATGGGATTTTAAAACCAGAACTAATAATTCACATTTATATTCTTTAACTGCATTACTTTTATCAAGAGTTTGAAATGAGCTTTGTATATGGTATTTGGCAAAGGAACTGGAGTTCATTCTTTTTGAAATGAATTTGTTAGAACTCAAGGCTTCTTTTCCAATCAAAACTTTAGGAAATGCCACTCCCAAAAGGACTGAGCAGCCAGGCTTTTGATTTCTGAGAAATTCTTGCCCAGGTCACTAGGGAATGAAAGGTCAGTTGTGAGGAAGTTTCTGGAACAAGAAGGATCTCAGTGAAATTAGTTGGAATTTTTTGAGTGGTGAAAAAATATCCCTTGAATAAAGCAAGGTATATGGGAGTTAAGGTCACAGTTTATCAAATTCAACCTAGGCATTTAGTCAGATCCTTTGAAACTTTTTCCCATGATTAAAATTCTTATTTGTTGCATTTTTGGCATTAAGGCTAAGTGATTTGGGACGCTGGCCCAAAAATCACAGGGTTTTTTTTTTTTTTTTGGTTGTTGTTGTTACAACATATTAATAAATTAGGGGAAACAGTTCTTTTGTTGTTGTTTTTGTTTTTTTAATACCATCCACTGCGAATGGCCCACTTTGGGGTAAAAAAATCACAATTTGTTATAAGGTATGTTCTTTTTGCATTCTTAACATTTTTCCTCAAAGTTTGCCATGATAAATTTTAGAGAGCACTTGAATAGAACAGTTCTCCAGGCACAGTGCAAGGAATCCCAGGGATTTCCAAGACCTTTTCAGTGAGTCTGCAATTTCCTACCTATTCCATCTAAAGATCTGTGTGAAACCAAAGTTTCTTTATGTTTCAGTCAAAAACACTGAAGTAGAGTAAAGAAGCAGAAAAGAGAATTTATGTTCTATGAAGCCAGACATTAAAAAGATTTGCAAAAAAAAAAAAATTTCTTGTTTTTTTAAAAAACACTTTTTTGTTTTGAAAACTACCGTTTTCACAGAAACATGTCTTCATGTAAAACAATTATGTCTTATTACTCTGATTTTTTGTTGCTGTTATTTGTAATAGAGTCATAAATAAATAGTTTTTAATTTCTCAATTTTATTTTTTAATAAAGTAAATATTAATAACTACAACCAACCCACACCAAAGCTTTTTGGGATCTTCAATAGCTTTTAAGAATGTAAAGAGGTCCGGGGCGCCTGGGTGGCGCAGTCGGTTAAGCGTCCGACTTCAGCCAGGTCACGATCTCACGGTCTGTGAGTTTGAGCCCCGCGTCAGGCTCTGGGCTGATGGCTCAGAGCCTGGAGCCTGTTTCTGATTCTGTGTCTCCCTCTCTCTCTGCCCTTCCCCCGTTCATGCTCTGGCTCTCTCTGTCCCAAAAATAAATAAACGTTAAAAAAAAAATTAAAAAAAAAAAAAAAAAAAGAATGTAAAGAGGTCCTGAGACCAAAAAGTTTGAGAACTGCTAACCTAGAGAGGCTGAAGGACTGCAGGGAAAAAAGCCAGGCTCCCCCAGCTGATGCCAGCCTAGGTCCGCCACCCCCTGCTGGCCCACCATGTGACCACAGATGCAGGAATAAATCCAGCCAAGAGCAGACATGTCTGGCACGGATGAAAAGAACCATCAAGCCAAACTGTAACCTTCTGAGGAAGACTGAATAATCTTTATTTTCAGCCGTTAAGTTCTGAGGTAGTTTGCTGCTCAGCATTATCTTGGCGATACGTAACTGATTTGTACTTGCTCTCATTTCCTCAGAGAACTTACCCTGCATTTACGACGAGTACCATGCATTTCTGCTTCATCGTATGTTGTCTCACATTGTGAACTGATGTTTCTAAACTACTTGAAGGGATATGGTGCAGTTCAGCTTTTCTTTTGTGGCTCAATAAATAATTAATTAGCTTATGAACCAATTTGGAACCTGAAATTTCTAGACAAAGAAGCCTTCCTCAAAATTGCTTATTCCTTAACTACCACTCTTTCTCCCCCCTACTGTTAAAAGAAAGAGAACTTCTCTGTTAAGGAATCAGTCTGTCTTTCCTATGTTTCTTTCTCGAAAGCTCAACTTCAGTGAACCCCCAAACTCAATGAGCATGGAGAACTTACACCATATAGCTACAGCTTGATCTTCCAGAAGAAAGCATTTTCAACTTAATGGCTTTCACATTCCTATCATTGAAATTCTAGAACTCTATAATCTGCTTTCTCCATCACTTTTGTTATTACTATTATTTGGGAAACTGTTCAAAAGAAAAGTGAGTCACTTTGCCTGAAAAGAGATTGGACCCTGCACTGTGGTACCCTCACAATGTTGCTTCTCCAGGACACTCCCTAAATGCCTGATCATCTTTGCTACACATTCCCTGGAACCTTGTGCTATGAGCAGCCCAAGACTGTTTGATGTGAAGCTTTCTTACAGACCCTCACATTTCCTTTTCTGTCTCCCTTTCTCCTTTCTGGTCACCTCTCCAACCACCTAGGAACCCAAGGCCTTAATGCTTTTTCTGAATAACAAAAGCCTCACGATGTGAGAACTGTTCTCCCCTCAAAATGCTCCTTACTCCAAAAGTTACTTGCTTTTTCCCCCAGCTAGGTTCTTACAAAAGTCACCATCCTTACCAAAGTGCCCTTTATCTCACCTTGATGTTTGGTAAAAGAATTCTACTGAAAAATTAATGTGAATGAATGTTCACTTACTAAATTAACTTCAACAAGTATAGAGGGGATACCTATTAATAAAATTATACCAACTATACCAACTATACCATAGCACAGTTTCAGCTGTGCCGAGAGTGTAGCTGAAGAGTAAAGCACAGGGTGACAAAATTTTTATTTTGGAACAATCATCAGTACAGATAGGGGAGAGACTGGGAATTAATAAGAAGGAAAAGTAACTGATGAGCAGTTTGAAGACTTTTGAAACAGCCCAGGCAAGAAGTCTCAGCAAAGATGATGGAAGTGACAACGAGGACCAAAGGAGGAAATCATGACATATTTAAGATGCAGAAATTGGGGCGCCTGGGTGGCGCAGTCGGTTAAGCGTCCGACTTCAGCCAGGTCACGATCTCGCGGTCCGTGAGTTCGAGCCCCGCGTCAGGCTCTGGGCTGATGGCTCAGAGCCTGGAGCCTGTTTCCGATTCTGTGTCTCCCTCTCTCTCTGCCCCTCCCCCGTTCATGCTCTGTCTCTCTCTCTCTCCCAAAAATAAATAAACGTTGAAAAAAAAATTTAAAAAGATGCAGAAATTAATTAGATTAAAGAGGTTAAAAAAAAAAAAAAAGCATAGTAGAGTAGGATCAAGCCCATATACCTGATTTGTTTGCCAAAAGGACTGTGCCACTAAAGGCAAAGTAGAAAGAGCCAAGGATCAGCAAGGGTCAACAATGGTAACAGAGAATTACTGAGTTTCTATTGACTCCTTTTTGTAGACAGCTACAGAAGAGAGTAGAAAAATCCATTAACAGGGACTAGACCAAAGACATACCTTGATAACTGTCAGCATATAACATAGGATCAATCAGTTAAACCAAGGAAAGTCTAATGAGAGGAAGGGCTTAAAGAAAAAATCCTGGTCAACAACCCCTACATTAAAAAGGTGGTTGATGAACCGTTAAAACATGAACATGCCTGGAAAGAAACAGAAAGACAAAGGGGAAAACCAATAAAGGAATGGGAAGAAAAAGTTTCCAGATGAAGTGAGTATTCTTAATAGATGAAAAAGTTCAAAGATCACTGGCGAGCTTTCCTAGCAAAGGTTCAGCAGAGAAGGAAATCTACTTAGAGTAAGTGATAAGAAGTGAGGAAAGTGTGTGTTCATAATCACCTTGAAGAACTCAGTCGTGAAGCAAAGAAAAGGAAAAGAAGTTAGCAAGAGCTCAGCATGCAGGAAGAGTTAATAATAGTGAAGAGACCTGATGTTGAGGAAGAGCTATTGCAGAGGTTATGATAGAAAATAGAGGAAGAGATGTTAATTCATGAGACAAAATCTATAAGGAAATAAGATGGGAGAGAACAAATGGAAGGGGTGGAAAATTTAAACAGAACATTTCATCCCCCCATGAAGAATGTACTGGTGTGGAGGCTAAGGGTTTATGCCCTATCACATCTATGAAGAAGGACTTGAGGTCATCTGCATAAAAGGGTGTAAGCTGTGAACTCCTGTGTAACACGGAGGATTTGGCCAAACACTGTGAGAAGAGACTTGACTGAACCATAGCCTTGCTTCCACCTTCACTAAGTCATGCCCCTCAAGGTCACCCCAGCCCCCATGCTGAATCTTTGCCTAAGAAAATGCCATGATGCCAAACTGCAAAAAACACATTGTGCCAATCCACCTTGCCAAACCATTTCCAGTTGGCAATTCTCCATTTACCATCTTTGGTAATTTTTCCATGTTGTAGTCCCTTCCCGCTCTCGCCTTCTTCACTTCCCAGTAGTCGTTTTTGTTCCCTCACTGTTCTCCCTTTAAAACCCTCAGTCAGCTTTGTCTCAGTTGGAGAGGAGTTCAGTTTAAACTGGAGTCTCTCTCCCTTGCTGCAGTAGTCTGAATGCAGTTTTGACACCTATAACAAGTGACAGGCTTTCTTCTTCTTTAACAAGGCTATGTGGGAATAATTGGGGGAGAAACTGGAGAAGGGCTCTATTATCCCTAACAATTACTTCACTAGATCACACTCTATTCCTCCCCCCAACTTTGTCTGAAAGCAAAATCATGTTTGGACTTGGTGACTGTATCAGAGTTCTATTGCTGCATAACACACCATCCCAAAACTCAATGGCTTAAAACAATAGCTTTCATAATTGTTTGAATTGGCTAGGCTCAGCCAGGTGGTGTTTTTGCTTCTCACCACATTGCAGTGCATGCCACAGGATGCTGGAGTAGATGTGAACCTCTCAGATGGCTTTACCCTTGATATCTGGTGACTCGTCTGGTGTGACTAAAATCCTGGGAGCTGATGGAGCTCAAGCCTTTTTACATGGTGCTGGATCTCAAGAGGTCAACAACATTCCTTAAGACCCAAGTCTAAGATCACACAGTTTCACCTTCTCTGTATTCTACTGGTCAAGGAAAGTCACAGAATCAGCCCGGATTCAGTAGGAAGGGGAATAGACACCCCCCCTTTGAAGTCAGAGTAGCATATAACCACAAACATGAGGGGAACTGGCAGCCATATTTGCAGACATCCTACTACAACACTTAACATCTTCTCCACATATAAAACCTTCTCAATCTCTCACCCAACACCTCTAAGACCTCTCTGCTTCTTGACTGCCAAGTGTTAGCTGAGTGTTCATGGAGGAATCCTACAGTCAGATGGAGGAGAAAAAAAAAGGGGTTGATCTAAGTTGGAAGTTTGTGTAAAGGGGGTGGCAAAGAGCAAGATTTCTGGGGGACAACCCTAAAATACCCATGAAATAAGAGAACATGAGGTGGGTCCAGGATGAGTAATGAAGACCTTGAAGAGAAGAAAGAGTTGATAGACTTCATCTGTTAAGTGGGGAAATATTTGGGAAAGGGCCCCCTTCCTATCCCATTCAGTTAAATCAGTGGGCCCTGGTCTAATCCAAAGGAATTACAGTGTCCAATACTCATTTTCTGCAAGATCTTGCTTGAAAAAAAAATTTAAGATGAAGTTCAGCACATACCTTTCAAAAAGGCAACTGTACAAACTGCAATAATAGTTTCAGATGCTTGTTTTACCTCTAGCATCTGTATTTCACAACTATTTTGGGTACATAATGATAGTTGCTAGCAATTTTTGTTCCACTGGATTAGGAAATTCACTATTTTATAAAAGGAAATAAACTGACATATACTTGATATATGCCATGCACGGACAATGTAGTGAGAGAGATTTTCATATCTGCAATCCCTAAAACAACTTATAAAGAAATAAAAGAGTCTCATCTGTTGATTTCCAAGACAGGATGGGTCTCTAAAACCTTCTAAGGCTGAGGAATTCAGGGGCGGCAGGGGGAGATGAGGAGCTTATTGGCAGACACCAAAAAAGAAACACCCTTCATTCCCCCCCTTTTCTCAATGCTGTAATGTAATATAAAAGGGAAATACATTGGAAAGAGAAAGAATGAACTCACAGGAACATGCAAGGAAATAATTTTTTGAAGAATTTTTTGATCAATATCTCTAAATAACTTTTTTCTGCAGTTTATATCCTTTTCTTTCCCCTCCCACACCAGAACTCTCCTACCCAGACCAGTAGAAGACCCTTCCTAATGTCACAAGGCTTGACTAGATTCTTCTCAAACCAAGGAACAGAAATTAAAAGTTAACAGGATAGGGGCACCTGGGTGGCTCAGTTGGTTAAACGTCCAACTGAAGTTGGTCATGATCTCGTGGTTCATGAATTCCAGGCTCACATCAGGCTCTGTGCTGACAGCTCAGAGCCTGGAGTCTGGTTTGGATTCTGGGTCTCCCTCTCTCTCTCTGCCCTTCCTCCACTTATACTCTGTCTCTGTCTCTCTGTCTCTCTCTCTCAAAAATAAATAAACATTTTTTTAAAAGTTGACAGGACAAACAGAGAAGATGTAAATATAGGGGAGAGAAATAATAGATACATACATACATACATAAAAATAATTCCTTTTTCATTATGTTTATTTTATTCTTTTACTCTGTGTTAAAGAGACTTTTGAGAGACTTTTCACTCATCTGAATCTAGCATTGCGTTCTTAAATCAAACCATGTATGAAGCCAGCTCACGTATGAGGCCACACCCAGAGGGCATCAAATGACACTACCAACACTACCATGGATGTTATGACCAAGAAAGTTTGAGAAAATTTATTTTTCACTTCTTTTGGTCCTCAGGCTACATCCCATGTATGTCCACGAGGGATGTGGAAACAACTGGATTATAGAATCAACTGGGATGTTAAAAACCCAACTGGAAAAGTTCTCCTGTGTAGAATTTTGCATCATCTGGATATACTTTTATAATCATTTGTTTTGTTTCATTTTTAATTTTTAGAAGTTTAATTGATTAGAAACCAATTTTAATAGAATTGTTTTATAATTACATAAATGCCAAAATCATATCTGCAATATGATATGTAGTCATCTTAAGGAGGCTAATTTCTAACTTTCTTCTCTAGTCTCCAATGTCACTCTTAATTTCATCATTTAAGCTTTAATTTTTTAAGTAAAAGCAGATATATATGTGTGGGTGTGATACACCTGTATCTCCCAATGTATTAGATGAACTGCAGCATACTACAAACTTGGTTTCATCTCACTTTTTTCACTTATATTCAGGCAATTATTCAGAGTAGTATGTAAAGATTATGTACAAAATTTTCTTCGATATTCCTAAGGGTAACCTACATACATTATCTTTACCTAATTCCATCAGCCTCCATTTGTGGTCATTATCAAGTGATTTCTACTACGAGCAATACAAATATATAATACATACAATCCATATGTACTTTGCTGATGAACTTCCCAGTGCAAACAAAATTAAAATTATCTAGTATATTCTCCTTCCTGTTTTTCCCTCTACCTCACCATTCAGTTTGAAGTATAATCTTTACTTTCAATTATTAATAATAAGGTGAATAAATTGTATTCTATATTTTATATGGTTTCCCCATGCTGCCTCCATTTTTTATATCTGTATTGTATCTACGTGGCCAGAGGATACAGCTATTACACACATTTGCTTCTCTGTTTTGGTCATCATTTAGTCTGAATACTACAGGTCAGTATACATTTTAAGCTCACAACTAATTCTGTTTTCAATACCTCTCCAGTCATATGGTTGCCTGAACATTGTTCTTTAGTAGAGTCCTCAGAAAGGGCTCATGAAAACAATAAATTCTGAGTTCTTACATGCTCATAGCAATTTATCTACAGCCATTTTGGTTGAAATCCACTTCGGCTAAAGATGAAGTCCTTGGCTCACATTTTTTTCTTCAATGTCATAATTATGTTATTCCACTACCTTGTCACATAAAGCATTGACACAAGCAAATCTGATGATAACCTGCATTATTAATTCATTTTTCTAGAATTTATCTTGATTTGGTAAATCTGGGTTGATTCTCTCTGCATCAGTTTTCTACTTCTGTGTAACAAATAACCACAAAGATAGCAGATTATTATCTTGGAGGGTTCGCAGGTCAGAAGTCTAGGCACAGCTAGCAGGAACCTCTGCTCACGCTCTCACCAGGATGAAATCGAGAAGTCATCAGGGGCTGTGGCCTGTTTTGAAACTTATGGACTTCTTTCAAGCCTACTGGCTGTTGGCAGAATTCAGTTCCATGTAGCTAAAGGATTGAGACCCCTACTTTCTTGCTGGCGGTCATTTGGGGGGCACTCTCAGCCACAAGAAACTAACTGCCATTCCCTGCCAGGTGACACTCTCCCCAACATGGAAGTCTGTTCTTTCAAGACTAAAAGAATAGTGCTGTTTTATTTTATTTTATTTTTTTTAAGTAAGATCCACAGCCACACCCAACGTGGAGCCTGAAAGGCCCCAATGCATGACCCCAACATAGGATTCCAACCCAGGGCCCTGAGATCAAGACCTGAACTTAGATCAAGAGCCAGCCACTTAACCAACTGAGCCACCCAGGTGCCCCAGAATAGCACCTGAATATTTTTTAGAAGTCACCCTTTTTGTGTTTCACTTGCTGAGTTATACATTTACTCCATGTTTAATTTTAAAAAGGAGCTTTGATAGTCTTAAAAATACGTAGTATAAAATATAGGGTGAAGAAACTGAGGCAAAGAGAAAATAAGTATGAAGGAAATACTGATTTATTAGCCAAGGCTTTCCCTGACCCTATAATAGAAAGAGATTTATTTTAAGGAATTGGCTCACAAGATTATTAAAACTGACAAGTCGACACTCTACAGAGTGGGCCAGCAGGCTAGTAACGTAAAAAGAGCCAAGGTTGCAGTTCAAGTCCAAAGACCATCTGCTAACAGAATTTCTTCTTGCTTGAGGAAGACTAATCTTTCTTTCTAGTCATGCCTTCAACTGACTGAATGAGGCCCACCCACATTATGGAGGGTAATACGCTTTACTCAAAGCTCCCCAGTTTATATATTAATTTCATTAAAAAAAAAAACTCTCACAGAAACATCTAGAACAATGTTTGACCACATATCTGGGCATTGTGGTCCAGCCAGGCTGACACATAATGTTAACCATCTCAAAAGATGAAGGTTAAAGTTATACCCCCAAATGCATAATATGAAATCCTATTTATATAGCTGATCTATAATTATGCCCTCAGTTTCCTAGTTAACAAAGCAAGAAATAAAGCCATCATTCATTCAGAAAAGCTTTTTTTAAATAGAGAAATCTAACCTCATGGAAAGGGAACTATATGATGCAGTAGCAACCTCCCAGTTAGTTTTCCTAAATAAATCCAACACCATAGTTCCACAGCAAACAGCCAGACATGCAAATGAGAAAGCCATCAGATGATTTTAGTCCCCAGTTTTGGGGCTGGTCCAGTCAATGCCAAGTGAAACAGAAACATTTTCTCCACAAACCCCACCTATATTGCAGAAATTTAAGTAAAATATATGTTGTTTTTGTTTTCAGCTACTAAATCCTGGAATGATCTGTAATACTACAATAGATTATGGGAATAGAAGGATGCCCAGAGACTCCTCAGTTATTAACATAAAAGCACTTTGTAGGAATCTCCCAAACCTATTGACCTGATGACTTGGATCTCAGCGCCATGCACAAGTATATGTGTGCGGTTGACTATTAAAACAAGCTTCCCAACAGACAAAAGAGAGAACAGATAAAATAACCAAGAATACTATCAAAAGCCACAGAGAGAATTTAAGAGGCAGAACCCAATGACCTAACCTGGAATGTGGCCAAAACTTTAGGCTTAATACTTCTCTTTCAAAAACAGTGTCATGGAACTTCTGATGAGCAGCGTAGATCAGGACTAGGGCTGGCCAAACCATCTTTATGTGAAATGGAACACCACTGCAAATTAATAAGCCAGTGGATTTTGAACTAGAAAGTTTAGCCTCTAATTTATTTTGGCTAGAGTGCTTTTCAACAGAAGTGTAAATCAAGTTTAAGAAGTTGGCTCCGAAAAGACATGAATAGCTACAGGTCAGTTGCAATTAGTTCATTTAAAGTTCATTCTTAAGTTCAAGAAAATAAGATGGAGTCTGGGGTTTGGAGAAACAGAAGGCCTACATTTTTTATATGAATAGTTAGCTAAAAGCCCTCTATGTTTGTGACAATTCTTTCATGAAGATGGAGAAGATACAGAGAGTGGAAGAAAAGAGAGAATAAACTTAGAAACATGGGTTTATAGTTTGATGTGATGACGTGTATGAGAAATGAAGGTGACATTTGCATAAGTGAGTAGGTATTAGTGAATATAAACCTTGAAATGAGAGGATAAGCCTTAGAACAGAGTATGAGAAAAATCCTTCCACTTCATTTCTTTGCAATACCTTTTCCTTTCCCAAAACTACACAGTCCAGTGACACTGACCTACTCTTTCTCCAACCCACCATTCTGTCCACAAATGCCATAACTTTGCCACCCTAGGATCTTTTCCTGTAATGTCCTCAGCGTAGTGTTTTGAAATGGAAAATGTATCGAGTCATACAGTCCTGAATTTGGAGGTCACATCTGCCTCTAGCTATTGTGTAAACTTGAGCCTTTGTTGTTTATGACCATCAATTTCAAGACCTGTAAAACGAGAATAAAATATCCACCCATATAGGAGTTAAATGGTTCAAGTAAGACAATAGCCATGTAACATTTACTACAATATCAGAGGATAACACATAGGGCAAGTTCAGCAAAGGATAATTTCCCCAGAAACTCCTAATTCCTTACTCAGTGACTCCTACTATGCTCTGCAATCTTGATGCACAGACTCCATGCCAAAGCCCCCATACAATGTTTCACTTTTTTTTTTCCAGGCTGTCACAGCACCTTAGCCACACCATATCGTCTCAACATGTTTATGTGTCTGCATATCCCATGTAGATTTGAGACTTTATTAATTCCTTGTGTATTTTGTACCTTCATGATGATAAGTCCAGAAATTTGTGTTTTGTAATAAAGGCACTTATAAACATGACATTTATAAAAATTAGTATGTGGCATTTGAAGGAAGTTAGTCAGTATTTGGAAATGTTCTCGTCTGTATTATAGAGGCATCTCTCTCCTCATCTGGTTCCCACTTGGCCAACTGTCGGCCTTATTTGATTTATGGAGGTTCCCTGCTCTTCTTTATGACCTTGCCTCTCATGTTTTCTCAAGTCAGAGCTTTTTTTGGTA